>NC_086324.1:173889975-174489975 GCF_036172605.1 Pelobates fuscus | reverse complement strand
CCCTCCTGTCAGTTTACCGCCCAGGATGGCGACCCAGACCGCATGGTCGACTTCTAGCAAGAGGCACTGACGCTCAAAGTCCTCCTTGAAGGCAGTATAGGGAAACTCCGGTTTGTGTGCAGGGGTAGCCGGCACCTCTCTGGTGCGCTGTTCCTCGGGCTGTGTGGGGGATACCCCCTGCTTCTGAGCCAGGACAAAGGCTTGGGTCTTAGAGATTAGCTTGGTCAGGAGTTCCGCTGTGGGAGGCACGGTGTAGAAGGCCAAGTGCTACCTCATCATTCTGACGAAGGCTTCTTCTTCCCCGTCTGGCTGTGGGGCAGCATCCACATTACTCCGCTGGTCATCCTCCATTAGCTCAGCAATCAGGTTGGCTTTGTTACAGTTGCCGGATGACTTCCCTCTTGCTTCCAGCAAGTCTTGTAGGGTTTGCCTTTTTAAGGAATTATAATCCATGGGTCTGTTGGCAGGGTCGGATGTAGGATCCCGCCGCTTGCCCCCAGTTGTAGCGGACCCTGGGTAACCTGGCTGGTTACCTCTACTATTAATAAATTAACAGACCCATTTCCCTCCCAGTAACCGGATGACAAACCAGGGGATACAACAACAACTTTATTCGCCACATGCGGCTTTATACTTTCCCATGCAAGGGGTGGATCACACATGATGACAATGTCCTCCCCCGCCTGGGGGTCATATAACGGAACCAGAACTCCAGTACCTTTGTCCCCTGTCCTGCCACTCAGTGTCCCCTCCAAGGACTATCCCACTCCCAGGGGTCCCCTGCCAGAAACGGAACTCCAGTCCCTTCGTCCCTTGTTCTTGCCACTTAGTGTCCCCTCCCAGGGTCCTTTCTCTCCCAGGTGTCTTCTTCCTAGAGTTCTCTGTATCTGGGGGGTCGTAGTGCGGGAAACTTCCCAGTTCTTTTACCTCCCAGTGACAGAGAGCCCGCCAACCTCCGCCATTGTCCTCACAGGATGTCCCCACCAATCTCAGGGACCCCCAGAACGGTGTGGTGAAACCAACTTCGCCACTGTAAACTGGAGAAGCCTGGTTGCTCGCCTGCTGCCTTTAGATTATGGACCGGCAGCTAAAGGGTTAATTTTGCTGTGCAGAAGGATTTATTTCTCCCTTTCTGCACAGCAGTTCGGTAGATTCCATCTACCGAACAAACAGCCGTTTACCAACCTCCCCAGAGCTGTGGGAAGCCGGCCGGCGTTGTTAATGGGCCACCCAGAAGCTGGGCCTCCAATTTACCTCCCTGAAGCTGCGGTTAACCGCAGCTTAATTGAATGTTACTGGGTGGCTGCTGTTACACTTAGCGGCCGCTAGGTGGCGGTGTTCTGGAGCTCCCCGGGCAGCCAGCGCTTTTCTACCCGGCTTTCATGCACCAAAATCGGACACTTTTACGTGCAGGCACCGCTGAACCTCCAGCCCCTGGTTCTAATTCGTATGGATTTGGTGAATGCAGGGAAATTCGGTTGTTTGTTTTATGTGAATGCTTTAACCCAGATAGCCTGCCATGGAGCCTGTTCGTATAATTAAAGACTTTGGCTCCATGGCAATTAAACTGTATTCGGGTGGTCTGAGTGCCATTCACCTAATAATGTGCATTCAGACCTGAGCTATCTGGGGATATGTGACATGTGTGTATTTTCTGTGCCATTTGTCCTATTGTATATTTTAAAGTGATATACTGTATTTGTATCACCACGTGTATAATGGAGTCTTGTCTTTGTCCTGGGAGATAATTGAATTACTTCTCCAATTATCTCCAGGACAGAGAGGAGGAAGCCAGGATGCATTGTGGGAAAGTATTGTGGCTGTATGTACTAAAGTGATACATGTCTGTCTGCTGTTTCAGTCTCCCATTGGTCCCTTAGGGGAGTGTCCACCAGGTGGGAGACCTGCATAAATACTGGGCAGGTAGCCCTCAGTAAATGAGTTCCTGCTTAACCCTGAAGCTGAAGTGTTGTCTCATTCTTGGGGGGGAATTGGATTGTATGCTGACTGCCAGGAGTGTAAACCTTTCGTATGGTTTTTCCTGTTCGGCTGATTCCAGGGTTCGTGTGTTTCTAGTTTGGGAGTTAGTGAATTCGTACAGTTTGGAGTTCGGGAGATTGGTGATTGCTGTAGCTGCTGGTCTATGGAAAAGGGGATTATCGCCTAAACGGTTTTTATCCCCTTCTGAGCGAAACGGTCCGTTACAAACGGTAACTGGCATGAACAGTCTTCGTTCACGGGGTCCCTGTGTGAAGCCCAGCAAGGGATGCATCTCTTTCAGGATGTGAATGCTCCCCCTGGCCGACGTTCGTCTGTACGAACAACGGCTACCCAGAGCAGCACTCATTAATTACTTCCTTTGCGGTTTCACACTATGTTGCGAGTTGCCAAAGTTCCAATTGATTGGTGTGAACATTCTAATGGGTGCCAGGGAGGCCCATTCAGCTCCCGAATGAGGTGGGAAGCAGTCCGCAAATGATCCCCCTGGATGACGTTTGTCTAACAAATGGGCCACCAGCCAGGGTCGGCACGCGCTGATGCTTCTCTTGCGGTTTGTGGTTTGACACGTCATGACGAGGTGCAAACATTCTAAAACCACATTCTAAATGAGATTTCATGGTGGTCCTCGTTCGGGAGGTGAATGGGGTCCCGTTCGTGGTGGTACTGCCGAACGGGGAGCAGGCAGTTCTACAAAACACAAGGAATGAAACACAGGGTCAAGCTAGGGGAAACACATAAAAGGATGTCAGTACAGTAACACACATTGCAGGGTAACCTGGTGCAGTTCACAGTTTAGAAGGGGTTCCGCTGCTGGCCTCTTCATACCTTATTTAAGGGCCCTGCCAGCCTGTAAGTCACTTTTTGCTTTCTCCTCTGCAGGCAGAGACTTTCCTTTTGGGTTTCGCCTCTCCTTAGTCGGAGTGGTTAGTTGCCTGGTGCGAGGTCTGCTTAATTGAGCTTGCTGCTCTGCCCAGTTTAATTTTCGCCACTCCTGTGGTAGCTGTTGGTTTCTTTAGTCTAGTAACGCCACTGCTCTGCTGAGCAAGTCTTTTGTTCTATTTCCCTCTCCTGCAAGTGGGTGTGGCTCCAGGGTGATGCAGAAAACGGGAATGACCGCACGTTTCAGTTGGGCTGTTTCCCCCTCATGTTATTGGGAGGTGTATGGGGGCCTTCCAGAGCATATATGTGAGAAGCTGTGCCGACGATCTCCCCTGTGGTCCATTATGCCTCTGCTTGGGTGAAGCACTGGGGGTCCACTGCAGGAGTAGGAGCCGCATACTCTTGTGGTCTGAGGCATATAGTTATGGCCTCAGTGCTGCCACCTTAGTCAACTTAATATGTTATTTATCATTTAACCATTGGATGCATTTTAATTATTGTTTATTAAAGCAACTATCAATGGTTTTCTCTTCCAATCAGTTGCTAGTGTCTCCTTGCTACATTGGGAAGGTTTTTTGAAATCGTAAGGAGGGTGGAGGTCATGTGTATATTATGTTTTTATCTGTGTAGTGGCACGTAGGGACAATAGGAGATCTACCCCTTATGTCTTTTCCACATTTTTAGCCCCATTTTATAAAAGGTTACAGTTGGCCAAAGCTTTTCAGTCACTTACCTGCAGGATTTAATGGATCCCCCTCTTTAAATCCAGCAACGTTAAGCTTGTACTGCTGCTCCGGGGGATAGATTGCGAATTGGGAGAGAAAGAACGACTCATATGTCACAAAACGTGTATTTTTCTCAAAGTCCTCCAGCTGAATGCGAAGACGGTATGGCCTCCTCTGTGTGAGCTGATGAATGTTACGCAAACCTAAAATGGTTGGAGGAGATGGTTTTATTCCTCTTTCATCATAGTTTATCCAGTTTGTATTCAGAATAATTGGAGGAACTGTGTAAGAAACCAGCAATTTGTGCATAGTATAGTAAAATACAAATGGTGTATTACCCAGCCAATATTCGCCATCCGCACGACCAAATCCATTCTCATACTCGTCCCAGCCTCGGTAAAAGTCCACCAAACCATTAAATCGCTTCTGGAACACCTGGTGGGTAATCAAAACAGAACAGATCAGCTCAATCCCTGCTTAGTATAACCGGAGTTAATTAGCAGCAAGATGGTTTTGGCGGTTTCCATGGTGATTGCGTAATACAAAGCACCCAGAAATATTCTAGTTCTGCATTTATATGAGTTGTATAAAGTGATGAACATGGAGCAAGTGGTCAAATCACTATTTGCAGAAATGTTTCTTGGTGAACAATCGAGACATATCCAACATAGGGCCTTGGTTTAATTCAATTGAATCAGAATCGGAAATGATCCCAGTGTGTTAGAAAAACTTTTCCAATAATTTATCTCCAATTCCCATGGACCTGACTTCATGACTTCTGTAGATAAATCATTGGATTTTTTTTTTTATAACAGATTGGAATGATTTCTCGCTCAAACAAACTAAATTGAGGGAATAATCGGAACCATTAGCCGCTACCTAGCGACTGGCTCTAACTTTCTGAACACCAATGATTTCTGAAGAAGCATAAAATCATACAACTCCTATCAAATCATAAAACAGAACTGGAACCCCCATAACATAGCACTGCAAGCACTGTTATAATATTTATATCTTCCGATAATGCCAATAAAGTTTTAGATCTGGATGGACAGACACTCAGGTGAGTCCTGCTCTCACTTACCGTCCATGGTCCTCCTGCAGATGCCATGTCACAGTAAACATGGACAGGCTGAGAATACGTCCCCCCAGGGAATATTAAATACACCCCATCTGAATGGAAACCCTGGGAGTACACATCACAGCAGTCATATGGATAGCAGCATTCAGCACAGGCTAGGACTGTCAGGAAAAGATAAACAGGAGATAAAATGCTAATTCATATTCATCCCATGGTGCAAGGGTTGGACTTAACATGTAGTTACATGATCCTAAAAAAATATACATATATGTTCCTTAATTCCTTCCTGTGCGCCACACACTGGCAAAACCCATACCATATCTACCATATCTCATTCTGTCTCTTCCATATCTTATTCTGTTTCTGCCAGAACCCATGCCACCTCTACCAGGACCCACTTGCTGACGATTACCCTCCCTTTAATGACCAACATGTTCCTACAGCAATATAGTGCGTGAAAAACTTTAAAAATGTTGTCTTCTTCATGGCACGGTAAGGAGTTTGTAATTCTATGTGAGATTTCCTCATACAGCTTATGCGGCAAAGATGCCTCTGCCATGAGTTCCTGGAGGAGCCTGCTGGCTAGCCTCCTGCCCAAGGAGTACAGGCCATGTAAAAGTCTTGGTTCGTGTGGTTTCTCTTTTCAGTTCCGGAACCAAACAAACACATGAATTGTGGACCACCTCTGGGCTTGTTATTTCCTATTAACCTCTCCGTACACCTCCATCATCACTTTCACACTATGTATCCTGAGTGTTCAGCTGGGTGGCCGCCGTACGTATGCACGAGTTGGTGGCCATCTTGTCGCACGAATGCAGGCAGCAGTGTTTGGTCATCGAGTACATGGAACAAAAATCGGACATTCTAACTCGCAAACACCGCTGAACTTTGACGAACGGCTGCTTAGTTTCTACTCATGTCAGGAGAGCGCCATTCGGTAGGATTGTTCGCACGAACTAGGCGAACAATTGCTATCTTGGAGCTAGAGGACGAGGTTGATATGTCATTCAGCTTTGGACTCCCGAAAGTGACCAACCGCTACCACTTTTCTTATGGAATTATTTTTGGCAGAAACCATGTGTGTGTTTGGTCAAAAGTTTACCTCGATGGAAAATCCAAACCACCAAACTGATCAGAGTGCTTTTTGGATGTGATAAGCTCTCAAATGAGGGCTATCCAGGGATGTGACTCTTGAGGGGGTTCCACTTATTTGGAGGGTACTTTTGGGGTGTTGTAAAATTGTATTTTTCTGTACCTGGAGATAATTCAGTTTGAACAGTTCCTGACTCAATTATCTCTCAGGCACAGGGGAGAAGTTTACTGTGTGCATAAACAGATCTACTCCCAGAATTAAGTCTCAGTTAATGTGATGGGGAAGTGCTATATGACAATATAGCTATATTACTACACCGCTATACTCTCCATAGGAGAGCTTTGATCACTGGAAGCTGAATCCAGGACCCTTCTACAGGGTGGGAAGACCCCAGCGAGATGGCGAGACCCCAGCCAAGCTGCATCGGCTAGGGGCTGAAGTGTTGATGATGTCCCAGCGATAGCTAGGAAGCATGTTTGGCAGAGGTACCCAATAGTAAGTAAATATGTGGCCTAGTAGAACAGTCAGTAACCACGCAGTCCGCCACAGCTTACTTGTATTTAAATAAGGATATCAGCATGGAATCCTGAGGGGTTCCAATTGCTTCCAGCTTCTAGCGATGCTCAATTTGACTGCCACCAATATATGCATCACCAAAGTTCTGTGTGGACCATGTCATAAAGGGTTTGGGTGTACTGACACCAGGGTGACCATACACTATACAGTGATGAGTAGTCTCCCACATGAAGCTGGATAGATGTGCGGAAATGATTACTGCTGACCTGATCCATGGACAAAGACATATAGGGTGCACCAAATGGTAAGATAAGACAAAAACAGGCAAAGGAGAAAGATGACTAAAACAAGATAAATAAACCCTATAAAAATATAAAAAACAGGTACCCCAAGGCAATACTAGCAATCTCAAAATAAAGTCTTGGTAGTAGGAATACGTGGCGCACCCTATAGCTTTATCTTTTTTCCATTTATTCAAGGGTTCTTGGAGAGAATTTCCCTTTTTAGGTGTGATGCCTTCTATTCTGATTATTTAGCTCTGCCCCACTTTCCCCTTTTTTGACCTGATCCATGGCAGGAAAAATTTGGAATGGGAGGGGGGCTGGCATTCCTCCCGATAACCTTGCCCTGTGAAATGTTAAATGCTGCGTGTGTGCTGTAATGTTGATGTAATTATTTTACCTTTGTCGTTTTCCTTTCTTGACCTGATGTACTTTTTTACAGAAAATATCAATGGAAAAAGAAAGCAAAAAAACAAACATAACAACAACCCCCCCCCCCTCCTCTCCATCCTCCACCTCCCCCCTCCCACACACACACATTTTAAAAACTAACTTTGACCATCAAATGTTCGAATGTGGCTAAGAGATCACAGGCTCCACAACAGTATAATAAAATGGTATTTTTTAGTATATTTCACACAGATAATGCAATATACGGGTGGGACAGATAGAGGCTGCTGGAGTTGCACGACTGTGCCTTCACATATCACTGCAGCCTCCATCCGTGTGACCTACACAGTGTGATAGGACAGAGACTGGTACATGCCTACAGCCACCGGCTCTGCTTCCCACGTCTCCATTGTCACCAATGACAACCGACGTGTTGTATGAATATAATGTAGCCCCATGTAGCCAAAGCGCAGCTTAAGCGGAACAGGGCCTTGACAGGGGTTAGGAGGCGGGCCCAGGAGGAACAGACAGGACAGGTGGGTTATGGGATATGTGGGTTTGGCTATTTAAGGGAGGAGCCATTTTGTAAGGTTCACTTCTAATTTCCTACCCGGTTCAGTTTGTGTGCATCCCGGTGCTCTCTATACTTTCTGGGTAGGGTTTCTCTTTTGTCTCCTCTGCAGGGCCATGGATATCGTGGAGAAGCTTCTGGAGGGGATCAGGACAGCGGCGCGGCAACAAGGAGCGGATTGGGTGCAGGCCCAGCTGGGCCCGGTCCTTGCTGCGGCGGCAGGACAGGAGGCCGGAGACTCACGCCCGGCGAGGGCCAGGAGGCCCCCGAGGCGTTTGAGCCCGGGAGGAGAACCGGAGGTCGGTGGCACGGGAGTGCAGGAGACAGCCAGTGGAAGTCGTAGCAGGCCCAGGAGCTGCCTGGTTGAGGCTCTGCCTCCCAGTGTGCGGCCGGGGCTTCGGCGTGGTGAGTCGAGACGGGCGGCTGCCCTGGACATCGATGCACCAACCCCTAACACGGATGGGGCCGTGCGCGGAGCAGGATCCAAGATGGCGGCCGGACGGCCTAGTGCGGGGCCTGGCGGGGCGGGGTCTCGGCCCAGGAGGGCACCCCCATCGGTCTTGGCGGTGGACTGCAGCACGCGGACTGGGACGGTCCACGACGGGCCCGACGTACAGCAGGCAAGTGCAGGGGCCCCTTCCGGGGGTCCCCTTGGCGTGGTGGGCAGGCGGGGAGTGAGGCCCGATTCCAGGGAGCGGGCGGACGGGGGGGCGGGTAGGCGAGCGGCCCAAGGGGAGCAGGGGTCGGGCGGAAGGCCCCTGGGGGGGGTGCGGGATGCTGCGAAGGGGTCCCGCGGAGTGCAGACTGGGCGGGCTTCCGTGGGAGAGGATGGGGGGTCCCTCGGTAGTTCTCTTGCGGGGCGGAAGGTAGTGCCTGCGGGTTCGGTGGATGTTAGGAGGGTGGTAGAGGGTAAGGGGAAAGGAAAGGCTCCGAGGTCCGGTCGGTCGGGGATAACTGTCTCGGGGAGCGGGGTGTCACCATCCGCGTCCGTGGAGGGCCCCGGGGGAGGTGCCCCTGGTCCGGGTTCCGTAGGTGTAGTGGTAGGTCGGGCTGCAGCAGGGTTGGGGCGCGGGGCGGGAAGCGGGGAGGGTGGGCCTAGTTCGGAGTCGGGTAGTGCTAGCCCCTCGCCGGTTAGGGCCCCCAGGACACGCAGACGGAGGCCCCGGCGCAGGCGCGCAATGTCAGGGAGTTCGGCAGGGTCCGGGTCCCCCAGGTTGCCTCAACGGGGGTTGGCATCCAAAGGCGATGGTAGGAGTCGTAGTCCACGTGGCAGGGCTCTCAGGGCCTTTGGGGCGCGACGGCGGGAGGATACCCGGCGGGAGGCTTTGGCGGTTAGCAGGCGCTCCCCGGTTCGGGACGGGAAGGTGGTGGGGGAACAGTACGCCTTGCCCAGGACTTCTTCTCCTCTTTCCAGGTCCCGGAGTCGCTCCTCATCTGATTTTTCCAGGCACCGGGTGGGATCCCTGGTTGGCGGGACATCGGCGGATGGCGTTCATCCTGGACGAGCAGTGACGGACTGCGCAGCCCCGGGTGTCATCGGCCCCAGGGGCTTGGCCGGTGAGTCTATTGAATCGCTACAGTCCAGTGCACTAGTACAAACACTGCAGTCACTACTCCACTCACTGGGGGCGGGGGGTGGCACACAAGGTAGCGTAGGGCAGGTGTGGACGCAAGGGGGAGGGGAGGCGGGGCCCGGTCTAGGGACCCCGGCGGCAGTTGCGGGCGGGGAAGCTGTGTCGGCTTCCAGCGTGGGTGAGGCGGGAAGCGAACGGGCGGAGTTGACGGGGGGGGTGACGGAAGCAGCGAGGCAACATGCGTATGTGTCCTTCGCGGGCCCGCTGGGGGTGCACCTCAAGCAGGAGGTGAAAGATAAAATCTGGAAGGGGGAATTTTGCGAGATCTTCTCGCTTCTTCCCTTGGAGGACTTTCTTGACCTCAAGGAGGAGGACAAAAAGGACGAAAAGAAAGAGGAGGAGGAGAAGCGGCGGAGGTATCGCAAGATACCGAAGTCTTTTGGTAACTGGCTAAGGGCATTCTGTATCCTAGCCAGCGTGATCGGGGAAAAATCGCCGGGCTCCTGCTCGTCCCTGTTTTGCTACTTGGACGGCATATGGGAGGCATACCGCACCTATGGCGGATTGGCATGGTGGCGGTATGATGAGCAGTTCCGGCAGCGGCTGGCGGCGAATCCGGGCATGCGGTGGGACCAGATGGACCTGCCTCTCTGGATGAAGCTCATGATGGCGCAGAAGGCGCAGCCCTTTCAGCACGCGGCTGGCGCTAAGGGTCAGTCCTCCTCGTCGGCCGCCTCGCAGAAGGGCTTATGCTGGCTCTTTAATGAGGGCCAGTGCAAGTGGGGCGCAGCCTGCCGCTTCAAGCACGAGTGCTCGGGCTGCGGTGGGGCTCATGGGCTCCAACGTTGTTTCAAGAAAGGGAAGTCCGGGGGGACGGGAGCCTCTGCCGCGGTTGGCGGCGGAGGGTCTCCCACTACCTCGGGGGCTAACCCCAGTGAAATTAGACGCGATGGAGCCCTGGCTAAACCGCTACGGTAACAGGGCAGACGCGGAGCTGCTTAGAGCGGGGTTTGGGCAAGGGTTTGTCATTCCGTTTCGGGAGAGGGGTGGCACTGCTTGCCCTCATAATCTCAAGTCCGTGGTGGAGTTCCCAGAGGTGGTTCGGGAGAAGTTGGACAAGGAGGTGCGGTTGGGTAGGATGGCGGGGCCTTTTGTGGCCCCGCCACTGGAGGGCCTTCGGGTCTCTCCCCTCGGGGTGGTCCCCAAGAAAGAAACAGGGAAGTTTCGGCTCATTCACCATCTTTCCTATCCTAAAGGGGAGTCGGTGAACGACGACATTGACAGGGACCTATGCTCGGTCTCTTACGCATCATTTGACCAGGCGGTCGAGCTGGTGAAGAGAGCCGGGCGTGGTGCGTTGATGGCCAAGGTGGACATCGAGGCTGCTTTTAGGTTGCTTCCGGTGCACCCGGCGTGTCACCACCTGTTAGGGTGCTTCTTTGAGGGGGGCTACTTTGTGGATTTGTGCCTTCCCATGGGGTGCTCCATTTCGTGCTCTTACTTTGAGAAGTTTAGTTCATTTCTCGAGTGGGTGGTGCGGACGGAAGCGGGAGATAAAGCGGTGGTGCACTATCTGGATGATTTTCTGTGTGTGGGGCCGGCCGGATCTCCCGCGTGCCAGCACTTGTTAGGTACCATTCAATGGGTGGCGGGCTGCTTTGGGGTGCCGCTGGCGGCGGATAAAACTGAGGGCCCGACTGAGTGCCTTAGTTTCCTGGGTCTGGAGATAGATTCAGTGCGGGGGGAATGTCGGCTGCCGCTGGCAAAGCTGGAAGGTTTGCGCGGCGTGGTGGCAGAGGTGCGTCGGGCACGGAAAGTGACCCTGCGCCGACTGCAGTCATTGGTCGGAATGCTCAATTTCGCCTGTAGGGTGATACCCATGGGTAGGGTGTTTAGCCGCAGCTTATCGGCGGCTACCGCGGGGATTAGGTCCCCTCACCATTTCATCCGGGTATCTTCGTCCATGCGGGCGGACTTGGGGGTGTGGGATACCTTCCTCAGGGACTTTAACGGGACGGTGTTCTTTCGGCAAGGGGGCGTGTCGACAGCTGAGCTGGAGCTGTACACCGACGCGTCGGGTAGCGTGGGTTTTGGGGCCTACTTCAGCGGGAGCTGGTGTGCAGAAAAATGGCCGGAGGCATGGGGGCAGAGCCCCCTCATGCGTAACCTGGCGTTTCTGGAGCTGTTCCCACTGGTGGTGGCGCTGGCGCTGTGGGGGGACCGGTTGAGGGACAGGAAAGTGGTTTTCTTCTCGGACAACATGTCCGTGGTGCACGCGGTTAATAATCAGTCTGCAGCATCGAGGCCGGTGGTAACGCTGCTGCGGCGCTTTGTTTTGTTGTGCATGTCCCTGAATGTGGTTTTTCGTGCGCGCCATGTGCCTGGGTACTTGAACGAGGTGGCTGACGCTCTGTCTCGTTTTCAGTGGTCCCGGTTTCGAACGATGGCCCCGGAGGCCCAGGACAGGGGTCAGCCGTGCCCGATCGAGATGTGGCAGCTAGGAGCGTCCTGCTTGGCGGACTCGTGAAGGCTTCGCTGGCACCGGCCACATGGGCCGCATACAGTAAGGTCTGGAGTTCATGGGAACGTTCCTGGGGCGGGCTGGGCCGAGGGGTACGAGGGGAGCCGCCTCTGGATGCCTTCTTGTGGTTTACCTTTCAATTACTGGCGGGGGGCGCCTCCCCGGCGGTGATTGACAGGAACATGGCTGCAATGGCGTTCTGGTTCAAGCTCCATGGTGGAGCGGATCTTACCAAGGCGTTTATTGTCCGGCAAGCACTCAAAGGGTATCGGAGGGCTCGGAGGGCCCCCGACGCTAGGCGCCCGGTGTCGGTGCATGTGCTGGAAGGGCTTGTTCAGGCGCTGCCCTCCATTTGTTTCAATGCATTTGAGGTGTCGCTATTCCGTGTGGCATTTCTTTTGGCTTTCTTTGGGGCGTTCCGCGTCGGGGAGTTGGTGAGCAACACCCGGGCGGCCACGGGGGGCCTACAGGTGTCTGGGGTACGTATACTGGATGGGAAGCTGGTGGTACACTTGGCTAGGTCCAAGACGGATGTGGAAGGTAAGGGCCGGGACGTTACGCTGGGGGCCCTGCCGGGCTCGGCATTGTGCCCAGTAGCGGCGGTGTCGGAGTATTTGGGTCAGAGGCCCGCGGTTGGCGGGTCCCTGTTGGTCCATGCGGATGGCTCGTCGCTCTCTCGCTTCCAATTTCAGAAAGTTTTCAGTCTGGGTCTGGGTCGGATGGGACTGGATGCCGGCACATACGGCACCCACTCCTTTCGTATTGGGGCGGCCACGGAGGCCACACGTCTAGGTTTGGGGGATGAGGTAGTCAAGCGGATTGGGAGATGGGAATCTGTTAGGTTCCGCTCATATGTACGCTTGGGTTTGTTGGAACACTAAGGGACATTGGGGCGGCCTGGGGGGTACGGGTGGTTTTATCCTGTGTTTTTTTTTTTTTTCTTTCTTCCCCAGGCTGGGTCGCTTGGATCGTGGGTCATTCCTTCATTTTCTGGGCCGGACGGAGGGCTGCAGCTCGAGCTCAAGGCCAGCAGCTGGGCTTTCCGGAGGACCAGCTCGTAGTGCGCTGGTGGGGGTATCGGGGCTTCTGCTGGGGGGACGTCTGCAGGGCAATATTTGGTATGGTCGCAGGCGGGGCTAGTTTATGCTAGTTTTACATGCAGGCGGTAATGACCTGGGCCTCACCCCGCAGCGGAGGCTGGTAAAATGGATGAAGCAGGATCTTAACCGGTTGGTTGATCTGCTTCCCGGGGTGATGCTGGTATGGTCGGAGATTGTTCCGAGGCAGCGGTGGCGTTACGCCCGGGACCCGGTAGCCATTGATAGATGCAGGGGTAAGGTGAACAGCCTGATGGCAAGTTTTGTCAGGAAACTGGGGGGAGTGGTGGTAAGGCACCAGGAACTGGAGGAGGGGTTGGATGGGTATTACCGCTCGGACGGTGTACACCTTTCGGCAGTGGGTTACGACCTGCTGAACTTGGGTCTGCAGGAAGGGATGCGGAGGGCGTTCCTTCTTCGGGGTGGCGGAGCTCAGACAGCTTAAGGGGTCAAGGTCTGAGCTTGTGGCGGGATAGGGAGCTGAGAGAGAGGACATAGGCTCCCTATGAGGAACGTGAGGAACATGGAAAAAAGTGGAATTATGGTCAATGGTGGTTTCGAGTCCTGGAGGTGGCTCAGAACCTGGTGGGGCAGGGGTATCCGGGTATACCCCTGCCATGGTTACTTATGGTTGGCACTTGTTCGGTTCAAGTTGGCGAGGTTGGAAAATGTCGTTACATATTTGTATTTGTTATGTTGGGGGTCATTGCCCTCTATTAAAAAGAAGGATACGGATGAGAGGGGCGGAAGGTGGGGGCAATGACCCATGTTTATATGTTAACTTATTTAAAGCAATATTATCGTTATATATATTATAAATTATTTAATAAAGCTGTGGACAAATTTTCCCATATACCAGGTGTCAGTGTGTTATTGGGTTAGGTATGTGGGGGGTTTTTTGTCCAAGGTTCCGCCAGCCCATATGGCGACTATACACCGGTCATGTAGCCCCATGTAGCCAAAGCGCAGCTTAAGCGGAACAGGGCCTTGACAGGGGTTAGGAGGCGGGCCCAGGAGGAACAGACAGGACAGGTGGGTTATGGGATATGTGGGTTTGGCTATTTAAGGGAGGAGCCATTTTGTAAGGTTCACTTCTAATTTCCTACCCGGTTCAGTTTGTCCCGCCCACCCTCCCTATATATTTATGTTTAGATATGGGTTTCCCGTTTTTTCACAGCGGCGGGATAGGGAGCTGAGAGAGAGGACATAGGCTCCCTATGAGGAACGTGAGGAACATGGAAAAAAGTGGAATTATGGTCAATGGTGGTTTCGAGTCCTGGAGGTGGCTCAGAACCTGGTGGGGCAGGGGTATCCGGGTATACCCCTGCCATGGTTACTTATGGTTGGCACTTGTTCGGTTCAAGTTGGCGAGGTTGGAAAATGTCGTTACATATTTGTATTTGTTATGTTGGGGGTCATTGCCCTCTATTAAAAAGAAGGATACGGATGAGAGGGGCGGAAGGTGGGGGCAATGACCCATGTTTATATGTTAACTTATTTAAAGCAATATTATCGTTATATATATTATAAATTATTTAATAAAGCTGTGGACAAATTTTCCCATATACCAGGTGTCAGTGTGTTATTGGGTTAGGTATGTGGGGGGTTTTTTGTCCAAGGTTCCGCCAGCCCATATGGCGACTATACACCGGTCATGATCATGGTGGCTTTACACCCTGTGGTCACAGGCAGACACCATCAGGGACACCATACATACTCATCAGTCCAGACCTGGAGAGTGTGGAGATTGTGGTTCACAAGCCAAACACACCCAGTACTGGCCATGAAAAGCCTGTCTGCTGCCTTACTCCGGCTGAGCTGGGCTAGCGGGTATCTGGTTATTTCAATCAGCAGGAGAATGGTGTCTGCTAGTGGCCCACAGGGCAGTTGACTGCCTACTCCCCTTGTCAGCCTTCTCTGTTTGTCTTGTATTAATATGCCTAATGAAACGTGGCAATATCTAATAGGAGATTAGAGACAATGTTTTACTCACTATTCTGCTGATTTATTGGCACATTGCCAGAGCCCACGTGGAGGTTATACAGCACTAAAACCAGGAGGTGCAGAATCAGGTCCTGTTAGGGGAAATAATCTGTATTAGAAGACTAAATAGCAATAGATAATATAATAATAATAATGATGATAAGATCATCAATAATATTATCATTAAGATCATATAATAATCTAATAGCAATACATATAGCATATAATAATCTAATAACAATAAATAATATATAAACTAACAACAATAAATATATGATATAATAATCTAAAATTAAAACATATCATATGATAATATAATAGAAATACATGTAGCATATCATAATCTAATATTAATACATGTATCATATAGTAATCTAACAGTATTACATGTATCAAATAATCTAATAACAATACATACATCATATAATAATCTAATAGCAATAATCATATAATCCAATAATAATACACAGATCATATAATAATCTAATATTAAAACATATATCATACAATAATCTAATAGCAATAAATATATCATATAATAATCTAATATTTAAAACATATATAAAATAATCTAATAATACACAGATAATATAATAATCTAATATTAATACATATATCATATTATAATATAATAACAATTGTGGCGAAACCAACCTCGCCACTGTGAACTGGAGAAGCCTGGTTGCTCGCCTGCTCCCTTTGGACTATGGCCCTGCAGGTTAAACCGTTTATTTTCCCTGCAGAAAGGCTTATTCGTGTGATCTGAGTGCCATTCATCTAATAATGAGCGCTCAGATCAAAGCTATCTAGGGATATGTAGAAATGTGTGTTTTATGTACTAAATGTATCAGTTTGTAATTTTATGTCTTTTACTATCTTTTTGTCTGCCATGTGGGTAATGGAGTTTGGCTCTGTCCTTGGAGATAATTAGATTCCTTCCCCAATTATCTCCAGGCCAGAGGGGAGGGATTGTGAGGCATTGTGGGAGGTAACTCATGTGTGATTGGTGTATTGTGTAATTGTTGTAAATCCCTCCCCTGCATGGGAGAATCCCATATAAGCCTGTTGTGTGAATAAATCAGTGTTGTTGCTGTTTAACCCTGAAGCTGAAGTGTTGTCTCATTCTTGGGGGGAATTTGACTGTATGCCGATTGCCAGGAGTGTAAGCTGTTCATATTGCTTTTCCTGTTCGGCTGCTTCCAGGGTTCGTGTGTCTGCTGTTCGAGAGTTGGTGAATACGTGTAGTTTGGAGTTCGGGAGGTGGGTGATTGCAGTAGCTGCTGGTCCATGGAAAAGGGGATTATCGCCTAAACGGTTTTTATCCTCTTGTGAGCGAAACGGTCCGCAACAGCAATAAATATATCATATAATAATCTAATATTAATTCATATATATCATATAGTAATCTAATAGCAATGTATATATCATATAGTAATCTAATAGCCACACACCTAGATAAGTAATGTTATCATAGTTTAAAATCCTCTAATTTATAGTTACCGCCTCTGCTGGGAACTGGGCCATAGATCTACTCCACACACACTCTCATAGCCTTCAATATTCTGCCTACCTGGGTCCTCTGAGTATAAAGCCTGGTTCTAATGCATAGTTACATAATTAAATAGTTACATAATTAGTTACATAGTCACATAGGCTGACATGACATAAGTCACATGTGTCCATCAAGGTCAGCCTTTCCCACATCTGTTTTTACTGTTGATCCAAAGAAAGAAGATTTTGGAAAAAATTGGAAAAACTAAAATATTTCTTGACCCCAGAATGACAATCAGATCTCTTAAGAAGTTATTACCCAACATATTAATTATATCCCTGAATATTATGTTTTGCATGTATGCATCCAGTTCATGTTTAGACATCTGCACAGACTGATAAAATTACTTCTTCAGGAATAGATTTCCACATCCATATTGTTCTTACTGTAAAAAAAAAAAAAAAAAAAAAACCTTTCCTTTGCCTTAGATGAAATCTCCTTTCTTCCAGTCTAAATGTGTGACCTCGTGTCCTATGTATAGCCCTGTTTATGAATAGATTTCCAGATAGTGGTTTGTACTGGCCCCAAATATATTTGTATAATGTTATCATATCTCCTCTGAGGTGCCGTTTTTCCAAACTAAAGAGATTAAAATTTTTTAACCTTTCTTCGTAACTAAAATGCTCCATTTCCTTTTAGCAATTTTGTAGCTCGTCTCTGCACTTATTCTAGTGTGAGGATATCTTTCTTTAGAACAGGTGCCCAAAATTGCACAGCATATTCAAGGTGTGGTCTTACCAGCGATTTATAAAGAGGCAAAATTATATTTTCATCCCGAGAATTTATGCCCCTATTTATACATGATGAAACCTTACTGGCCTTAGCAACTGCAGATTGACATTGCATATTGCTGCCTAATTTATTGTCTATAACAATTCCCAAATCCTTCTCGTGTGTGGTTATCCCTAATTCACTACCATTTAGGGTGTAAATTGCTTGTGCATGCTTGACCCTGAAGTGCATAACTTTGCATTTCTCTACATTAAATGTCATCTGCCATTTTAGTGCCCAGGCCCCCAATCTATCCAAATCCCTCTGCAGCAAAGCAATATCCTGCTCACATTTTATTACTTTACAAAGTTTTGTGTCATCCGCAAACACTGAAACATGGCTTGCAATGCCCATTTCAAGATCATTTGTAAATATGCTAAATAGAAGCGGTCCCAAAACAGAACCCTGAGGGACATCACTTTTAATGACACCATTACCATTAATGACAACTCGTTGTACTGTATTATTAAGCAAATGTTCTACCCAAGAACAATCATTTTTTATGTAGACCAATTTCTTTTAGTTTGAAGACTAACCTATTGTGAGGAACCGTATCAAATGCCTTGGCAAAATCCAAGTAGATCACATCCACTGCAACACCCTGATCTATATTTCTACTTACTTCTTCGTAGAATGCAATTAGGTTAGTTTGACATGATCTGTGTTTCATCAGCCGATTATTGCTGATAACATGTTCGTTTCAATGAATTCCTGAATATTATCCATTAATAACTTTTCAAACAGAATGATTGTGAACCCTTTTTGAATATATGAACCACATCTGCCTTCCCCCACTGCAGTTCTAGTGTCTGAGTCTGTCCCAGTCTGTTCTTACCTCCATGTTTGTAGAACCAGGTGTAGCAATGAGAACATGTGTCTGAGTATTTATACTTTATTTAAAGTTACTCTGTGTGACTGAGATCTCTCACACAGGAAGATTTCCTCGTATATGGGCTGCAGGGAGATTCCCTTCCTATCAATAAACTGTAAAAAACAAATATGAAGATACTTTGATTTATGTTCTTCAGTCGCTTCCCTTTACTCTGTATTCTCACAGACCAGTTTTACCCTAGCAGTTCTATGTTATGTGTCCCCACTCACCAGATATTCACAATACCCAACTCTGTCCAGAGTCATACAGGCTCCCACAGGTCGGCCCGCCGTGTTCTAAGTCCTTTATACCCACGTTTTAAAGGAACACTATAGTCACCCGGACCACTTTATCTCAGTGAAGTCGTCTGGGTGCTATGACTCTGTACCCTTACCCATGCCATGTAAAACATTGTAGTTTTGTAAAAAAAAACACAATGTTTACATTGCAGGGTTAACTCATCCTCTTGTACTTAAAGGAGAATAGCTTTTTCCCCTTCTTGCACGGCACCAGCGGAGGCAGGTTCTCTCTCCCCTGTAGGCAGCCAAAGTAATTGCAGGAGAAGGCACGGAGATGGAGCCAGCAACAGCTGCTTCCCGAACCTTTGGCTGCCTGCAGATACTGCTGTAGCCCCACATCGATGGGGAACAAACAACCATGTCCAGCCATGTACCTAGCTCTGCCTGAGGAGTTCTATATTCTGTGTGCCGTGTACCTAGCTCTGCCTGAAGAGTTCTGTGTGCCATGTACCCAGCTCTGCCTGAGGAGTTCTGTGTGCCATGTACCCAGCTCTGCCTGAGGAGTTCTGTGTGCCATGTACCCAGCTCTGCCTGAGGAGTTCTGTGTGCCATGTACCTAGCTCTGCCTGAGGAGTTCTGTGTTCTGTGTGCCATGTACCTAGCTCTGCCTGAGGAGTTCTACGTTCTGTGTGCCATGTACCCAGCTCTGCCTGAAGAGTTCTGTGTGCCATGTACCCAGCTCTGCCTGAGGAGTTCTGTGTGCCATGTACCCAGCTCTGCCTGAGGAGTTCTGTGTGCCATGTACCCAGCTCTGCCTGAGGAGTTCTGTGTGCCATGTACCTAGCTCTGCCTGAGGAGTTCTGTGTTCTGTGTGCCATGTACCTAGCTCTGCCTGAGGAGTTCTACGTTCTGTGTGCCATGTACCCAGCTCTGCCTGAGGAGTTCTGTGTGCCATGTACCTAGCTCTGCCTGAGGAGTTCTGTGTTCTGTGTGCCATGTACCCAGCTCTGCCTGAGGAGTTCTGTGTGCCATGTACCTAGCTCTGCCTGAGGAGTTCTATGTTCTGTGTGCCATGTACCTAGCTCTGCCTGAGGAGTTCTATGTTCTGTGTGCCATGTACCTAGCTCTGCCTGAGGAGTTCTATGTTCTGTGTGCCATGTACCCAGCTCTGCCTGAGGAGTTCTGTGTGCCATGTACCCAGCTCTGCCTGAGGAGTTCTGTGTGCCATGTACCTAGCTCTGCCTGAGGAGTTCTGTGTTCTGTGTGCCATGTACCTAGCTCTGCCTGAGGAGTTCTATGTTCTGTGTGCCATGTACCTAGCTCTGCCTGAGGAGTTCTATGTTCTGTGTGCCATGTACCCAGCTCTGCCTGAGGAGTTCTATGTTCTGTGTGCCATGTACCTAGCTCTGCCTGAGGAGTTCTATGTTCTGTGTGCCATGTACCTAGCTCTGCCTGAGGAGTTCTATGTTCTGTGTGCCATGTACCCAGCTCTGCCTGAGGAGTTCTGTGTGCCATGTACCCAGCTCTGCCTGAGGAGTTCTATGTTCTGTGTGCCATGTACCTAGCTCTGCCTGAGGAGTTCTATGTTCTGTGTGCCATGTACCTAGCTCTGCCTGAGGAGTTCTATGTTCTGTGTGCCATGTGCCTAGCTCTGCCTGAGGAGTTCTATGTTCTGTGTGCCGTGTACCTAGCTCTGCCTGAGGAGTTCTATGTTCTGTGTGCCATGTACCTAGCTCTGCCTGAGGAGTTGTATGTTCTCTGTGCCATGTACCTAGCTCTGCCTGAGGAGTTCTGTGAGCCATGTACCTAGCTCTGCCTGAAGAGTTCTATGTTCTGTGTGCCGTGTACCTAGCTCTGCCTGAGGAGTTCTATGTTCTGTGTGCCACGTACCTAGCTCTGCCTGAGGAGTTCTATGTTCTGTGTGCCATGTACCTAGCTCTGCCTGAGGAGTTCTATGTTCTGTGTGCCGTGTACCTAGCTCTGCCTGAGGAGTTCTATGTTCTGTGTGCCATGTACCTAGCTCTGCCTGAGGAGTTCTATGTTCTGTGTGCCACGTACCTAGCTCTGCCTGAGGAGTTCTATGTTCTGTGTGCCATGTACCTAGCTCTGCCTGAGGAGTTGTATGTTCTCTGTGCCATGTACCTAGCTCTGCCTGAGGAGTTCTGTGAGCCATGTACCTAGCTCTGCTTGAGGAGTTCTATGTTCTGTGTGCCGTGTACCTAGCTCTGCCTGAGGAGTTCTATGTTCTGTGTGCCGTGTACCTAGCTCTGCCTGAGGAGTTCTATGTTGACTGTGTGCCATGTACCTAGCTCTGCCTGAGGAGTTCTATGTTCTGTGTGCCATGTACCTAGCTCTGCCTGAGGAGTTGTATGTTCTCTGTGCCATGTACCTAGCTCTGCCTGAGGAGTTCTGTGAGCCATGTACCTAGCTCTGCCTGAGGAGTTCTATGTTCTGTGTGCCGTGTACCTAGCTCTGCCTGAGGAGTTCTATGTTCTGTGTGCCACGTACCTAGCTCTGCCTGAGGAGTTCTATGTTCTGTGTGCCATGTACCTAGCTCTACCTGAGGAGTTCTATGTTCTGTGTGCCGTGTACCTAGCTCTGTCTGAGGAGTTCTATGTTCTGTGTGCCGTGTACCTAGCTCAGCCTGAGGAGTTCTATGTTCTGTGTGCCGTGTACCTAGCTCAGCCTGAGGAGTTCTATGTTCTGTGTGCCGTGTACCTAGCTCTGCCTGAGGAGTTCTATGTTCTGTGTGCCGTGTACCTAGCTCTGCCTGAGGAGTTCTATGTTCTGTATGCCACGTACCTAGCTCTGCCTGAGGAGTTCCATGTTCTGTGTGCCATGTACCTAGCTCTGCCTGAGGAGTTCTATGTTCTGTGTGCCATGTACCTAGCTCTGCCTGAGGATTTCTATGTTCTGTGTGCCATGTACCCAGCTCTGCCTGAGGTGTTCTATGTTCTGTGTGCCATGTACCTAGCTCTGCCTGAGGAGTTCTGTGTTCTTTGTGCCATGTACCCAGCTCTGCCTGAGGAGTTCTATGTTCTGTGTGCCATGTACCCAGCTCTGCCTGAGGAGTTCTGTGTTCTTTGTGCCATGTACCTAGCTCTGCCTGAGGAGTTCTATGTTCTGTGTGCCATGTACCTAGCTCTGCCTGAGGAGTTCTATGTTCTGTGTGTCATGTACCCAGCTCTGCCTGAGGAGTTCTATGTTCTGTGTGCCATGTACCTAGCTCTGCCTGAGGAGTTCTATGTTCTGTGTGCCATGTACCTAGCTCTGCCTGAGGAGTTCTATGTTCTGTGAGCCATGTACCTAGCTCTGCCTGAGGAGTTCTATGTTCTGTGTGCCATGTACCTAGCTCTGCCTGAGGAGTTCTATGTTCTGTATGCCACGTACCTAGCTCTGCCTGAGGAGTTCTATGTTCTGTATGCCACGTACCTAGCTCTGCCTGAGGAGTTCTATGTTCTGTGTGCCATGTACCTAGCTCTGCCTGAGGAGTTCTATGTTCTGTGTGCCATGTACCTAGCTGCCATGAGCCTCTTTTGGTTTACAGGTTATATAGCAGGTTTTGGATATATGAGTTGGAGTCCAAGTCCTTTAGGATTATTATAATCTTCATGGGAGTTTGCAATCTCCACGTTGTTTAAGTAGACTAGTTTTCCGTAAATGCCGTGACAATTCAATAGTAAATTCAAGTCCAGGATGTAGAATACAATTAGCTTTCGCAGGTTAGGTTACCTCCAAGTGAATCGTGAGTTAGTAAGTTTTGTCCAAATGTATGGTTAATAAGCAGGTTTTCTCCAAACGAATTAGTAATAAGCTTGGAAAGTAGCAGGTTGGAAGAAATCCTTGCAGGACATAACAGGTTATGCAGGAGCCAGGATTGTAGTCTTGCTAGGATCAGAACACAACGACAACCAATGTCAAAGCAAATTGGCTAGGGAGGCCCCTAGTGGAGAAAACTGGAACATATTATAATAAAATAGAAATAAGAGAAACAAAATTCTTTGTCATCAGGATAGGAACCTGACAGTCAGTGAGTGAGGTACATGATCCACTTCATCTCTTGTTGCCCCATTTTCCCATTTGTATCTTCGCCTCTCCAATTCATGCACACCAATTGAATTCCCACAAATGTCAAATGAGTTGGATCACAGTTGTGGTGGTGCTTCATGTGAGCCGACAAACTGTGCTTCTCAAACCCCTTCTTAATATTTCTTGTATCCGTATCTGTAGCGCTCTAGTTGTTCTGCCTACATACCCTAAACCACATGTGCAAGTAATTAAATCGATAACTATTTTAGAATGACATGTGATTAGTTGTGTTATCTGAAAGGTATTTTCTTTGTCCTTACACTTTTGGGGGTTGGAGAAAGAGGTGATGTGTCTTTTAACTGACCCACTATTTTTGCAGGCTCCACATACGTCGCATCCATAAAAAACACTTTTTTGCTTAAAAGCATTGGTTCTCCCTATTTGGTCCTTTATATGATTTTTTACCAGATTATCCTTTAAACTAGGTACTCCTCTATACGTTAACATGGGTCTAGCAGGTAAAATTTTACTTAAAAGGGTGTCGTTTTGTAAAATTGGCCAGTATTTAAAAAAAATATTTCTTAGCTTATAACTTTGGCAATTAAAATCGCATATAAAAGCGAGACTGTGTGTGTCGTATATTGTAGTAAGGAATTACGGTCTTTCAAAATGACTTTGTGCCTTGCCTGTTCTAATAAATGAACGTTATAACCTTTCTGCTTAAAATCTTTAATAATCTTACATGATTGTACTTCAAAGGTTTCGTCATCAGTACAGTTCCTTTTAATTCTTATTAATTGTGCTTTCGGGGCATTAGTTAGTCAATGTAACTGTTGACGTCCACTTGTTGGAAGTACGTCTTAGTCTTTATAGAACCCTCCTCTACATATATTTGGAGGTCTAAAAAATTAACAGAACTCTGACTGTAATGGCTTTCAAGTTTTATTCCCCATGCATTGTTGTTCAGCTCTGATAAAAAGAGTTGTAAGGAGGATTCATCTCCTCTCCAAATTAAAAAAATATCGTCAATATAGCGTCGATAGAGCACCAGGTTCGCATCCCAGTCACGCCTGCCATATATATTAGTGTGTTCCCATGATGACCTGAATTAATTGGCGTAGCTGGGAGCGAACCTGGGGCCCATCGCCTTCCCACAGTCCTGAAGATAAAAGTCTGCTCTGAACCAAAAATAATTGTTTGTTAGAATCCATTGGATTCCCTCAATAATAAAATCTATTTGGTCGTTATGGAATTCTTTGAATTCCTCCAGGAAGAATCCTGTAGCCTCACAACCTCGTTCATGAGAAATAATAGTGTACAATGAACTTACATCAGCGGTGACTAAAAAGTCACCTTCTTTCCATACATGGTTAAAGTATTTAAAATGCTCAGAGTATCCTTAAGATGGCTGGGACATTTTGGAACTACTACTACTGCAGATATATCCCTCATCCATCCTTTGGTGAGATGGAATATGGTTGGCCATACGGTTGGGGTCCTCTTGGTGGTTAAGAGTCAGAGGCAAGAGAAACCCACAATATCTTATTTATTTAAGACATTTCCTTATACAGGAATGTGTTAATTTGTCTAAGTTTAATGTGTAACAGTCCCCTTCATTTTCATTTTCAATGTTACCCACGAAAGGCGTATTGTCGCCATTAAGGCTGATAGGTCTAAAACCTCCTAACAACAACCAACCCCCCAAAATGAGACACCAACACAACAGATGTATGGGCAAATTTGCCCACTGCTTTAATAAATATATAAATATATAACTTAAGCTAAACATACCAAAGTCATTGCTCCCACCCCCAGCCATCTTATATCTAAACACATAAAGTGCAAATGCATTTACTTAACGAAAGTGTGGTAGGGGTATAACCAGATACCCCCATGCCCCTGAAGTTCGTAGCTTGAAACCATCCAACTCAATAAACAATTGTGTAACCAAACTTATATAACCAACTGTCTTAACTACTCCTGCTCATTTCCTTAACTAAAAGACCTTCTCCCACCTTTACCTTCACCTCACCAGCACTGCTCATACCTCGATCCCTTAATCCGTCTTAGCTCCGCCACACAGAGGAAACAACGCCTTGCTTAAACCTTCCTGGATGCATTAATGCAATAAATCCCAACCCACCTCAGAGAGGTGAACCTCATCCTGATGAAATTACCCAGGCAACTTGGCCTCCAAAATCGGGTTGTCTACCCCCACATATCAAATTTAACACATACCCACACACAGACCTTTACCCATATCCCCTGTAACCAAACCATTTCAGCACTATCTGGTCCTCCAGGAAGCCCAGATGCTGACCCTTAAAATGAGCTGCGGCTTTCCTCTTTATCCAAAAGATGTAATGACCAACAATTCATGCAACATGACCTAGGGAGACAAGAATGTAATGTACAACCACAGACTGAACCCCGGAACAACCACAACGCTTAACACGCTTTTTAAACTCACAGACTGAACCAACCCTAACTGAAAAACCCAGAAGAACTGGAACCGAGAAAGCGAAGACCCATCCCTGTGCAACAAGAAGCAACCCTTAGACAGGTCACCTCGCCAGGTACTGGGAAATGTTGGCTACTGGGCAACTTCCGGTTGACGGCCCTTTCACTTACGCTGGCCCCATGCCAGCTTTGCCAATCCCGAAGGCCTGTACTCCAGGCGCAGCCCCATCTAGAACAGGGGAGAAAGCTTGTGTGCAAATATTTTTTGTATACAGTGAAATGGATATTTTCTTATTACTTTTAGAGTTTAAGGAACACTATAGGGTCAGGCACACAGAAATGTATTCCTGACCCTATAGTGTTAAAACCACCATCTAGCCTGCCTGGCTCCCGCTGGCCTCCCTAAATATAGTAAAATCGTACTAGTATTCAAGTCTGCAGCTCCTGGCTCTGCCCCTGTCTGCCTCAGACCTGCCCCTGCCTGCTAACATCAAGAGAAGTAGTGGTCTGATCCAATCACAATGATTCCCCATAGGACTGGCTGAGACTGACAAAGAGTCAGATCAGGGGCAGAGCCAGCATGATTCAAACACAGCCCTGGCCAATCAGCATCTCCTCATAGAGATGAATTGAATCAATGAATCTCTATGAGGAAAGTTCAGTGTCTGCATGCAGAGGGAGGAGATACTGAATGTTTGGATGCATTTTAGGCAGCCATGACCCAGGAAGGATCTCTAACAGCCATCTGAGGAGTGGCCAGTGACGTTATCACTAGGCTGTAATGTAAACACTGCATTTTCTCTGAAAAGACAGTGTTTACAGCAAAAAGCCTGAAGGTAATGATTCCACTCACCAGAACAAATTCAATAAGCTGCAGTTGTTCTGGTGACTATAGTGTCCCTTTAAATCGGCCAAACAAAATTTGGCGACAAGTCGCTAATAGCTAAAATGACTGTCGCTGATATTAACAAGTCACTGTTGTTGCCAAACTATAAGATCTCAGCATGAGTGGCTTGTAATTCCCAGCTGATGGGGCTTTAATTCCTCCAACAGAGTTTGATGGGAGAGGATAACTGTTTGTTACCGACTCATTTCTAGTGGGAGCAGTAAAGGCTAACAGCGATATAGAAAGGGTAGGAGATACCGGGAATAGCCTTCCAGTGGGAGCAGTAACAGCGATATAGAAAGGGTAGTAGATACCTGGAATAGCCTTCCAGTGGGAGCAGTAACAGTGATATAGAAAGGGTAGTAGATACCTGGAATAGCCTTCCAGTGGGAGCAGTAACAGCGATATAGAAAGGGTAGTAGATACCTGGAATAGCCTTCCACTGGGAGCAGTAACAGTGATATAGAAAGGGTAGTAGATTCCTGGAATAGCCTTCCACTGGGAGCAGTAACAATGATATAGAAAGGGTAGTAGATACCTAGAATAGCCTTCCAGTGTGAGCAGTAACAGTGATATAGAAAGGGTAGTAGATACCTGGAATAGCCTTCCAGTGTGAGCAGTAACAGTGATATAGAAAGGGTAGTAGATACCTGGAATAGCCTTCCAGTGTGAGCAGTAACAGTGATATAGAAAGGGTAGTAGATACCTGGAATAGCCTTCCAGTGGGAGCAGTAACAGTGATATAGAAAGGGTAGTAGATACCTGGAATAGCCTTCCAGTGGAAGCATTAATAGTGATATAGAAAGGGTAGTAGATACCTGGAATAGCCTTCCAGTGGAAGCATTAATAGTGATATAGAAAGGGCAGTAGATACCTGGAATAGCCTTCCAGTGGGAGCAGTAACAGTGATATAGAAAGGGTAGTAGATACCTGGAATAGCCTTCCAGTGGGAGCAGTAACAGTGATATAGAAAGGGTAGTAGATATCTGGAATAGCCTTCCAGTGGGAGCAGTGATGGCTAACAGTAAAATAAATTAAATCTTTATTGTTGCATTTATTTCAGTCAATGAATGACAATATGCTAGTATGGTTATCAATGGTTACAAGGGATATTCGTGCAGTCTTAGCAATATTCTGATTAATTATAGATTCAGCTAGCTTATATACCTTTTTTACAGCAGAATTATAATTTTTTGGCATACGTATTATGGAACTTCACCATTGTGACCACCACCAATCCGGTTCATTTGTTAAATATGACAGTCTCCCGGAACCTTAACAATGTTCTTATTAATCTTGTCAAGATCTTGGACAGTCTCTTCGTCTCTTTGATTATATCTTAAGCATTAGACGTGTGCATTTAGATTAATCACATTTCGGCCAAATGCCAAATTAGTCAGCATCCAAAATTACCGAAAACAATAGATTGTTGATCTAGAAAAAATGTCCATTAGTTTTCTTTAGGATAGCAACGGATAGCAAAACAGGCTGGGCCCAGTGGGACCATGGCTCCAGCCAGCACTTTCACACACTACATGCACTACACACACACAACATACACTACACGGAGTACATGCACTACACACACACAACATACACTACACGGAGTACATGCACTATACACACACAACATACACTACACGGAGTACACACACTACATGTACTACACACACACTACATGCACTACACACACACAGCATACACTACACAGAGTACACACACTACATGTACCACACACACACCATACACTACACGGAGTACACACACTACATGCACTACACACACACACTACATGCACTACACACACACAACATACACTACACGGAGTACACACACTACATGCACTACACACACACACAACATACACTACACGGAGTACACACACTACATGCACTACACACACACACACAACATGTACTACACACACACTACACGGAGTACACACACTACATACACTACACACACACACTACACAGAGTACACACACTACATACACTACACACACTACACGGAGTACACACACTACATACACTACACACACACACTACACAGAGTACACACACTACATGCACTATACACACACACACAATGCATTCACTTCACACACCGCATATAATATACCCACTACATACAGACACTGCATCCACTACACACACACACACCCTGTCCAACATGTCCTGTTTGTACAGTTTTCCCTCGGTGTGGCCTGGAGACGTATGTCAGTATGTATGTGTTTATTGCCAGCTCTTTATAGACTTTAACTCTCAGCACCCAGTTTTATGTCCATGTTTCGGGTGCTAAACGGCCACAAATGACTCAGGTCCCTCCTTTGTGAGACTCATTAAACACAACGTCTTTGGGTACATTTCATGTTTATATCACAGCAAGTGCTACTGAACAAGGTAAGAGACACTGGGTGGGTTATACATGGGTACTGTAGGGGTATATTAGAAGATACAACATGTGCAAGCAGGTACTATAGGTCCAACAACATGTGTTTTCATTGATGACATTTGTACAGAGCTGGACATGTGGAGGTTTATTGAGAAACAGATCATAGATTATGGATACTATGTTTCTGGGATGGGGTCAAGGAACAAAACTAATATATTGATAGAAGGATCATATTGATAGAGGCTACCTAACGTATAAAAGGCAGGTCACACTCGACGTATCTTCATTTCTGTGGTCTTCAGAGAGTAGTAGTAACCCTTCCAAGGAAACCAGATAACACCACTGGCGTAGGACAAATGGACACCACCTAGATATGGACCATTCAGGTTGGCCTGGTGACAAGATTTGAACCAGAAGCCTCCAGTAGACAGGGCAGCACAGTTCTGGGTATAGGTGTCCCGATCACTATCATACGTAGAAAACTTCATGCCATTGTGATAGGACAAAGCATCACCTGAGGAAAGGGAGACATGTTGGATTTAGTGTCTTGTGTATGACCGTGCCTCCGCTAACCATGCAGTGCACACGTCTGCTTTTATTACTGTAGATTTTTCTAGTCTTACGTATTAATGTGTCAATATATCTTCAATCGTGTACTCATTCTAAACATGTTAATATTTATACATACCTTTTCAGCAGGGAGATCAGAAAACAAACCATCTATAAATATATATGTTTTTGTTGCTAGTTTTGGTACTTTTTCATAATAATAATAATTATTATTCCGATGTGTTTTAAAGGGTCACTCCAAGCACCATGACCACTTCAGCAATTAGATTTTTGTACTTGCAATCTGTAATGATGGGCATGCAGAGCAGATGTGCAAATAAAGAAAGCTAATGGATGAAAAATCAGCCACCTGCCTCCAGAATGGAGCGCTAAAAGGTGTAAGAACGCACACACTTAGCCCTAATTAGGGATATTAAGCACCGGCACTCCTCACTTACCGAATGGGTTCCGTTCGTAAAACAAATTGGTCGGTAAGCAAGGATGCCCTACGGAGCATGCACACCAGCAGAAAAGCGCAGCAGAGCAGGGAATCCCTCTAATCCCTGAATTCCCTGAATATAGACCAGCTCTCTAAAGTGGTGAACCCCTTGAATACCCACGCTAGAGAGCTGCTTGTAAGTGTGACCCGTCGTAAAACAGGTAGGCCGTTAAGTGAGGACCACCTGTAATTCTTAAATACCGTACTGCTGAGGAAAAGAGAGGGAGAATTCTCTCCACCATGGGGAGCATTGAGAAATACCGGTGGTTGATTTTCAGCCCTTAGCTTTATTTTACATGTTTTCAGAGGTGAGTGAGAGAGATACCCACTACAGTTTAGTAGCGGCAGTAGCCCTGCTCCCCCTCCCCCCCTCCATTCCTCTGTAAGTTCTCTCTCAGTGCGACCTCCGCACATCCCATGAGATTGGGCCTCATGGTGGGATCACTGGGGGGTGCAACCAAGGGTTACTCCAACCAGAAAGAGTGTTTTCTTAAAATTCAGTAAGTGCCTTGTGTTCCTGTACGAGCGTGTAAACCACTTAATAAAAACTGAAATTGCAAACAACAAAAAAATCTGGGATTGCGACCTGTGGCATCGTCATAATCAGAGCGTAGTGAGACAGAGGAGCAATTCTGGGACAATGCTGTACAGGTGGAGCAATCGCCATGGAAACCAGTTATAATACTGATCGCTTACGTGGAAAGGTCCGGTTTATCCTGGTAAATATAATCTAATGCATCGAAGAGCCGCGCTGTCAGGATACGGCTTGAAACAGAGACGCGAGTGCCAATACAAACATTTGTGGAATAAATCGTAATAAAGCTGCAAGCAGTAGATATATAAGCTTGTGCACAGTTTGTCTGAATCAATAAGTGAAAAAAAATATTTAATCTATTTTGGGGGACCATTCAGGATTCGTCCATGTGGTGTTCTGGTTTAGATTAATTTTGTCCATGTGATCGTTTGAGAAAAAAATGATTCAACCAAACCAAAATGGCACAAAAATCCACCTTTCAGTGTACGGCAAAATATACACATAACGTAAATATTACATATACATTGTGCAGCACATTTTCACACCATTTGGTTCACAGATTAAGGCCTTGATTTAATGTGCTTTAATCAGCATCAGAAATGATATTTTTTTATAAATAAAGAATATGTAAAAATATCATCCATACCTTTAGTAAAAGACAGGAACCCTCATACCAAGCACCTTGGGTCAGACTGAGCCCTCGCTTTAATATGGTTGGATACGATTTACAAATGATTTAATATTTTTGAATAAACTTTTACAATAATTTGATATTATGAAACAAATTCGAATATTTTAAAGTTTTGATATTTTTGATATAGATATTTATATATATTTTAATATGTTGAAAAAAACCTAAAATAATTTGAAAAGTTTATCCAACAATATCCAATCGTGGCCATAGCGGTAGTCACCTGCCATCTTTTTTTGGCGCCACGGACAGAAATCCAAACCATGAAACAAATGACCTGGCTTGCTCACTTCTCATTTTGTTTGTTTTGTGATTGGTCCGTGAGGAGATTTGGGGAGTTTAGAGATAAGGACGACTCACTGTTCGCGCCAAATTCTGACAAATTGCAATTAGTTTGAATCCAGAAGTCTAATAGATAGACAGATGAACAGATGGACTGACAGACAAGTTTAGATCCATTTCAGAATAGTTAATATTGTGGCATATTGACATTACTTGACTACAGTGTTAAATAAAAGTACCCTGTAGGCTGCAATATTTATAACGTTTTAGGAATGTGTTCTTGAAACAAATGTTGCCAAGTTGCATATTTCATACTTGATTTGTGTTTTCATTCATGTTAGTTCCTTAAATTTAAACCATTCGGAATACAACTAACATTTGTATCCTATTTTTGAACTTTAATCTGTGTATCTCAGTAACGTGAAGCCTCTCAGGTGCAACCAACAGACGGAAGCGCCAGGTTAAGTAATGATAACGTCTTATGGCAATCCAAACTTTATTATAAGGGTTTAATTCTTGAAATCTCATCTACACAAAGTAACGGGTCATTCATTGGGGGTAGTTATGGTCCAATATTAGGAAAATCTTTCATATAAAATAATATTTATAGAATGTACATTTATATTCTGGTTTGAGCAGGGCTTTGTTAACCTCACGTTATTTTTTTTTGTTTAATCTCTGATCTACTGTCATAAACCCTTTGTAAATATGAACTATGGAATATGCTTAATCTAGTTATAATATTAATAAATATCTGTATTTAGCACCCTGCATAAATGACATGTCTGTTAGTCCTCCCATTGTACAGCGCTATGGAATCTGATGGTGCTACATAAATAATAAAATAATAAATAATAAAAATAATATGTTTAGGATAGAGTGCCACACACTGGAGGTTCTGTGTTACTGCAGGTTTCTACAGGAGCAATACTGCCACCTCCTGGTAGAAATATGCTTGCAGTGCAGAATCAATTAGCCTTTCTCATAGACAGTGATGCAGACTGGGGGGGCTCAGGAGGCCCCTTGTATAACAATTTGTATATTTTTTTCACAATAAAAACCAATCAATGCTCTGTGGTGCAATATACCTGCTCCTCCATCATGAAATCCCTCTACATACAAAGCGTATCCGTCTTCCTCGGGGTTAATGGCTTTTGGAGAGAGAGCAAAGTCGCTGTATTTGGCATAAGCCGTGTTATTCTCGAAATCTCCGAGGTCGACCCTCAGCTCATACTTCCTCTTCAACGTTAACAGATACACATTGTGTAACCCTACGGAGAACGCAGGGGATATTAATAATAACATGCAACAATACAAATAAATCATAATAATATAATGCAATTAGCTAACATGATAAAAAGAGAGAGGGCATTATGTAACAATCATATAAGTTCATTGTACACATTGGGATAACGTATTATTAAAAGGGAAAAAAGTGTCTGAGATGAAATCATGACTGACAACGTACGCCTGGTTACTGGCTGACAGCAAGCACCTGGTTACTGACTGACAGCAAGCACCTGGTTACTGACTGACAGCAAGCACCTGGTTACTGACTGACAGCGTACACCTGGTTACTGACTGACAGAAAGCACCTGGTTACTGACTGACAGCATGCACCTGGTTACTGACTGACAGCAAGCACCTGGTTACTGACTGACAGCAAGCACCTGGTTACTGACTGACAGCGTACACCTGGTTACTGACTGACAGAAAGCACCTGGTTACTGACTGACAGCAAGCACCTGGTTACTGACTGACAGCAAGCACCTGGTTACTGACTGACAGCAAGCACCTGGTTACTGACTGACAGCGTACACCTGGTTACTGACTGACAGCATGCACCTGGTTACCGACTGACAGCGTGCATCTGGTTACTGACTGACAGCGTGCATCTGGTTACTGACTGACAGCGTGCATCTGGTTACTGACTGACAGCATGCACCTGGTTACGGACTGACAGCAAGCACCTGGTTACTGACTGACAGCGTGCACTTGGTTACTGACTGACAGCGTGCACCTGGTTACTGACTGACAGCGTGCACCTGGTTACTGACTGACAGCGTGCACCTGGTTACTGACTGACAATGTGCACCTGGTTACTGACTGACAATGTGCACCTGGTTACTGACTGACAATGTGCACCTGGTTACTGACTGACAATGTGCACCTGGTTACTGACTGACAATGTGCACCTGGTTACTGACTGACAATGTGCACCTGGTTACTGACTGACAATGTGCACCTGGTTACTGACTGACCGCATGCACCTGGTTACTGACTGACAGCGTGTAACTGCTCAGAACTCGACACAGTGACAAGATCACTTACCAAGCCAATACTCCCCATCAGCCCGGCCAAAGCCCAGTTTATAATCTGTCCAGCCGCGGAAAAATGCCAGGGTGCCGTTAAACCTCTTCTGGATCACCTAGAGGTAGAACAAAGCAGGAAGATGTAATAGGTGTACTCTATGCTGTACATGCTGATGGTGCAATAAGTGTTCTCTGTGCTAAACACTGAAGGTGCCATCAGTTTAACCTGTTCGGTTCATACTAAAGATACAATGAGTGTACACTGTGCTCTGCATTTTAAAAAGCCTGATTAGTGTACTCTGTACTGTACATACTGAAGATACTATTAGTGTATTTTATGCTATACATAAAGCTCCAGGCTTACTCTGTGTACTCTATGCTGTATACAGTAAAAGCTCACTTAGTGTCCTCTGTGCTGTACTTACTAAAGGCTAACTTAGGCCTCGATTTAATAAACTTTCCAAATTTTTCAATACTATTACAAAAACTCTCCAAATGATTTATCTCCAGAAATTCCCATAGAATTTATAGGTGACTTCTGTAGAACGTTCTGTATAAATCATTTAGAAAGTTATATAACAGTATTGAATCGTATGGAAAGCTTATTAAATCGTGATTTTACTGTGCTCTGTGCTCTACACACTGAAGACCAACTCAATGTCAGTGGAGAACATGGTGAAGGCATCTCTCAGTGTACTCTGTACTGTGTATTCTAAAGGCTCACTCCATGTACTCTGCGCTGTATACACTAAAGGCTCACTCCATGTACTCTGCGCTGTATACACTGAAGGCTCACTCCATGTACTCTTAGGGTGACCACCTTTCTTAACCGACATTCAGGGACACTTACTTTCACGAGTGCATTTCATAAAATCTATACTTGCAGTGCAGCTCAGCTCATTGTGGGTCGGGACACTACATTATTCTGGAATGAGACGCGGGACAGACTCTCAAAATGCGGGACTGTTCCGGGCGATCTGGGACACGTGGGCACCCTGTGTACTCTGTACTGTACATAAAGAAGGTTCACTCAGTGTGTTTTGTGCTGTACATGCATTCAGTGTACTCACTGTCCATTTCCCTTCATCAGTACTCATGTCACAATACACGGGGACAGCACTCTGCGGTCCTGCAGGATATATGACGTGCACCCCATTGGCCTCTGATCCCATAGCGTACCATTCATCGCAATCAGCGGGGTACATTTCACCGTCTGTATCTGGGTAGAAAGAGCCACAGGTTTGGGGTGTTGGGGAGCCTTAATACATTGATTGCCATCCCTGCTACTAAAACATTCTGTTTGTGGCATTACTCAATATTGCCAACATGGTGACTCATAGATTATTGATCAGTGAAATATAAAGGCCAATATTGATCTCCAGGTCAGGATGAGTGAGGTGTGTGATAAGTTATAAGTTAGCAGGATGGTATAGCTCAGTAAGGTGATAAAGGTTAGTAGTATGCTATAGGTTAGTGGGGTGATAGGGATTAGTGGTATGATATAGGCTAATGGGGTGATAGAGATTAGTGGTATGCTATAAAGGTAGTGATGTGTTATAGGTCAGTGGGTTGCTGGAGGTAGTGATGTGTTATAGGTCAGTGGGGAGCTAGAGGTAGTGATGTGTTATAGGTCAGTGGGGAGCTAGATGTAGTGATTTATATTTATAGGTCAGTGGGGTGCTAGAGGTAGGGATGTGTTATAGGTCATTGGGGTGCTAGGTAGTGATGTGTTATAGGTCAGTGGGGAGCTAGAGGTAGTGATGTGTTATAGGTCAGTGGGGTGCTAGGTAGTGATGTGTTATAGGTCAGTGGGGAGCTAGAGGTAGTGATTTATATTTATGGGTCAGTGGGGTGCTAGAGGTAGGGATGTGTTATAGGTCAGTGGGGTGTTAGAGGAAGTGATGTGTTATAGGTCAGTGGGGTGCTAGGTAGTGATGTGTTATAGGTCAGTGGGGAGCTAGAGGTAGTGATGTGTTATAGGTCAGTGGGGTGTTAGAGGAAGTGATGTGTTATAGGTCAGTGGGGTGCTAGAGGTAGTGATTTATATTTATGGGTCAGTGGGGTGCTAGAGGTAGGGATGTGTTATAGGTCAGTGGGGTGTTAGAGGAAGTGATGTGTTATAGGTCAGTGGGGTGCTAGGTAGTGATGTGTTATAGGTCAATGGGGAGCTAGAGGTAGTGATGTGTTATAGGTCAGTGGGGTGTTAGCGGAAGTGATGTGTTATAGGTCAGTGGGTTGCTAGAGGTAGTGATGTGTTATAGGTCAGTGGGTTGCTCGAGGTAGTGATGTGTTATAGGTCAGTGGGGTGCTAGAGGTAGTGATTTATATTTATAGGTCAGTGGGGTGCTAGAGGTAGGGATGTGTTATAGGTCAGTGGGTTGCTAGAGGTAGTGATGTGTTATAGGTCAGTGGGTTGCTCGAGGTAGTGATGTGTTATAGGTCAGTGGGGAGTTAGAGGTAGTGATGGTGTGGTAGTTTGGTAGTCATTGATGTGGTATAGGTTAGTGGCATGAAACAATATATACAATAAAAAGACACAATAACACAAGGCTGCAGTCAGCAGGAGCCATTAAACACGGCCATTTCAGGTTTAATATTTGTAGCATCCATCAGATTTCACCTCTTTTTACTGGATCAATGGTGTTTTGTTTTGTGTTTTTATTTAAATTTATATTTGCCGTTCAACGTTCTCATTGTGCAGTCATTTGGCTGGACACAGTGCTGATTCCAGAACAGATGTTCGAATCATTGAGTCATGTTAATATCAGATTACTCTGAATGTGATGGAAAATCAGGCATTTCTTTAATATACTTTGTATCCATTGTTTAAAAGTTATAGGGGTCTGTGACAGTGTGTGTAGCTGTGACAGTGTAATGGGTGACAGTGTGTGTAGCTGTGACAGTGTAATGTGTGGCAGTGTGTGTAGCTGTGACAGTGTAATGTGTGACAGTGTGTGTAGCTGTGACAGTGTAATGAGTGACAGTGTGTGTTGCTGTGACAGTGTAATGAGTGACAGTGCGTGTAGCTGTGATGGTGTAATGAGTGACAGTGTAACGGGTGACAGTGTGTGTAGCTGTGACAGTGTAATGCGTGACAGTGTGTGTAGCTGTGATAGTGTAATGATTGACAGTGTGTAGCTATGACAGTGTAATGGGTGACACTGGTTGTAGCTGTGTTAGTGTAACGGGTGACAGTGTGTAGCTGTGATAGTGTAATGGGTGGCAGTGTGTGTAGCTGTGTTAGTGTAATGGGTAACAGTGTGTGTAGCTGTGATAGTGTAATGGGTGACAGTGTGTGTAGCTATGATAGTGTAATGGGTGACAGTGTGTGTAGCTATGATAGTGTAATGGGTGACAGTGTGTAGCTGTGATAGTGTAATGGGTAACAGTGTGTGTAGCTATGATAGTGTAATGGGTGACAGTGTGTATGTGTGTTAGTGTAATGGGTGACAGTGTGCGTAGCTGTGTTAGTGTAATGGGTCACAGTGTGCGTAGTTGTGATAGTATAATGGGTCACAGTGTGTATAGCTGTGATTGTGTAATGGGTCACAGTGTGTGTAGCTATGATAGTGTAATGGGTCACAGTGTGTGTAGCTGTGATAGTGTAATGGGTAACAGTGTGTAGCTGTGATAGTGTAATGGGTCACAGTGTGTAGCTGTGATAGTGTAATGGGTCACAGTGTGTGTAGCTATGATAGTGTAATGGGTCACAGTGTGTGTAGCTATGATTGTGTAATGGGTGACAGTGTGTGTAGCTATGATTGTGTAATGGGTGACAGTGTGTGTAGCTGTGATAGTGTAATGGGTGACAGTGTGTAGCTGTGATAGTGTAATGGGTAACAGTGTGTGTAGCTGTGATAGTGTAATGGGTGACAGTGTGTATGTGTGTTAGTGTAATGGGCGACAGTGTGCGTAGCTGTGTTAGTGTAATGGGTGACAGTGTGTGTAGCTATGATAGTGTAATGGGTGACAGTGTGTGTAGCTATGATAGTGTAATGGGTGACAGTGTGTGTAGCTATGATAGTGTAATGGGTGACAGTGTGTGTAGCTATGATAGTGTAATGGGTGACAGTGTGTGTAGCTGTGTTAGTGTAATAGGTAACAGTGTGTGTAGCTGTGATAGTGTAATGGGTGACAGTGTGTGTAGCTATGATAGTGTAATGGGTGACAGTGTGTATGTGTGTTAGTGTAATGGGTGACAGTGTGCGTAGCTGTGTTAGTGTAATGGGTGACAGTGTGTGTAGCTATGATAGTGTAATGGGTGACAGTGTGTGTAGCTATGATAGTGTAATGGGTGACAGTGTGTGTAGCTATGATAGTGTAATGGGTCACAGTGTGTGTAGCTGTGATAGTGTAATGGGTCACAGTGTGTGTAGCTGTGATAGTGTAATGGGTGACAGTGTGTGTAGCTATGATAGTGTAATGGGTCACAGTGTGTATAGCTGTGATTGTGTAATGGGTCACAGTGTGCGTAGTTGTGATAGTGTAATGGGTCACAGTGTGTGCAGCTGTGATAGTGTAATGGGTGACAGTGTGTATAGCTGTGATTGTGTAATGGGTCACAGTGTGCGTAGTTGTGATAGTGTAATGGGTCACAGTGTGTGTAGCTGTGATAGTGTAATGTGTGGCAGTGTGCGTAGTTGTGATAGTGTAATGGGTGACAGTGTGTGTAGCTGTGATAGTGTAATGGGTGACAGTGTGTGTAGCTATGATAGTGTAATGGGTCACAGTGTGTGAAGCTGTGATAGTGTAATGGGTGACAGTGTGTGTAGCTATGATAGTGTAATGGGTGACAGTGTGTGTAGCTATGATAGTGTAATGGGTCACAGTGTGTATAGCTGTGATTGTGTAATGGGTCACAGTGTGCGTAGTTGTGATAGTGTAATGGGTCACAGTGTGTGCAGCTGTGATAGTGTAATGGGTGACAGTGTGTATAGCTGTGATTGTGTAATGGGTAACAGTGTGTGTAGCTATGATTGTGTAATGGGTCACAGTGTGCGTAGTTGTGATAGTGTAATGGGTCACAGTGTGTGTAGCTGTGATAGTGTAATGTGTGGCAGTGTGCGTAGTTGTGATAGTGTAATGGGTGACAGTGTGTGTAGCTGTGATAGTGTAATGGGTGACAGTGTGTGTAGCTGTGATAGTGTAATGGGTGACAGTGTGTGTAGCTGTGATAGTGTAATGGGTCACAGTGTGTGTAGCTATGATTGTGTAATGGGTGACAGTGTGTGTAGCTGTGATAGTGTAATGGGTAACAGTGTGTAGCTGTGATAGTGTAATGGGTCACAGTGTGTAGCTGTGATAGTGTAATGGGTCACAGTGTGTGTAGCTATGATAGTGTAATGGGTGACAGTGTGTGTAGCTATGATTGTGTAATGGGTGACAGTGTGTGTGTAGCTATGATTGTGTAATGGGTGACAGTGTGTGTAGCTGTGATAGTGTAATGGGTAACAGTGTGTGTAGCTGTGATAGTGTAATTGGTGACAGTGTGTATGTGTGTTAGTGTAATGGGTGACAGTGTGCGTAGCTGTGTTAGTGTAATGGGTGACAGTGTGTGTAGCTATGATAGTGTAATGGGTGACAGTGTGTGTAGCTATGATAGTGTAATGGGTGACAGTGTGTGTAGCTATGATAGTGTAATGGGTGACAGTGTGTGTAGCTATGATAGTGTAATGGGTGACAGTGTGTGTAGCTGTGTTAGTGTAATAGGTAACAGTGTGTGTAGCTGTGATAGTGTAATGGGTGACAGTGTGTGTAGCTATGATAGTGTAATGGGTGACAGTGTGTAGCTGTGATAGTGTAATGGGTAACAGTGTGTGTAGCTGTGATAGTGTAATGGGTGACAGTGTGTATGTGTGTTAGTGTAATGGGTGACAGTGTGCATAGCTGTGTTAGTGTAATGGGTGACAGTGTGTGTAGCTATGATAGTGTAATGGGTGACAGTGTGTGTAGCTATGATAGTGTAATGGGTCACAGTGTGTGAAGCTGTGATAGTGTAATGGGTGACAGTGTGTGTAGCTATGATAGTGTAATGGGTGACAGTGTGTGTAGCTATGATAGTGTAATGGGTCACAGTGTGTATAGCTGTGATTGTGTAATGGGTCACAGTGTGCGTAGTTGTGATAGTGTAATGGGTCACAGTGTGTGCAGCTGTGATAGTGTAATGGGTGACAGTGTGTATAGCTGTGATTGTGTAATGGGTCACAGTGTGCGTAGTTGTGATAGTGTAATGGGTCACAGTGTGTGTAGCTGTGATAGTGTAATGTGTGGCAGTGTGCGTAGTTGTGATAGTGTAATGGGTGACAGTGTGTGTAGCTGTGATAGTGTAATGGGTGACAGTGTGTGTAGCTATGATAGTGTAATGGGTCACAGTGTGTGAAGCTGTGATAGTGTAATGGGTGACAGTGTGTGTAGCTATGATAGTGTAATGGGTGACAGTGTGTGTAGCTATGATAGTGTAATGGGTCACAGTGTGTATAGCTGTGATTGTGTAATGGGTCACAGTGTGCGTAGTTGTGATAGTGTAATGGGTCACAGTGTGTGCAGCTGTGATAGTGTAATGGGTGACAGTGTGTATAGCTGTGATTGTGTAATGGGTAACAGTGTGTGTAGCTATGATTGTGTAATGGGTCACAGTGTGCGTAGTTGTGATAGTGTAATGGGTCACAGTGTGTGTAGCTGTGATAGTGTAATGTGTGGCAGTGTGCGTAGTTGTGATAGTGTAATGGGTGACAGTGTGTGTAGCTGTGATAGTGTAATGGGTGACAGTGTGTGTAGCTGTGATAGTGTAATGGGTGACAGTGTGTGTAGCTGTGATAGTGTAATGGGTCACAGTGTGTGTAGCTATGATTGTGTAATGGGTGACAGTGTGTGTAGCTGTGATAGTGTAATGGGTAACAGTGTGTAGCTGTGATAGTGTAATGGGTCACAGTGTGTAGCTGTGATAGTGTAATGGGTCACAGTGTGTGTAGCTATGATAGTGTAATGGGTGACAGTGTGTGTAGCTATGATTGTGTAATGGGTGACAGTGTGTGTGTAGCTATGATTGTGTAATGGGTGACAGTGTGTGTAGCTGTGATAGTGTAATGGGTAACAGTGTGTGTAGCTGTGATAGTGTAATTGGTGACAGTGTGTATGTGTGTTAGTGTAATGGGTGACAGTGTGCGTAGCTGTGTTAGTGTAATGGGTGACAGTGTGTGTAGCTATGATAGTGTAATGGGTGACAGTGTGTGTAGCTATGATAGTGTAATGGGTGACAGTGTGTGTAGCTATGATAGTGTAATGGGTGACAGTGTGTGTAGCTATGATAGTGTAATGGGTGACAGTGTGTGTAGCTGTGTTAGTGTAATAGGTAACAGTGTGTGTAGCTGTGATAGTGTAATGGGTGACAGTGTGTGTAGCTATGATAGTGTAATGGGTGACAGTGTGTAGCTGTGATAGTGTAATGGGTAACAGTGTGTGTAGCTGTGATAGTGTAATGGGTGACAGTGTGTATGTGTGTTAGTGTAATGGGTGACAGTGTGCATAGCTGTGTTAGTGTAATGGGTGACAGTGTGTGTAGCTATGATAGTGTAATGGGTGACAGTGTGTGTAGCTATGATAGTGTAATGGGTCACAGTGTGTGAAGCTGTGATAGTGTAATGGGTGACAGTGTGTGTAGCTATGATAGTGTAATGGGTGACAGTGTGTGTAGCTATGATAGTGTAATGGGTCACAGTGTGTATAGCTGTGATTGTGTAATGGGTCACAGTGTGCGTAGTTGTGATAGTGTAATGGGTCACAGTGTGTGCAGCTGTGATAGTGTAATGGGTGACAGTGTGTATAGCTGTGATTGTGTAATGGGTCACAGTGTGCGTAGTTGTGATAGTGTAATGGGTCACAGTGTGTGTAGCTGTGATAGTGTAATGTGTGGCAGTGTGCGTAGTTGTGATAGTGTAATGGGTGACAGTGTGTGTAGCTGTGATAGTGTAATGGGTGACAGTGTGTGTAGCTGTGATAGTGTAATGGGTGAAGGTGTGTGTAGCTGTGATAGTGTAATGGGTCACAGTGTGTGTAGCTATGATTGTGTAATGGGTGACAGTGTGTGTAGCTGTGATAGTGTAATGGGTAACAGTGTGTAGCTGTGATAGTGTAATGGGTCACAGTGTGTAGCTGTGATAGTGTAATGGGTCACAGTGTGTGTAGCTATGATAGTGTAATGGGTGACAGTGTGTGTAGCTATGATTGTGTAATGGGTGACAGTGTGTGTGTAGCTATGATTGTGTAATGGGTGACAGTGTGTGTAGCTGTGATAGTGTAATGGGTAACAGTGTGTGTAGCTGTGATAGTGTAATTGGTGACAGTGTGTATGTGTGTTAGTGTAATGGGTGACAGTGTGCGTAGCTGTGTTAGTGTAATGGGTGACAGTGTGTGTAGCTATGATAGTGTAATGGGTGACAGTGTGTGTAGCTATGATAGTGTAATGGGTGACAGTGTGTGTAGCTATGATAGTGTAATGGGTGACAGTGTGTGTAGCTATGATAGTGTAATGGGTGACAGTGTGTGTAGCTGTGTTAGTGTAATAGGTAACAGTGTGTGTAGCTGTGATAGTGTAATGGGTGACAGTGTGTGTAGCTATGATAGTGTAATGGGTGACAGTGTGTAGCTGTGATAGTGTAATGGGTAACAGTGTGTGTAGCTGTGATAGTGTAATGGGTGACAGTGTGTATGTGTGTTAGTGTAATGGGTGACAGTGTGCATAGCTGTGTTAGTGTAATGGGTGACAGTGTGTGTAGCTATGATAGTGTAATGGGTGACAGTGTGTGTAGCTATGATAGTGTAATGGGTCACAGTGTGTGAAGCTGTGATAGTGTAATGGGTGACAGTGTGTGTAGCTATGATAGTGTAATGGGTGACAGTGTGTGTAGCTGTGATAGTGCAATGGGTCACAGTGTGTGTAGGTGTGATAGTGTAATGGGTGACAGTGTGTGTAGCTATGATAGTGTAATGGGTGACAGTGTGTGTAGCTATGATAGTGTAATGGGTCACAGTGTGTGTAGCTGTGATAGTGTAATGGGTGACAGTGTGTGTAGCTATGATAGTGTAATGGGTGACAGTGTGTGTAGCTGTGATAGTGCAATGGGTCACAGTGTGTGTAGCTGTGATAGTGTAATGGGTGACAGTGTGTGTAGCTATGATTGTGTAATGGGGACAGTGTGTGTAGCTGTGATAGTGTAACGGGTGACAGTGTGTGTAGCTATGATAGTGTAATGGGTGACAGTGTGTGTAGCTGTGATAGTGTAATGGGTAACAGTGTGTGTAGCTATGATTGTGTAATGGGGGACAGTGTGTGTAGCTGTGATAGTGTAACGGGTGACAGTGTGTGTAACTATGATAGTGTAATGGGTGACAGTGTGTGTAGCTGTGATAGTGTAATGGGTGACAGTGTGTGTCGCTATGATAGTGTAATGGGGGACAGTGTGTGTAGCTGTGATAGTGTAATGGGTGACAGTGTGTGTAGCTATGATAGTGTAATGGGGGACAGTGTGTGTAGCTGTGATAGTGTAATGGGTGACAGTGTGTGTAGCTATGATAGTGTAATGGGGGACAGTGTGTGTAGCTGTGATAGTGTAATGGGTGACAGTGTGTGTAGCTATGATAGTGTAATGGGTCACAGTGTGTGTAGCTATGATAGTGTAATGGGGGACAGTGTGTGTAGCTGTGATAGTGTAATGGGTGACAGTGTGTGTAGCTATGATAGTGTAATGGGGGACAGTGTGTGTAGCTGTGATAGTGTAATGGGTGACAGTGTGTGTAGCTATGATAGTGTAATGGGGGACAGTGTGTGTAGCTGTGATAGTGTAATGGGTGACAGTGTGTGTAGCTGTGATAGTGTAATGGGTGACAGTGTGTATGTGTGTTAGTGTAATGGGTAACAGTGTAGTGTGTTGGTGTGTGTGTGTGTTCTTTTCTAGAGGGGGTCTGTTCAATGCGTGGGGTCCCACAAACAGAATTAGGGTCACACTTACCATTCTCTGTGTCTCTTTTAGCTGTGCTACATACATTTATGAGCAGCAGGACATTGAATAGCAGGAAGACTCCCGGAGTCTGCAATGCATGTAATATAAACATATTATATATATATATAGCGTGACCATGTATGCATAGCCTCCTTATATAGAGACCATATATAAGGACCATATATGTATTACCCCCTTATACATAGAACATATATGTATAGCCCCCTTATATAAGGACCATATATGTATTACCCCCTTATACATAGAACATATATGTATAGCCCCCTTATATAGAGACCTTATCTCTGTAGTTCCCTTATATAGAGACCATATATATGTAGCACCCATATATATACAGACCATATATGTATTACCACCTTATATAGATGTAGTTTACTTATATAGAGACCGTATATATATAACCCCCATATAGAGCGCCCCTGTATATAGAGCTGAATTGAGATACATATTAAAAATAAAATACTAATTGTTACTGTTAGAAGACTAAGCAGTGTATTCAACATATTTCGAATACTTGGCAATCGATGGGTTAATGGAATTAATGTAACCATGGAACCTTCTGGCACAGTATAAATTATACTTTATATAACTTACATTGACCCCAATAAAGCATAAACTCTGGGCCTGGTCTATGTGAGGACCACAACTACGCTCCTCTAAAACGTTTCCAGTCTCAACTGACCCCCAGAATGGGACTTCACTTTGCAGAGACGATAGATCCCATCGTTTATCCTGAAACTGCAGACTCGATAAACGAATCTCACATTGTAGGCCAAAAATAAGTAAGCTGCATAAACAGCTGTGATGAAGAATGTTTCCAATTTGTCTTTTTTTAGCCATTGTTTTCAATTTCCATGCAAATTCCCCCAAAGTCCCCGTTTATTTAATAAAGCCCTTAGTGTAAGGTGAGCCTGAGCACTGAGCGTCTCGGGGATACAGAGTGTTCCCATGCCTTACCTTCATGTCTGCGTCTGGCGTAGTGTGAGACTGCTTTATAAGGTCTTATATTTATATGGAGCGTCTGGTCCTGATTCCAGCCCCCTTCTCACCCCCCCCCCCCACCCTGCATTGTTAAGGATGTGATGAGGGGGGACGCGGGGCCACAGGATGTAGGGTTATGTTTTACGTTCTAGGACTCAGCACACATGTGTCCTGGATGCATAACCGGATGGCCAGGTCTGGAACTCAGGAATACACGAGGACAGAGTGAGACAGAGGGAGACAGAGAAAGAGAGAGCGAGAGTGTGATAAAAAGAGAGAGCAGTGGAGACAGAGAGACATGTAGAGAGAGAAAAAGACAAAGAGAGGGAGACAGAGATGGAAAGAAAAAGGGAGCGCGAACGAGAGTGAGAGATTGAGACAGAAAAAGAAATAGAAAAACAAACAAATGAAAAAGAAAATAGTGTATGGTAACAGTAAGCAGATAGTGGGAGATGAGGAGAGACAGCAGGGAGAAGGGGCAGAATGAAGGAGATAGATCAGAGATAGAGAAAGACACGGACATTAACAAATTGAGAGAGGAGGGATGATCGACTGGGGCATGGAGTCTCGGAAGAAATAAGACTTCAAAGACGTGTATAGCTGAAGCATGGAGGGTACAGATAGGAAGAGTACGGAGAAATAAAATGAGAGAGGATAAATGGTAGTAGATATATAATGAGATGGTGGGCCTATTTATAAAGTATAGTGGGATGAAGAGACCACACAGGAGCGATGGTGGGATGAAGAGACTATACCAGAGTGATGGTTGGATAAGAGAAACTATACAGGAGCGATGGTGGGATGGAGAGACTATACTGGAGAGATGGTGGGATGGAGAGACTATACTGGAGAGATGTGGGATGGAGAGACTATACTGGAGAGATGGTGGGATGGAGAGACTATACTGGAGAGATGGTGGGATGGAGAGACTATACTGGAGATGGTGGGATGGAGAGACTATACCGGAGGGATGTGGGATGGAGAGACTATACAGGAATGATGGTAGGATGGTGGGACGATACAGGAGTGATGGTGTGATGGAGAGACTATATGGGAGCGATGGTGGGATGGAGAGACTATACAGGAACGATGGTGGGATGGAGAGACTATATGGTAGCGATGGTGGGATGGAGAGACTATATGGGAGCGATGGTGGAATGGAAAGGCTATACAGAAGCAATGTTGTGATGGAGAGACTATATGGGAGTGATGGTGGGATGAAGAGACTATTCAGGAGCGATGGTGTGATGGAGAGACTATATGGGAGTGATGGTGGGATGGAGAGACTATACAGGAGTGATGGCGTGGTGGAGAGACTATATGGGGGTGATGGTGGGATGGAGAGACTATACAGGAGTGATGGTGGGATGGAAGACTATAGAGGAGCGATGGTGGGAAGGAGAGACTATATGGGGGTGATGGTGGGATGGAGAGACAATACAGGAATGATGGTGGAATGGAGAGACTTTACAGGAGTGATGATGGGATGGAAGACTATACAGGAGCGATGGCGTGATGGAGAGACTATATGGGGGTGATGGTGGGATGGAGAGAGCGATGGTGTGATGGAGAGACTACATGGGAGAGATGGTGGGATGGAGAGACTATACAGGAATGATGGTGTGATTGAGAGACTATATGGGGGTGATGGTGGGATGGAGAGACTAAATGGGGGTGATGGTGGTATGGAGAGACTATACAGGAGTGATAGTAGGACGGACAGACTTTATGGGAGTGATGGTGGGATGGAGAGACTATATAGGATTGATGGTTGGATGGAGAGATTATACAGGAGTGATGGTGGAATGGAGGGCCTATACAGGAGTGATGGTGGAATGGAAGACTATACAGCAGCGATGATGTGATGGAGAGACTATATGGGGGTGATGGTGGGATGGAGAGACTATATGGGGGTGATGGTGGTATGGAGAGACTATACAGGAGTGATAGTAGGATGGACAGACTTTATGGGAGTGATGGTGGGATGGAGAGACTATACAGGAACGATGGTGTGATAGAGAGACTATACAGGAACGATGGTGTGATAGAGAGACTATATGGGGGCAATGGTGGAATGAAGAGACTATAAAGGATTGATGGTTGGATGGAGAGACTATATGGGGGTGATGGTGTGATAGAGAGACTATATGGGAGCGATGGTGGGATGAAGAGACTATTCAGGAGCGATGATGTGATGGAGAGACTATATGGGAGTGATGGTGGGATGAAGAGACTATTCAGGAGCGATGGTGTGATGGAGAGACTATATGGGAGTGATGGTGGGATGGAGAGACTATACAGGAGTGATGGCGTGGTGGAGAGACTATATGGGGTGATGGTGGGATGGAGAGACTATACAGGAGTGATGGTGGGATGGAAGACTATAGAGGAGCGATGGTGGGAAGGAGAGACTATATGGGGGTGATGGTGGGATGGAGAGACAATACAGGAATGATGGTGGAATGGAGAGACTTTACAGGAGTGATGATGGGATGGAAGACTATACAGGAGTGATGGCGTGATGGAGAGACTATATGGGGGTGATGGTGGGATGGAGAGAGCGATGGTGTGATGGAGAGACTATATGGGAGAGATGGTGGGATGGAGAGACTATACAGGAATGATGGTGTGATTGAGAGACTATATGGGGGTGATGGTGGGATGGAGAGACTATATGGGGGTGATGGTGATATGGAGAGACTATACAGGAGTGATAGTAGGATGGACAGACTTTATGGGAGTGATGGTGGGATGGAGAGACTATATAGGATTGATGGTTGGATGGAGAGATTATACAGGAGTGATGGTGGAATGGAAGACTATACAGGAGCGATGATGTGATGGAGAGACTATATGGGGGTGATGGTGGGATGGAGAGACTATATGGGGGTGATGGTGGGATGGAGAGACTATATGGGGGTGATGGTGGGATGGAGAGACTATACAGGAGTGATAGTAGGATGGACAGACTTTATGGGAGTGATGGTGGGATGGAGAGACTATACAGGAACGATGGTGTGATAGAGAGACTATACAGGAACGATGGTGTGATAGAGAGACTATATGGGGGCAATGGTGGAATGAAGAGACTATAAAGGATTGATGGTTGGATGGAGAGACTATATGGGGGTGATGGTGTGATAGAGAGACTATATGGGAGCGATGGTGGGATGGAGAGACTATACAGGAGCGATGATGTGATGGAGATATTATACAGGAGTGATGGTGGAATGGGGGGCCTATACAGGAGTATAAGTGCTTCAAGGAACAGTAGGGTTATGGTAGGAAGGAGAAAATGAGTTATAAAAAGACTAAGGTAAAGAAGAGATATAGCACATTGATAACAGTGTGCAGAGAAAGTAAAAATGAAAGAACAGAAATGGGATGGAAAAAAAGAGAGATGGAGAGACATTATTAAAGACTGAGAGTTTGAGAAGGAGATTGGAGGTGTGGTGTGTTGCATACAGTGAGTTTATAATAGATTTGGAGACTCGTTCTATACTTGTCGCTCTGCTTTCTATCAGAAATGGGCCCTTTGTAGAATATGGGACCCATAAATCACAAGTGACAAGCATGGCAGGGGCCCAAGTCCATTCCAGACAGGGGCCCTCTGGGAACATGAGGCCTGGCAGAGAAACCTTGAGGAGATAAAGGGTGCAGAAATCTATTTAAATTTAGGTCTAGAGTATTTAATGTATATTCCATGAGCTACACACTATCAACTATTACTAATTTAAAAAATAAACAATGCTCAAAAGCAGAAACTAAAGTGCTTAGTTATATGTAATGCAGGTAAGAAAATGGCATCTAAAATAATTTCTGCATTAAGGTGAAATAGTTCTAACATGGTGAAATGTATCAATGTATAAAAATATCTTCTATTATACACCACCTTTAAAGAGCAGTAATAACAACGGACACGATTGATGTGATGGGCCACAATGGGGGGATAACATTGTGTATATTAAGTGGAGTTCTGAGTAGAGTTTTAGAGTGTGTGAGTGTGTGTGTGTGCGTGCGTGCGTGCGTGTGTGTGTGTTGTAGAGCTGTACAATGTTCCTTAACATGGAACTATAGAGTGTTACTTAAGAATAGCAGGTTGTGTGTTTTAATATTGTTGTGTTTTCTAGAATAGCAGGGTGTATGTTGTAGTATTGTTGTATTTTCCAGAATAGCAGGGTGTGTGTTGTAATATTGTTGTGTTTTCTAGAATTGTAGGGTGTGTGTTGTAGTATTGTTCTGTTTTCCAGAATAGCAGAGTATGTGTTGTAATATTGTTGTGTTTTCCAGAATAGCAGGGTGTATGTTGTAATATTGTTGTGTTTTCTAGAATTGCGCGGTGTGTGTTGCAGTATTGTAGGCCCCAGGGAGAGTGCGCAGCTTAGCGGACAGGGGCACATGTATGATTGTGGGATGGAAGATGCATGATTGGCTATATGCTACATGTGGGAGTGGGAGATGTGAGGAAGTGGGTGGTGACAGATCAGACTGACCTCAGTGCCACTTAGGAGCCGGGCCAGCAACAAGTTTCCTGTGATCCTCCTCCTGTTGCTGGGCCTGTAGGATATTCAGCCTGTGTTCCTCCTCCTGTTGCTGGGCTTGCTGGATTTTCTGCCTGGGGGTCCTGGATGCTGGATCCTGGTTGCTACAGCCATCTTGGGTGCCCTCAAGGCTGGTACTGGTGCTGCTGCATACGGTGGCCTTCTCCTTCCCCAGCAGCCTGGCGGTGAGGTTCCCCTCCCCAGCGGTCTGGCTCCCCATGGACACCCTCCCTGGGAACCGTCCATGGGCACCCTCGCTGGGCACCCTCCACAAGGGCACCCTCCCCATGGGCACCCTCCCTGGGTCTCCCTCCCTGGGCTCCCGCCCTCGGGCTCTGTGAGCCCCAACTCTCCTCCTCGGGCCCGGTACAGGATCTGCAGCCCGGTCCTTCCACCGCCCCTGGTGTCCGGGCGGCAGCATCTGCTCTGGACCGCACCCCCCCTGGAGGTAATGGGGGGACAGAAGCTCGGCGTGTGGGATGCCGCCCGTGGTCCTCCCCTATCGGCCGGCAGTGGTGAGTGAGCCCCCTGAGGGGCACGCGGGGTGGCTCTCAGCCGCTGCCGCCGGGTGGGGAGGGGTCCTGGATCCCCCTCAGGGGCTCTGCTTGTGCCGGCCCTCCCCTCCCTCTTTTGCCCGGGCAGGGTCCGCGGGCGGTGTGGGCTCCCCGCACCCCCCTTCCAATGTTTCTCCCCTCTATTATTGCGTCCCCCCTTTTCATTATTTCCCCCCTTTCAGTGTGGTGTCTCCCTCTTCTACTGCTTCCTCCATTTATTGCCCCCCTCTTTCTTTGTTGTCCCACCCCCTTTTCTTTTGTTCCCTCCTCTTTCTTTATTGTCCCCCTCTCCTCCTTGCTGACCTTCTTTGCCCCCCCTCCCCCTTACCCCGATCCCCCCTCTCCTTACCTGTCTCGGCAGCCTCCTGTCCTGGAGTGTTGGCTCTTCATCTCTCCACTGCTGCTTCAGGCTTTGGGTGCAGTTGCCGGATCCGTCCAGCAGGTGGCGTCTGAAACTCCATTTGCCATGGGAACTGCGCTGCAGGTGATGGACTCCTCTTTTCAAGCTGCTGTCTCTTTTATGGTGCTGCCAGCAGTTCCTGTTGGGTTTATAAAAAAAAAAAAACAACAACAAAGAGTAACGGTCGCGGTCAGTGTAGTTCCCTCCTGGTGCGACGGTGCGTCCACCGGTAGGTGGGGGGCAGTGTGCTCGGTCCTCAGCACGGCAATTGGGGGGGAGTTGGGCCTCTTCCTCATTGGGGGCTGCGCAGTCCCGCAAGATATTCCCCTTTGGCCCTTGGGGGATGCTCTTCCCTTGGGGCACAAGAAGGGGTAGGACTTGGACGACGATAGTGTAAAGTTCCGTTATGGGAAATTCCTAAGATGATGGCGAGTTTGGTTTGGGGTTCGCTATTTTGGAGAGCGTGGTTGGGAAGAGTGCGGTGCTGTTTTGTTACCAGGACACCACTTGAAATGCGTGTCATACTTATGGTGGCCTGGGTTGGTGGCGCTATGAATGACATTTTCGTCAGCGCCTCGCGGTTTGGCCCTCTGTAGCGTGGGATCGGATGGACATTGGCCCCTGGCTCTCCATTGTAACCCGGCCGGCGGCGCTTAAAGGGAGTTTGTCCTCCTTTCCGGGGGGGGCGGCTCCGCCCCAGCGGCATCGCAGCATCGGCCAGGTTGTTGCTGGAAGTTGAATGTCAGCCGATGTACGTGGAGTGGGTCGTGCTGCTTTAAGCTCAAATGCTCCCATCGGGGTGGGGGCTCACTCTGCCTCCTGCTGTTTCAAGAGGGGTAAGTCCGGGGAAAAAGGGGACTTGGGGGCGCAAGGTGGTGACGCCAGTGCTCGTAGGCACGATGAGCCCATGGCTTGACCGCTACTGGTTTCTGCAGGACGTGGAGCTCCTGCTGGAGGGGGGCATCCAAGGCTTCGGGATCCCCTTCTTGGAACGCCCGGCTTCGGGGCGGTGCGGGCCTTGAAGAAAAGGTTAAAGGAACTTCACATGTATAGCTTGGTGGAATGTCGAGACAGGGGAGTTACGATGGACACATTTACATACTTAAAGGGAATCAATGCAGTAGGGAGGAGACTGTATAAAAGAAGTAAAATAAGAGGACATAGTCTTAAATAAGAGGGGCGAAGGTTTCACAATAATACCCGGATGTATTACGTTACCGAAAGGGTAGTGGATGCATGGAATAGCCTTCCAGCTGAAGTGGTAGAGGTTAACACAGTAAAGAAGTTAAGCGGGTGTGGGATTTGCGTAAGGCTGTCCTACCTATAAGATGAGGCCAGGGACTAATGACAGTAGTTAGGAATTTGGGCAGACTGGATGGACCGAATGGTCCTTATCTGCCATCACATTCTATGTTTCTGTTTCTGTGTCGGTGCTCGACATCCCGCAGATGGTGCTGGATGAGCTCCTGCAGGAGGTAGCTTTGGGGCGGATTGCGGGGTCAGTTGAGACCCCGTCGCTCCCCGGTTTGCAGGTCCCCCCTTGGGCCTGGTGCCCAAGTAGGAGGCAGGGGAGTTTCAGCTGATTCATCGTTTGCCCTACCCTCAAGGGGTTTCGGTGACAGGTGTCGGTGTCAGGCGTCCTGGACATCCTTCGCTGCTGCGGTACGCATGGTCGGGGCAGTGGGCCCTGGGGCTTTGCTGGTGAAGGCCAACTTCGAAGCCGCGTTTCGCTTGTTGCCAGTTCATATGGATTGTCATCACCTCCTGGGTGGTGGATTTGTGTACGGTATTAAGTGGAAACATGCTTCCTGATGGGTTGTTCGTATCCAGCTTTTGCGTTGAGTGCGTCAGCGCTTTCCTGGAGTGGGTGGTGTGGCAGGAGGCAAGGATTGGCTCGTTGCTGCGTTACCTTGATGATTTTTTTGTGTGTGGGCCTTCGCTGACTGGGCGACTCTTGCTCGACTCGGCTGAGCTTTATGGTCCTCTTAGAGCACGATAAGACAGTGGGGCCCAGTGACGTGCCTTAGCTCCTTGGGTATCAAAATTGACTCGGTGGCCATGGAGTGCTGGCTGTAGCGGGATGAGGTTGAGAGGATGTGGCGATGGCCAGGGGTCTGAGGAGGATGCAGCTGTGCCAGCTGCCGTCCATGTTCGGGAGGTTGTCCTTCAACAGCCGGATCATGCCCATGAGGCAATTGTCCCGCAGGCGACTACTGGGGCCGCGGCATTTTATCCGGCTCACGAGGCGATTGTGGGTTGACCTGGAGGTCTGGGTTTCCTTCCTGACTGAGTATATGGGAGGGTCCTCTTGGCAGGCACCAGAGGTGTCCAGTTCGGACTTGCCCCGCTATACGGACGTGGCTGGCTCTGTCTGGTTGAAGCGATTCTGGGATCGCGTTAGTGTGCTGACATGGTCGTCGGCGTGGTCCACCTCCAGCTTGAATCTTGCTTCCTGGAGCTTTCCCATTGTGGTGGCATTGGATTTATGGGGTCGGGAGCTACAGGACTGTCAGGTTGTTATTCACTGCGCCAACCTCCGGGTTGTCCAGGCGATTAGCCAGCTCTCGGCCCCCCCTTTTCTCTTTCGGTACTTCTCGCGCTCCAGCGCCTGGTGCTCCGGTGCCCGTGTCTTAATGTGTCGTGTAGGTCCAGTTCCTCTTGGGCCAAAGTACTCCAGGGTATGGGTGGAATGGCAGCCGCGGGAGTCAGAGGTGGGTGTATTGGCGGGTTCGCCTGCTCATTACCAGGTCTGTTGTGACTGCTGGAGCATTGGGTTTCGGCGGATATGTCGCCCTCCGGGGTGTCCTCGTGCGTGTCCATTTTTATTTTCTGGTTGAGTCCCAGGGTTGGGTGGATGTCAGCACGGAGTTTCTGGTATGGCATGCTGTGTAGGGCCCATGCAGGGGTCGGTTTCTGTGGATCCAAAGAGGCCGGTTTTGGGGGCCCTGTGGGCGCAATTGTGCCAGGTGTTCCCTGAGTTATGCCTTGCCGTTTCTTCCTTTCTTTGGGGCCATGAGGATTGGGGTTTTGGTGAGTCCGAACTGGTCAGGCGGTAGGGGAGGATTCTGTTGGCGGATGTCCGGGATGGTCAGGACCTAGTGTCCTTCAGGACTTGTCCATACAAGACCGACATCCTCAGCAAGGGCAGGTGGGGCCTACTGGCGGCGGTCCCAGGATTTGACACTTGCCTGGTCAAAGCGCTCAGGGAGTCCACGGTACGGCAATCCCTGGCTGGCCCGCTCATGGTGTATGAGGAGGGGAACTTCCTCTCCCATTTTCGATTTGTTTGGCGGTCATTATTTCCGCATTGGCGCTGAGAAGGAGGCCTCTCGGCTGGGTATGCTGAATTGGGATGTGCGGAGGATAGGAGGGTGGGATTCTAGATTTGTTCCTTTGTGCGTCCCGCTGGTTTGCTCCGTTGATTGTTTTCCTTCTTGGGGTGGATGATTGAGCACTCGATGGTGGGGGTTCAGTGGTTCCACGCCAGGGGGCATGATGTGGGTCTGGCTCCTCCTGGAAGTGGTCAGGTTCTCTCGCTTGCGGGGGAAATTGGTTATGGTCATTCCCCATCGGGTACTGGCCTGGGAAAGGTGCCACTCGGAGACTTGGTGGATGTAGGGAAGCGGGACTTGTCCCAGATACTTATGTCATTTCCAATTTTTTTTTTTTTTGCATAGTGTGGTTGGAGGTTGTGGCGAGGAACTATTGGCGGCAAGCACACGGCCAGTGTGCGATGGAGCACTGCCGCAAAGGGTTCAGCCGTTGGGTTTCGCGATTCGTTATAGGGGTTTGGGGGATGCCCATTTCATCGGGTTTTGAGAAGGAGGCGGTAGATTTGTTGCAGCCGGATGGGGTTCGTTTGACTGAGGTTGGGCTCAACCGTTTTAATCTGGCCATTCGAGGGATGGTGGAACAGGCCATGGTTGGTTTGTTTGGGGCCCCCGCTGATTTTAGGCTTAAAACAGCGGGGTTGTGGCGGGGTGTGTCCTTGCCAAATAAGGAATGGCCGGGTCTCATCCTCCCCCTGTCTCTTATGGTGAACCTGGAGGAGGTACCAGGTTGGACGTGTCCCCACTGGGTTGTAAGTCGACCGGTGGGGAGCATTATGGTTGGGCCCCACCAAGCTGGTGGGGAGCTCTGAAAAGGAAGATGTTTTTATTATGCCGAGGGGGGGGGAGGTGAGAGCCTTGGGGAAGTTAGATTGGCAAAGTGGTTTCTTTGGTTACTGTATGACTATATGCAGGGTGTGTATAGTGTTGTAGAGTATTAGAGTGTGTGGTGTTGATAGAGTGTGTAGTGTTGCAGAGTGTTACACTGGGATAGCAGAGTGTGTTGCAGAGTTGTAGAGTGTTACACTGGGATAGCAGAGTGTGTTGTAGAGTTGCAGAGTGTTACACTGGGATAGCAGAGCATGTGTTGTAGAGTTGCAGAGTGTTACACTGGGATAGCAGTGTGTGTTGTAGAGTTGCAAAGTGTAGCGGAGAGCTGATATTCCACAGGTTATCTCCACTTAAAATCCCAGTGAGGCTCAGGAACAAGTATTATAAATCCATAAGGCAAAAATTCCAGCAGGCAAAATAATCCAACCATATCCCAACATCAATCTCAATGACTGGATGACACACAGCATCAGGAGCAGAACTGGCTTTTAATGCACACAACCTCCTTTTAAGACATTCTCCCATGCAAGAGAGGGATTTACAATAATTAGGACAGTAGCCAATAATGTGACAGTTACCTCCCACACATCTCCTCCCCTCAATGTGACACATAAAATATACTGTACTTTTCCCCAAAACCTGGATGTACCCCAAAACAAGCAGATAGACTAATACTTAGGGTACCCCCTGGTAGCCCTGATCTGGGTGACTAACATATTCAAAACTCACCCAGATCGGCCCAGGAGTTCGGGAGTTAGGTGGAAGGTGACGTTTGACCGACCGCACACGAGGTGGTATCCCAAAAAGGCTCCATGTGTTTTGGCCCTGTGGTCGGTCTCCGTTCGGGAGTTAAAATATATAGAAATGCTTGCCATCCACAGCTAATCTTACATTTGCCTGTATTCCCTTGTTTGGTACATTTATTTTACCGAACGGGGGGCTGACTAGTCCCTCCGTTCGGGAGTTATGGAGCTCTGAAGGTCTCAGCGGTGTTTGAGTGTCCGATTTGAGTTCCAGACACTTGACGACCAAACACCGGTGAGATTTTCTTGCGTAAGATGGCCGCCGCACGTGGTTCGTATGCCGAACGGCGACCACACAGGCACATAGAATGCATCGATTAAGCTGTGGTTTAGATAGTGTGAACGCTTAACGAGGAGCACACTTCTCACTGGGGTGGTCTGATTGTTCGGTAGTTTCATTTGTATGAAAACTACCGAACAATCACACGAAAACTACATACACTTACAGATATACATGGAAACAATTACATGAATACATTTTCAACACAAATTATTGAGGACAGCCTTAATACAATCTGCTACACAGAGTGTTACACTGGGATAGCAGAGTGTGTGTTGTAGAGTTGCAGAGTGTTACACTGGGATAGCAGAGTGCGTTCTAGAGTTGCAGAGTGTTACACTGGGATAGCAGAGTGTGTGTTGTAGAGTTGCAGAGTGTTACACTGGGATAGCAGAGTGTGTTGTAGAGTTGCAGAGTGTTACACTGGGATAGCAGAGTGTGTGTTGTAGAGTTGCAGAGTGTTACACTGGGATAGCAGAGTGCGTTGTAGAGTTGCAGAGTGTTACACTGGGATAGCAGAGTGTGTTGTAGAGTTGCAGAGTGTTACACTGGGATAGCAGAGTGTGTTGTAGAGTTGCAGAGTGTTACACTGGGATAGCAGAGTGTGTGGTGTTGCAGAGTGTTACACTGGGATAGCAGAGTGTGTTGTAGAGTTGCAGAGTGTTACACTGGGATAGCAGAGTGTGTGTTGTAGAGTTGCAGAGTGTTACACTGGGATAGCAGAGTGTGTGTTGTAGAGTTGCAGAGTGTTACACTGGGATAGCAGAGTGTGTTGTAGAGTTGCAGAGTGTTACACTGGGATAGCAGAGAGTGTGTTGTAGAGTTGCAGAGTGTTACACTGGGATAGCAGAGTGTGTTGTAGAGTTGCAGAGTGTTACACTGGGATAGCAGAGTGTGTTGTAGAGTTGCAGAGTGTTACACTGGGATAGCAGAGTGTGTTGTAGAGTTGCAGAGTGTTGCACTGGGATAGCAGAGTGTGTTGTAGAGTTGCAGAGTGTTACACTGGGATAGCAGAGTGTGTTGTAGAGTTGCAGAGTGTTACACTGGGATAGCAGAGTGTGTTGTAGAGTTGCAGAGTGTTGCACTGGGATAGCAGAGTGTGTTGTAGAGTTGCAGAGTGTTGCACTGGGATAGCAGAGTGTGTTGTAGAGTTGCAGAGTGTTGCACTGGGATAGCAGAGTGTGTTGTAGAGTTGCAGAGTGTTACACTGGGATAGCAGAGTGTGTTGTAGAGTTGCAGAGTGTTACACTGGGATAGCAGAGTGTGTGTTGTAGAGTTGCAGAGTGTTACACTGGGATAGCAGAGTGTGTTGTAGAGTTGCAGAGTGTTACACTGGGATAGCAGAGTGTGTGGTGTTGCAGAGTGTTACACTGGGATAGCAGAGTGTGTTGTAGAGTTGCAGAGTGTTACACTGGGATAGCAGAGTGTGTTGTAGAGTTGCAGAGTGTTACACTGGGATAGCAGAGTGTGTGTTGTAGAGTTGCAGAGTGTTACACTGGGATAGCAGAGTGTGTTGTAGAGTTGCAGAGTGTTACACTGGGATAGCAGAGAGTGTGTTGTAGAGTTGCAGAGTGTTACACTGGGATAGCAGAGTGTGTTGTAGAGTTGCAGAGTGTTACACTGGGATAGCAGAGTGTGTTGTAGAGTTGCAGAGTGTTACACTGGGATAGCAGAGTGTGTTGTAGAGTTGCAGAGTGTTGCACTGGGATAGCAGAGTGTGTTGTAGAGTTGCAGAGTGTTACACTGGGATAGCAGAGTGTGTTGTAGAGTTGCAGAGTGTTACACTGGGATAGCAGAGTGTGTTGTAGAGTTGCAGAGTGTTGCACTGGGATAGCAGAGTGTGTTGTAGAGTTGCAGAGTGTTGCACTGGGATAGCAGAGTGTGTTGTAGAGTTGCAGAGTGTTGCACTGGGATAGCAGAGTGTGTTGTAGAGTTGCAGAGTGTTACACTGGGATAGCAGAGTGTGTTGTAGAGTTGCAGAGTGTTACACTGGGATAGCAGAGTGTGTGTTGTAGAGTTGCAGAGTGTTACACTGGGATAGCAGAGTGTGTTGTAGAGTTGCAGAGTGTTACACTGGGATAGCAGAGTGTGTGGTGTTGCAGAGTGTTACACTGGGATAGCAGAGTGTGTTGTAGAGTTGCAGAGTGTTACACTGGGATAGCAGAGTGTGTTGTAGAGTTGCAGAGTGTTACACTGGGATAGCAGAGTGTGTCGTAGAGTTGCAGAGTGTTACACTGGGATAGCAGAGTGTGTTGTAGAGTTGCAGAGTGTTACACTGGGATAGCAGAGTGTGTGGTGTTGCAGAGTGTTACACTGGGATAGCAGAGTGTGTGTTGTAGAGTTGCAGAGTGTTACACTGGGATAGCAGAGTGTGTTGTAGAGTTGCAGAGTGTTACACTGGGATAGCAGAGTGTGTTGTAGAGTTGCAGAGTGTTACACTGGGATAGCAGAGTGTGTTGTAGAGTTGCAGAGTGTTACACTGGGATAGCAGAGTGTGTTGTAGAGTTGCAGAGTGTTACACTGGGATAGCAGAGTGTGTTGTAGAGTTGTAGAGTGTTACACTGGGATAGCAGAGTGTGTTGTAGAGTTGCAGAGTGTTATACTGGGATAGCAGAGTGTGTGTTGTAGTGCTGTAGTGTTTTACAATGGGTTATCAGGGTGTAGTGCTGCTGAACATTACTCTGAAATAGCAGAGAGAAAGTAAATAGCAATGTATTATGGTTACATTGCACCTGTTTCCTTTTTGTCAAAATTCAGTGTCTTTTGGTTTCTGGAGAGGATTCGCTCAGTCAGCACGTCCTGTCCATTGATAAACATCAATCCCAGTGGACTGGCGGAACGCCACGCTATACGGAGCTATTCTCAGCGTGGATACCTGCGGGCTCAGCAAGTCCAGACACCTCGGGGTCGACCAGGCCGTGTGTTAGCACCGTCTAATGGAAACACCTCTTGGTTAAGTTCCATCCAAGTCAATGCTGTTTATTGAGCACTGTTTACATTAATTTCAGCCAATTCACATTGATTTGATAAAAATATACATCCACGAAGAATGCCGTCTGACAATAGATAGATTTATTAAGCGAGGCAGGAATGTGGCAGCTAATTATGTGTTGGATCTCAGTGGTTCCTGAAGACTAACCGTGAGGGGAGGGGGGGGGTGCAAGAACATACCCCCGCAACAACCCTTCTGTTTTACACCTAAAATCAGCGGGGGACCCCACCACAACCAGCCATGGCCTGTTCCACCACTTCTTGCAGCGCTAGATTAACAAAGGCCTCATCCGACCTCCAGCAAGCGTACCCATCCCCTCGTGATACCTAGGCCACATCCGGCCAAACCCTAAGGCAAACTGGAATCCCCCATGCCCCCAAGACAAACTTAGAAACCCATCTCGCCCGATTTCCGACGGCAGCACACCAGGGCACTCACATTGCTGAGCGCACTGCTAACAGGAACGGGCGATAGCCTCAGCCCAGCCCCTGAGAACCTCTGGGAAGAAACAGAATGCGTAACATGTCCAGATTTAAGAGCACCCAAATCCCAAACAGTCACCGAACCCAGGTCATTCCACCCAGAGAGATGTCGGTACCCCCAGGAGCTGACCCGTGGACGAGGAGGAGCCACTCCCCCTTATGTATCTGTTGCCAGACCAACGAACCTCCGCTCCCGAAGGCGTAAGATCCAACCACTCCCCCCCCCGCCTCCTGGACCAAATTACATATGAGCATCCCACCATCGCTATTCCGGGGGGGGGGGGAGAGACCGGAACCACGGAGAAAAATCCGGTCGGAGACCGGCAGGGTGAACCAAAGGAACCTACCACCCTACCACCAAAGGAACCTACCGCCCCTTGAACCAGTGGCGGAAGCACGCCAAGCCTGGCGGCGTCTGTAGCCGTCCCTAACCGGACTGAATTTCCCCTGAACTCTCCACCATCCTTACCCAGGAATTCGAGCCCCAATTGGAGCACCCCAACAACATGGACGCAGAAGAGAAAACCCGGCTTCGAGAACCAATCAAGGGGTGAGGAGGCCGAATAACCCAGGGGCGGAATAGCCCTCACTGAAGGAAAAAAGGACACATGTCGGAACCCGGCGCTCCCCCCAATCGGAATGGTATAATTTCAACCATCCTGGGAACCTAGTACATCCTGTTAGGAGCTTAACCATCACCCTGTGCATTCCATCTACTTCAAGAGAAAGCAGAAAGGGCCTGGTTATGTCAACCACGCAACATCCAAGAATGGAACAGATTCTATTGACGAAGCAGCCAACTGCTACCAACTTACCTTTCCCAAATACAACAGCCGCCGAGCGGTGCAAAAGCCTGAAGGAAGTCCATTCCGATGCTTACTCGATCCACCAAAACCTCTGCCCACCTGCAGATGACTGTAACATGAACAGGAAGCCGCCAAGGAAATGCTCTCATCTGGCCCGATCGCTCACACTTTACTGTAGCGGGCCCCACACCGCCTCAGAGAGCGACCCATGGTCCAGCTTCATCAGCAGCTAGACAAAGCAACCATGACTCCACTGCCTTATAATTTGGCCCCGCGGAGCCCCCGCCTGATGTACGTCCTACAGTGAACCAGATAGAGCACCTGCCATTACCTTGTGAACCCCCGGGTAAAAACCCCGCCTGACCAGACACTTCCAGACTCAAACACCGCCGAATTAGGCGCCGGAACCAGAGTACCCCCAGGGTAAAGGGTACTGTCACATGATATAGACAGCCTGCACCACCTCACGATTGTCTCACTGGAAGAACTACCTACCTGTCCGCGAGCTGGGTACCCCACGCCTACCATGCAACCCGAATGGGAAGCTCCAAGACAGCCAGAGTCTGCAAGAGCCCCGACGCTTGGCAGCTTACTGGGCAACAGTCAGCACACCATGGAAAACCCAAAATGGCTCCAAAAAAACCCAAACCCGCTGCAGCGGCAATAGGTGGAAGTCAGTGGAAGGGACTTAGGGGGCCTGATTGCACAAGCCACCGTTCATGGAGGCCCAAAAGGAAACCCCATACAGCCCCAAAGGCAACAACGACAGGCAAAACCCAACTAACCAGGAGAGCCCACGGGTAACGCAGCTGAAACCCCCAACACCGCCAAAACCACCGACACCTCCCACCGGATGTCCTAAACCGCAGTACGGGGCAACCGACGTTCCCCGGCCGGAATCAATCCCACTATCCAGGAGACTACTGCACGTATCCGGACCCACGGAATTCTGAAACGCTGAAACACTACCCCCAAAAAAAACACCACAGCAGCCGAGTGCGACGTGCGACACTGTCGGACCCACACATAAGCGACATTAAGAGCCACCCGTGCGGAGGCACATAGCCACATAACACTGACCATCAGAAATATGGCCCGGAAAACAATAACCTGCCGGACGCATCGGCAGCAGCTGGAAAGCCGATTCCAGTGCTGCCTTTGTCAGCAAGGCCCCAGAGCCCTGAAGCCCCAATCATGCGGACCGTTGTGTCATGCCCTCCCATACCTAACCCCTTGGAGGGAACGCCAACTGAGTAAATAAGAAATCATGCAATATTGACCCTGCCCCTCTATGGGCACCATGACCCAAGGGGGGCGACCCACGGAGCGGACTTCAGGGGCACCCTAAATTTGGTCGGGAGGTAAGCTTACCTAGCTTTCTTGGTAAGCTGCTCCCGCACCACCCGATGGAAGTCTCATATGGGCCGAGGAGAGAAACAGAGAGAGGGGAAGGGGGAAGAGAACAGAGAGAAGGGAAAAAGGGGGGAAAGAACAGAAGGAAAAACGGGGGGACACCAGGGGAGGAGATGAGGCCCCCACATGAAACGCGGGGGGGGGATGGTCCCCTGGGACCAGACCGGAGACAGAGAAGAGGGGGGGGGAGAAACTGAAAGGGGAGGGGGTACAGGGGAGAGAGGCCCCCCCGGGCGCCATCCTCACTGGCACAGGAGGCCCCCAGGAGAGGTCCACCCCCAACGGCATCGGAGCAGTCCCATCTCGGCCCACTCACCGCCGGTGCCCCGCCCCAGGCCCCGCCGTGTGCCCTGCCAGAAGGCGTCTGGCCAGCCACACAAGGCACGGGATGCGCCGCCCGCCTCCTAACAGCTTCCGCCGCGAATCCCAACGCCGGAGGCCGCAGCCCGAGATCCGGCTGCAGGAGGGGGAGGCCGCAAGTCCTGCGCGGCGGTATCAGGCCGCACATCCGCGTGTCTGGAGCTGTAGGCTGTGTGTCTGGAGCCTCAGACACACGGCCAGGAGAAGCCTCGGGCCCGGGCTCCACCACCTCAACCGGGCCTGAGGAGCAGCATCGGGGGGGAGGGGGGTAGCGGAGCCGACTGGCGGGAATGCCGGCCGGCACCATCGCGGCCCCCAGCAGCAAGAGCCACATGGAAGGCCCCAGATGAAGACAGGCTCGGGGGGAGCACCCACACCGGCAGCCACCCAGGGGAGAGGGGAGAAGGGGCCACAGGGAAGGCCCCAGATAAAGACAGGCCGCGGCACGCGGGGGAGAGGGGGGAGTACCCACACCGGCTGCCACCCAGGGGTGAGGAGAGCACCTGGGTCAGGAGTCGCTGGCCACGATCCACGCTGCAGCAGCTTGGAGGGAAGCCAGTAGGCCTCAACCTCCTCCCTTAAGCTGGCAACCTGCAGGCCCAGGCAAACAGGAGCAGGAGGACAGGAAGCAGTTTGCTGGCCCGAATCCCAAGACCTCCCCCATACTAACTTACACAGAACATAATCCCACCCACACACTATTTCCCAACCAATCCTATGCATCTATCCCCACACTCCTACATGTGCCCTTGTCCGCTTAGCTGCGCTATCTCCCCAGGGCCTTGTTTGCTGTCGCTAATTATTTCTCTATTAACCCCTTAACGCCGGTAATGGCTGAAGCCCCTGGAGCGCCCGGTATACTTACCTTACCGCCGCTCCGCTTTGGGAGGACTGCCTGACAGCCTAGACAGCCCTCCCACGGCAAAAGAAGCCCCCGTGGGCCATGTGATCGCTCTCAAATTTTAACAAAAATCTTATTTTCTCACATTTTTTTTACATTTTATTCATAATACATTATGTTCCATATATGAATAGTTAATGATAAATTAAAGCCCTGTTTCTCCTGAACAAAATTATATATAATAAGTGTGGGTGCACTTAATATGAAAGAGGTGAATTACGGTTGAACAGACATATAGCGCAAATTCCAGTTTTTGTTTACGTTTTGTTTTGATCAGAACGTGCACTATTGACTCCGTCCTGAAGGGGTTAAACCTGTTTTCTGGAATACTGGACAAAAATCACTGAAAATTGGTGTTGATGTATTCAGACCTCCACACTGTCTCGATTTAGGCAGAATGGCTCCAATTTCGGGGTCTTATCTTGCCATCCTGATTTTGCTGATGAGTGCCCCGCATCTGAGGACACCAGGGACCTGTCCCCAGACAGAACAGTACGAGCACATCAATAGACGCACTGCGCTGGTGATATAAGATCCATGGAAAGAGCAGCGTATTCTGAGCGGTCAGTCCGGAATGTCAGACTGTACCAGCAATACCAGTCCTGATTGTCAGACTGTACCAGCAAAACCAGTCCTGATTGTCAGACTGTATCAGCAATACCAGTCCTGATTGTCAGACTGTATCAGCAATACCAGTCCTGATTGTCAGACTGTACCAGCAATACCAGTCCTGATTGTCAGACTGTACCAGCAAAACCAGTCCTGATTGTCAGACTGTATCAGCAATACCAGTCCTGATTGTCAGACTGTATCAGCAATACCAGTCCTGATTGGCAGACTGTATCAGCAATACCAGTCCTGATTGGCAGACTGTATCAGCAATGCCAGTCCTGATTGGAAGACTGTACCAGCAATACCAGTCCTGATTGTCAGACTGTATCAGCAATACCAGTCCTGATTGGCAGACTGTATCAGCAATACCAGTCCTGATTGGCAGACTGTATCAGCAATGCCAGTCCTGATTGGAAGACTGTACCAGCAATACCAGTCCTGATTGGCAGACTGTATCAGCAATACCAGTCCTGATTGTCAGACTGTATCAGCAATACCAGTCCTGATTGGCAGGCTGTACCAGCAATACCAGTCCTGATTGTCAGACTGTATCAGCAATACCAGTCCGTATTGGCAGACTGTATCAGCAATACTAGTCCTGATTGTCAGACTGTATCAGCAATACCAGTCCTGATTGGCAGACTGTACCAGCAATACCAGTCCTGATTAGCAGACTGTATCAGCAATACCAGTCCTGATTTTCAGACTGTATCAGCAATACCAGTCCTGATTGGCAGACTGTACCAGCAATACCAGTCCTGATTTTCAGACTGTATCAGCAATACCAGTCCTGATTGTCAGACCGTACCAGCAATACCAGTCCTGATTGTCAGACTGTATCAGCAATACCAGTCCTGATTGTCAGACTGTATCAGCAATACCAGTCCTGATTGTCAGACTGTATCAGCAATTTCAGTTTTGGAGAGGTGCTGGCAGTCTTATTTTGGGGGATACTTACAGAGACACAAATACTCTGAAATTCTACTTTCACATTTAAACCCTTTATACAGCTCAGTCTTGCCGTGTCTTAGTAATGTTACATTCAGTGACTGGCGACTCTAAGTGCCATGTCTGTAGAAGGCATGCTGCAGACTGTGTATTAGAAAGTAATCTGCAAACTGTGCGATATATATTATATCAGGGAGAAATGTGCTGCAGACTGCGGCTCTGTATGAGAGAGAGATGTGCTGCAGTCAGTGATGTACGTAATCGACATCCTGAAGCCAAGTGTCTGGGAACTGAGCCCAGAGTCAGAGACTAAACACAGTGACTGCGAATAGCCAGCCAGACATAACCTTCACAAAGCGACACACAACAAGAAATTAAATGAAAATCAGAACGTAAACACACATTTTGTAAGAAAAAATGTGCATCATCAGAGACACGGAGAGATCAAGCATGAAGAGACAACATACTAAACCTAACACGGTTACATTTAACATAGATTTTTTACACTTTTGATCATCAACAGCTTCTTCTCATCCTCTGCAATATCGGTCTACAAGATATTGCTCTCTCCTGGTGCTCCTCCTACCTCTCCCAGATCTCTTTCAGTGTTTCTTTCTCTGGCTCTGCTTCTTCTCCCCAACTTCTCTCTGTTGGTGTCCCTCAAGGTTCAGTCCTTGGTCCCCTACTGTTCTCCATCTATACTGCCTCCCTTGGTAAACTCATTAGCTCCTTTGGCTTCCAATATCATTTCTATGCAGATGACACAAATCTATCTGTCCTCTCCTGATCTCTCCCTGTCCCTCTTGACTAGTGTCTCTAACTGCCTCCCTGCTATTTCTAACTGGATGGCTGCCCACTTCCTTAAACTCAACTTGACCAAAACTGAAATTCTGGTCTTTCCTCCCTCAGGTGTTGTTACTCCTGTGTCTGTCTCCCTCCAAGTCAACGGTGCTACCATCAGCTCCACCCTACAGGCTCACTGCCTAGGTGTTCTCTTTGACTTCAACCTCTCCTTCACGCCTCATGTTCAGTCTATCGCCAAATCCTGTCGTTTCCATCTCAAAAACATTCCGCGCATCCGACCCTACTTAATGCCAGATGCGACTAAGGTGCTGGTCCATTCCACTGTCCTCCCTCGCCTTGACTACTGTAATCCGCTTCTCAGTGGTCTTTCGTGCTTCCAACTTGCGTTGTTAGAGGCCATAATGAATGCGGGTGCGACGCTCATCTTCCTGTCCACCCGCAACTCCCAAGCCTGACCCTTCTGTCAGTCCTTACACTGGCTTCCAGTAAGATATAGGGCTCAATTTAAAATTCTGGTTCTTGCTTTCAAATCTCTACATAATGCTGCTCCCACCTATTTATCCTCCCTAATACACAAGTATGTCCCATCTAGGCCCTTACGCTCTGCTGAAGACCTAAAACTCTGTGATATTATCACCATCCCTAGAACCCTGTGATATTACCGCCATCCCTAAAACGCTGTGATATTACCGCCTTCACAAGAACTCTGTGATATTATCACCATCCCTAGAACTCTGTGATATTACAGCCATCCCTAGAATCCTGTGATATTACCGCCATTCCTAGAACTCTGTGATATTATCACTATCCCTAGAATTCTGTGATATTACCGCCATTCCTAGAACTCTGTGATATTATCACTATCCCTAGAACTCTGTGTTATTACCACCATCCCTAGAACTCTGTGATATTATCACCATCCCTAGAACTCTGTGATATTATCACCATCCCTAGAACTCTGATATTACCACCATCCCTAGAACTCTGTGATAGTACCACCATCCCTAGAACTCTGTGATATTACCGTCATCCCTAGAACTCTGTGATATTATCACCATCCCTAGAACTCTGTGATATTACCATCATCCCTAGAACTCTGTGATATCACCATCCCTAGAACTCTGTGATATTACCGCCATCTCTAGAACTCTGTGATATTACCGCCATCTCTAGAACTGTGATATTACCGTCATCCCTAGAACTCTGTTTTATTATCACCATCCCTAGAACTCTGTGATATTACCGCCATCCCTAGAACTCTGTGATATTATCACCATCCCTAGAACTTTGTGAAATTACCGTCATCCCTAGAACTCTGTGATATTATCACCATCCCTAGAACTCTGTGATATTACGTCATCCCTACAAATATGTGATATTACCGTCATCCCTAGAACTCTGTGATATTACCACCATCCCTAGAACTCTGATATTACCACCATCCCTAGAACTCTGTGATATTACCACCATCCCTAGAACTCTGATATTACCGTCATCCCTAGAACTCTGATATTACCGTCATCCCTAGAACTCTGTGATATTATAACATCCCTAGAACTCTGTGATATTACATCATCCCTACAAATATGTGATATTACCGTCATCCCTAGAACTATGTGATATTACCGTCATCCCTAGAACTCTGTGATATTACCGCCATCCCTAGAACTGTGATATTACCACCATTACTAGAACTCTGTGACATTACCGACATCCCTAGAACTCTGTGACATTACCGACATCCCTAGAACTCTGTGATATTACCACCATCCCTGGGACTCTGTGATATTACCGTCATCCCTAGAACTCTGATATTACCATCATCCCTGGGACTCTGTGATATTACCGCCATCCCTAGAACTCTGTGATATTACCTTGATCCGTTGAACTTTGCGATATTACCGCCATCCCCAGAACTCTGTGTTATTACCACCATCTCTAGAACTGTGATATTACCACCATTACTAGAACTCTGTGATATTACCACCATCCCTAGAACTCTGTGACATTACCGTCATCCCTAGAACTCTGATATTGCCACCATCCCTAGAACTCTGTGATATTACCATCATCCCTAGAACTCTGTGATATTACAGCCATCCCTAGAACCCTGTGATATTACCGCCATTCCTAGAACCCTGTGATATTACCGTCATCCCTAGAACCCTGTGATATTACCGCCATCCCTAGAACTCTGTGATATTACCGCCATCCCTAGAACTCTGCGATATTACCACCATCCCTAGAACTCTGTGATATTACCGCCATCCCTAGAACTCTGTAATATTACCGTCATCCCTAGAACTCTGATATTACCACCATCCCTAGAACTCTGTGTTATTACCACCATCCCAAGAACTGTGATATTACCGCCATCCCTAGAACTCTGTAATATTACCGTCATCCCTAGAACTCTGATATTACCACCATCCCTAGAACTCTGTGTTATTACCACCATCCCAAGAACTGCGATATTACCGTCATCCCTAGAACTCTGATATTACCACCATCCCTGGGACGCTGTGATATTACCGCCATCCCTAAAACTGTGATATTACCACCATCCCTAGAACGGTGATATTACCGCCATCCCTAAAACTGTGATATTACCACTATCCGTCACAATAATGTGTGAATGTGCACCCACAGTGTGCATTTGGTCCATTGTTATTTGAAAATCGGTGCTTTATGAATATTCTACATCCTATAATTTTTATAGGTTTTGGATGCAAAAAGCACATATTGTATCACGACTGCGTCTGTCAGACTCGCACATTGCATGAGCCACAGGTATAAAACCATAAACACTGTGAAATGTGCGTGTAAAAAAAGACCATTCATTTGTACTGGCCACAGGCCAAAAGCTGACTGCGCTCTCCTGGCGGGGGCACTGTGCCAGTATGGATTATACCGTTAACAGCCATGAATAGTTTAATTTATGGAAAAACATGAATTGAAAAAATGGCTTAATTCAGAGTGAATAGTTTAATCCAGAGAGGATTTGTTCCACAGATTTCCAAACTATTTAGTGCTGTGTTATGTGTATACATTTTGCTACCAAACTGATATTTAGCAAATAAACCCTTGAACTAAGAATGAAGGAAAAAGACAGAGTGAATTCTTATTTGCCAGTGTTTAATTGGAAGCAGACATAGTTGAGTAGAATTACATTTTTTTCAGCTGGAATCTACTATAAAATGCTTTAAAAGTATTTTTTCCACGTGCTGCTCTGAATACCATTCTCATGTTCCCTTTGTAAATACAATCCTCCCTTGTTACGGAACGTCACTGAAAGCTTTGTATCTGGGGAGGCTTTTTAGAAAAAGTTCAGCGCAGTTTCCTGGAAATTTAATGTAATTCCGTCATCAGAAAACGTTCTCCCCGTCATCATAGAGGATTTTAAAAACTGTCCGTACTTCCAGGTTTATTAACCGGACAGCGAACGGCAGTGAGTTAACGGATCAACAAAATGATGTCAAAACAGCCAACCTGGGACACGATTTAATATTTTTAGACAGATTATAAAATGATTCAATCATTTGAAAAACATGTCACTGTTTTAATATTTTCATTTTTATATTTTGCAAAAAATGTGAAAAGTGTATCCAAAACATACAACAGACTCCTTTTTTAATATTTTGCCCCAATATTATCCCTACAGTGTAAAGTGAGCAGTGACATTTATATAATACAGTCTTCAATTTAATTCATTTTAAACAGAGACCTCGATTTTATAAGCTCTCCAAATGATTTATCTACAGAAATTCCCATAGACTTTAATAGCGAGGCCTTAATTAGGAATGTTTAAAACTGTGAAAATCAAGTCTTTGCTACCATCTTCATCTCACATTACTTTTTACCTACAATGTATATATTACAGTGGTTGGTAGCATGTCTCAACTGCGGGGAAGCCCTGTCAGCCTATCAGATAATAGAGGCTGTAAATGCTGATAACCATTGGAATTGTAGGGAGTGACTGACTGCTCTCTGATTGGTCTGTCTCCCAGCCTGTATATTGTAGAACTAGTGAAAGCCATGACAGTAAATATGGGATTGTTTGACGAGTCGTTTAAAAAGTTAACAAACAATCCTTTTCCCAATCCAAGTAATCTTTTCATAGCAAATAAGATTAATATTTAACGTGTTATTTGTGCTTTGTGAACCTTCACCAATCATTAATGGCAAAAATAGTAAATAAAGACAGGTGGGGAAAAAAATGGAAGGACTGCTTCATCTTCACCCTGTTTTTATCTCTATATAATAATATATTTTCATGGGAAGTGGATATATGTTATAAACCTCATCTCCAGGATTTTCCAGCAAGGATTGCAACACCAGCTACAGCTGACCCTATTACTGTTGCTACCGTTTCACTCTTGTCACGACCATTGCAGCAGCAAGGCCCATCCAACTGTAGTTTTTACTATGTTTACATTTCTGTCTAAGCGTTGATTGTACTCTTTTTGAAACACATCTTGTTTCTCCTTCAGTTTAGACTGGAGCCGTTCAATCCATTCCACGTGTTGGGATTTGGTTCCCACCAAGAATCCAGCAAATTCCTTGCAGAGGTCTGAGGACTTCTTAGAGACAATGTTTTGCATTGAGGATGAGGAACGACAGGCCCACTGCAAGACAGAGAAAGTGTGATGTAATTCCAGTAAAATACAAGTTTAGCAGGCTAAGATTGCCACAAGGCATATGTATGTATATGTGTTTGTAGTATCAGTTAGTTAATTACACGTAGCTAAGATACTGTTATCACTGTACTGACCAGGTGCAGGAATGTAAGAACTGGAATTACGCGTCCCTCTCCTTTGTATCAGATGAGCCACGTGGTTAGACCGGATGGATGAGTTTAGACTCTATTTATTAAATAGGTTAAGGGTATGTGTGGGTGTAGTTAATTGTGGGAGGAGCTACAGTGCTATATAAGGAATGTACTCTATGTATTCAGTACTCAGACTTTGCTGTATTTTGGTGACGCTAGTCCCTCTGAGTCCCGATCGGTGATCCAATAAAGAATCTCTTCCTTCCTGAAGAAACCTGTGTCCATCTCTCTGTGCTTGGCTTCCGTCAGTTTCTCCGGTATCATTTGGTGCATTGGCCGGGAAGCTCATCGTTCAACGGTAGCTGAGAGGCAGAGGCGTGAGACGGTCTATCTTTGCCCACGTTCTCTACGGCTGCACCCCTGAACTTCTGCGTGGACCTCCCTTCGTCTCGGCGCCACTGGTCTGTTGTCCAGGAGATCATCGGCCTCTACGTGAGAAGTGCTGGGGTGTCCCCGTCGATGAGTGTGAACTCAGGTTCAGGAACGAGGAGGTAAGACAACTGCTGTTTTAGACGGCAGGACCCACTAGGGGTATACCGATTGTGCGGTAGGCCCAAAGGGGTTTTGAATCTGTGTATCTGCCCCCTCTGTCGGAGGGAAGGAGCGAAGGCGCACCGCTCGATCGAACGCTCTTTAGTCAGACCGTTTGATTTGGTTAGTCAGGCGGGGTCCTGGTGTAAATAGCCCTAGCCGGACACCGGTGTCTTGTCTAGACTAGCGTTCTAGGGTGTATATTACGTTCGCTAGGTCGGAGGGACCGGGAGACTAAGCGGCGCCTGTGTAAATTCGGTTCGCTAGTTCTCATCCTATCTGGGCTAAGTGGGAAGGCGTGTAAATTTGGAACCCACTAGACTTTTGATAGTGCGACTAAGAGGCGCCTGTGTAAATTCGGTTCTCTAGCTCGCTATATATGTGGTGATTGGGCAGTGTGGCTAACCAAAACGGGTGTATATAGTTTTAGGTAGTCCATTCAAGGTACTGGCCAATAGTTTAGTTGGGAATTGTAAATGTGTTAACGATTGTTTTAGTAAAGTGTATATCTTGTTAGATAGCGCGAGCTCAGCCGTCTAGCGAGAGTGTTAATAGTGTGTTGCTGTATTATAGTGCACGGTACCATAACCCTGTATATTTACTGACATTATATAATAAGTACTAATCATTGTCGTCCATTGCATGTTTAACACCATAACCACTAATAATTGTATTGTGACCTTAACTTGTGCTTTGACCTATGCTAACCGTACTGTAACCGCTATTTGTAAAAGACGATGTTACTGGGGTGTGTTATAGACGGGTAATTCGTATATAGAGAATTATAGCGTGGGTGACTGTATAGTTACGCCAAAGGGCATAATATTGATTATATAGTGACTGGTGTAACAGCTGTGTGTGTACGGGAATTCCCTGAGTGTTTATTGTTATTGTGTACGTTTCACTTGGTAACCGTACCACGTGGTGCTGTTGCCAGAGGAAACGGGTGTGACTGTTGAATAGTACGCGTGTATAGTATTCGTTGTCGACGACGTTCCATTGTTAAGTATGGGTGCGTCGCAGTCAACGATTCCGGATCCCTTAGGATGTATGGTTAAGAATTTTAAAAAGGGATTCAAAGTTTGTGATTTTGGGGTAAAGATGTCTCCTGTACGTTTGGTCACTTTGTGTACTAGGGAGTGGCCTACTTTGGTTGCGGCATGGCCGCCACGTGGCAGTTTGGATCCAACTCTGGTACAGCGCTTACACGTGGCTGTATCGGGTAGGCCTGAACTTTACGGCCAGTTTCCTTATATTGACTGTTGGAGACAGGCCGTAAATGACTCGCCAAAATGGCTCCAGACATGCCACGAGGAGCAGTGTCGCCTCATGGTAGCTAGGACTTGCTCGTCCACTAGGACTGGTGTTAGGCCCATTTTGGACACGCCCCCTGAGTCCGAGATCCCTTTGCCGCCCCCTTACTTTCCGTTAAGAAGAAGTGACGCAAACGCAGGAAGTCCTGCACCCCTCCCCTCATTACCCTCATCCACTTCCGCTTCCTCCTCCAGTACAGGATCCACCCCCCCTCGTACTAAATCTCCCCTTCCGGAACCAGAATCCACCCCCATTAGAAACGAATATCCTGATTTGGCGCCACTTCAGACTTCCGGTCAAGCTTCATCTAGCTCGGCTCGAAGTGTTTTATTTACGACCTTTTCCCAAAACCGACCTCCCACATCCCCATACCCTATCTCTCCCCGACCGGAACCCATGACTGACGCCTCTCTACGTAGCCCCATCCAAACCCGACAGTTGACTGGTGCCCAACAATTAAAGCACTATCAGATGCCTCTTCGTCTGAATCCCGGGTCAGCTTATATCGATGCCGCAGGTCAAATGGCACACGCTGACCCAGTCTTCGTATATGTCCCATTTACCACAACCGATCTTTTAAACTGGAAGACCCATAATTCCTCGTATACTGAGAAACCACAAGCTATGACTGATCTGTTCACCTCAATAGTACAGACGCATAATCCGACATGGGCTGATTGCCAGCAGTTACTAATGACTTTATTTAACAATGAGGAAAGGACAAGAATAAATCAAGCAGCCATTAAAGCATTAGAGGATAGAGCCCGTGCTTTGAACCAAGCCAATCCAGCAGCATGGGCCGCGACACACTATCCCAACACCGATCCCGATTGGAACGTAAATGGTGCTGATATGGTTCAACTCAGAGCCTATAGAGACGCTATAATTGCTGGCATGAAAGCCGGAGGAAAGAAAGCCATTAACATGTCGAAGACAGTTGAGGTGATCCAGAAAAGCGATGAAGCGCCCAGTGTCTTTTATGACCGATTATTGGAGGCATACCGCTTGTATACCCCCTTTAATCCGGAAGACGCAGACAATTCCCGAATGGTTAACTCCGCCTTTGTCAGCCAAGCATACGGAGATATTAAGCGCAAGCTACAAAAGTTAGAAGGGTTTGCAGGTATGTCCATCACCCAACTAATGGAGGTAGCAAATAAGGTCTATATGAACAGGGATACAGAAAGTAAGAAAGAGGAAGAGCGCAAGATGCGTAAAAAGGCTGATATGCTAGCGGTAGCGATCGCAGGCGTAGATAAACGGGGCCCAGATAGAGGCAATAATAGATGGAGTAGGGAGCCTTTGAGTAGGGATCAATGCGCGTATTGCAAGGAAGAAGGGCATTGGAGGAACGAATGTCCGCAAAGAGAGCAGTACGAGAGAGACCAACCCAGGGCAGGCTACGGAAACTTTAGAGGTAGAGCGAGAGGTAGAGGAGGCCCCGGAGGGAGTAATGGTTATAGAGGGAGTAATGGGAACAGAGGAAGTGTTAGGGAAGACAGGTATATTCCAGCAGCGCAAAGGTCCCGCGATAGAGAAGGTAGGGACTTTGTAGGATTGGCTGACACTGTCATGGAGGACTATTGATACCGACCGGGCTCCATCCCCCTTGGTCGAGCGGAGCCTATGGTCGATGTATCAATAGGGGGGAAAAGGAGTGCGTTCATGATCGACACTGGTGCTGAACATTCAGTGGTGACTAATCTAGTTGCTCCTCCATCTGGAAGGACTATTACTGTGATAGGAGCAACTGGAAGAAGTGCTGAAAAACCGGTTCTTAAAAGTCGACTCTGTACATTGGGAGGCCACGTAGTAAAACACCAATTCCTTTATATGCCTGAATGTCCAGTCCAATTGCTGGGACGTGATATGCTATCAAAATTACAAGCGCAGATTACGTTCCTACCAAATGGAACAACATCCTTAAAGTTTAATGGACCTTCAGGTATTATGACTTTATCCGTACCAAAGGAAGAAGAGTGGCGACTTTATACAGTGTTGACTAGCCAAAACCCTAGGAGTGATGAGACATTGTTTAACATACCAGGAGTTTGGGCAGAGAACAACCCACCAGGACTGGCCCGCAATATTCCACCAATAAAAATTGAACTGAAACATGGGGTTTATCCAGTGAGCCTAAGACAATATCACATTCCGCAGAAGGCTAAGAAGAACATCCAATCCTATCTGGATAAGTTCATACGGTATGGTATCCTAAAATTCTGTACTTCCCCCTGGAACACCCCATTGCTGCCTGTTCAAAAGCCCGGTACAGATGAGTATCGACCTGTACAGGACTTAAGAGCAGTCAATGATGCGGTTGTTAGCATACATCCAGTTGTACCCAATCCATATAACCTGCTTGCTTTAATTCCGGGCGGGGCTACTTACTTCACAGTCTTAGATCTCAAAGATGCCTTCTTTTGCCTCCGAATTGCCGCAGAAAGCCAATGTATTTTCGCTTTCCAATGGGAGAACGCTGTAACGGGCTCAAAACGCCAAATGACTTGGACAAGACTGCCCCAAGGGTTTAAAAATTCACCTACCCTATTTGGTTCAGCTCTAAGTCAAGATCTACTGGATTTCGAGTCTATCCCAGGAGAATGTGTATTGTTACAATATGTAGATGACTTGTTGATAGCAGCAGTTACAAAAGAAAAATGTCAGCAAGCAACGCACGATCTACTACATATTCTCTGGAAGGCAGGATACAAGGTGTCCAGGAAGAAGGCTCAGTTGTGTTTGCCAACTGTCAAGTATCTGGGATTCCATATCTCTGAAGGTCAAAGGATTATGGGGCCAGAGAGAAAAGAAGCTGTCTGCCAAATACCAATACCCAAGAATAGAAGACAAGTGCGAGAATTCTTGGGGGCAGCAGGCTTCTGTAGGATATGGATTCCCAGCTATGCGATACTGGCAAAACCTCTGTACGCAGCCATCAAAGGTACAGAGCACGACCCCTTCTTATGGACCCAAGAACAGCAAACGGCATTTGAAGATGTGAAGAAGGCTTTGATGAGTGCCCCAGCATTAGGTCTACCTGATCACACACGACCATTCTACTTATATGTACACGAGCAAAGAAGAATGGCTGTGGGAGTATTGACACAGTACTTGGGATCATGGCAAAGACCTGTTGCCTACATGTCTAAGCAACTGGATGCAGTGGCCAGCGGACTTCCACCTTGTCTAAGAGCCGTAGCTGCAGCCGCCCTGCTAGTAGCTGAAGCCGATAAACTCACTCTGGGTCAAGAACTTTATGTACGAGTCCCACATGCAGTACAGACGTTGTTGGATTACAAAGGAAATCATTGGTTTAGTAACAGCCGTATGACCAAGTATCAAGCAATGTTGTGTGAAAACCCAAGAGTGCATTTAGAGACTGTAAACACCTTAAATCCAGCTACCCTTTTGCCGCAACCTACTGAAAGTCAACATGATTGTTTGGAAGTAATGGATGAAGTATTTTCAAGTAGACCAGATCTTCGTGATTTTCCCATCCAGAACCCCGATGTTCAATATTACACCGACGGCAGTAGTTATGTGAAAGAAGGGATCCGCTATGCAGGATATGCAGTGACAACAATAGACAAGGTGATAGAAGCTCGGCCACTGGCGAAAGAAACATCAGCACAAAAGGCAGAATTAATAGCACTAACACGAGCGTTACAATTGGCTGAAGGTTTAAGAGTAAATATCTATACGGACTCTAAGTATGCGTTTTTAACCACTCATGCCCACGGAGCTTTGTATAAAGAAAGAGGACTACTGAATTCAGAAGGCAAAGAAATCAAGTACGCAGCTGAAATCCTACAACTATTGGAAGCAGTGTGGGAGCCGAAAGAAGTCGGTATCATACATTGTCGAGCGCATCTGAGAGGAGATGGTGATGTAACCAAGGGAAATCGGATGGCAGATAGTGCAGCTAAGCGTGCTGCTGAATCAGGAAGACAGGAGTATGTGGGGCATATAGCTGCTCTTATACCAACTCCACTGTCCCAATGGACTCCAGTTTATACAGCTCAAGAAGAGGAGTGGTTAAAGACTGAACCGGGAAAGTATTTGGAGAACAAGTGGTATCAGCTAGAAGATGGAAGAATAGTCATACCAGCATCACTAGCGGTAGAAATTGTCCAAAATTATCACAACGGGACACATTCTGGGAGAGACAGTACTGAAGAATCTCTCAGGAAACATTTCTACATACCAAGATTGTCCAACTTGACTCAGGCCATTGTACGCAGATGTGTAACGTGTGCTAAGAATAATGCAAGACAAGGACCAGTAAAGCCACCAGGAGTCCAGTTTATGGGGGGACTCCCCATGTCCGATCTACAAATAGACTTTACAGTAATGCCTAAATCGGGTGGACATCGTTACCTGTTGGTAATTGTGTGCACCTATTCAGGCTGGGTAGAAGCATGTCCTACTCGTACAGAGAAAGCAGGAGAAGTTGTAAGATTCCTGCTACGAGAAATAATACCCCGATATGGACTACCCTGTTCTATAGGATCGGACAATGGTCCAGCTTTTGTTCATCAGTGCCTACAACAACTGACTCATATGCTTGGTATAAAGTGGAGGCTTCATACTGCATATAGACCCCAGAGTTCTGGTAAGGTAGAGAGAATGAATAGAACTATAAAGAACCAGTTGGCTAAAATGTGTCAGGAAACCCAACTTAAGTGGAACGTTCTCTTACCCATAGCTTTATTGCGAATCCGCAGTACCCCTACCAGAAGGATGGGCCTCTCTCCTTTTGAAATCATGTATGGGCGACCACCTCCCGTACTTGGTAACTTAAGGGGGGACTTGAGTCAGTTGGGAGAAGGAATTACCCGGCAGCAGGTTGTAGAGTTGGGTAAGACTATGGAGGAGGTACAGAAATGGGTACAAGATAGATTACCTGTGAATATTTATCCCCCTGTTCATAGTTATCATCCAGGAGACCAAGTGTGGATTAAAGAGTGGAATAATGTACCGTTAGGGCCCAAGTGGAGAGGTCCTTATGTTGTTCTTTTGTCTACCCCTACAGCGATAAAAGTAGCCGAAGTAACTCCGTGGATACATCACTCCAGGGTTAAACCAGCAGCAGTCGATTCTTGGCAAATTACAGCAGATCCAGAGAATCCCTGCAAGATCCGGTTGAAACGCACTACTCAGTCGGAGTAACGAGGAATTATTGTGGATTACAAATTTTATTGTTACAGGTGTGAGTGAGAAGGCCATAATAAAGCCTGTCCGCTTACCAACACATAGTGTATAAGCCAGGAAAGTCTCGAAGGGACACCTGTGAAGACGAGCAGAACTCCATTCCCTGCAGCCCTCACATCCTGGAAGCTGAGGTTCCATCGCACGGACGAAGACTGAGGATGACGGCGAAAGATGTGCTTTTGATTGTGTTTATTTATATGTGTTTTTATATTCAGGAAGGTAGAGGTACCGACACTCCTAGCTGTGAGGTATGCATTAAGACTACGAGAACAGGTAACCATATTTCCCAAACCCTAATTTGGCATTCACAATACGAATGTAAAGGAGAGGTATCAAGATGTAGATACCTAAATATAGACTATAGTGTGTGCCATTTAGGAGTAGGAGAACCTAAGTGCTTCAGTCCAGAGTATCAACCTCGTACAATTTGGTTGACTCTCAGGAATGGAGATCCTCAGGGGACCCTAATTAATAAGACGGTGTTAGAATCCGTACATTCTTCGGGTGTTCTGCTATTTGATGCATGTAAGGCGATATCAAGTGGTAGAAAACCGTGGAATGTATGTGGGGATCTTAGATGGGAGAGGACGTATGGGTCTAATGATAAATATATTTGTCCCAGTAGTAAAAATAAATATGTGAGTCCTAGATGCCCAAATAAAGACTATAACTTTTGTCCATATTGGTCTTGTGTGGGGTGGGCGACTTGGGGACAGACAGTAGATAAAGACATGATAGTGACTAAGTTGCCGACTAGCCCTTATTGTAAGTCTATGGAATGCAACCCAGTCCATATACTTATTAATAACCCCGACAAGTTCCTAGATAAGTATGGAAATTTATTTGGGTTTCAGATATACGGGACGGGTTTAGATCCTGGGACATTATTGTTTATAGGAATAGAGACTGATACGGTATCCTCCCAGACTCATCAAGTATACCATTCCTTTTATGAAGAGATGAGTATAGATAATAAGATCCCCCATAACGCTAAAAACCTGTTCATTGACCTAGCTGAAAGTATTGCCGGTAGTCTTAATGTTACCAACTGCTATGTGTGTGGAGGTACTAACATGGGAGACCAATGGCCTTGGGAAGCAAAGGAGGTAATGTCCGGTTCTGAGGCAGTTGACCAACTAATATCTACACAAGCCGATTATCATTTGAGTGTTAGAGGTAAATCTGAGTGGAGATTAAAGACCTCCATCATAGGTTATGTTTGCATAGCAAGGAAAGGAATAATGTATAATACTTCTGTAGGAGAATTAACTTGTCTAGGGCAAAAAGCTTATGATGATGATACTAAAAATACAACTTGGTGGTCGGCTTCAAATGTCTCAGAACCATCTAACCCGTTTGCTAGATATGCCAGTTTAAAGGATGTGTGGTTTGATTTATCCATCACATCTACCTGGAGAGCCCCAGCAAATTTGTACTGGATCTGTGGTAAGAAAGCCTATTCGGAGTTGCCACAGGACTGGGAAGGGGCATGTGTGTTGGGTATGCTCAAACCATCCTTCTTCTTGTTACCGATTGAAACAGGTGAGACTTTAGGTGTTAAAGTGTATGATGTGAATCATAGGAAGAAAAGGGGACCCTTAGAGATAGGCACCTGGGAAGATAATGAATGGCCTCCCCAGCGTATCATAGATTATTATGGGCCAGCCACGTGGGCAGAAGATGGTACCTTTGGTTATAGAACCCCAATTTATATGCTCAACCGTATTATAAGATTACAGGCGGTGGTTGAGATTATTACTAATGAGACCTCACAAGCACTCAATCTTCTAGCGAAGCATAATACCAGGATGAGGACAGCAGTGTACCAAAATAGATTAGCCTTGGATTACCTTTTGGCAGTAGAGGGAGGTGTATGTGGGAAGTTTAACCTGAGCAATTGCTGTCTTCAAATAGATGACGAAGGGCAAGCAATAGCTGAGCTTACTAGCCATATGGTTAAACTAGTGCATGTGCCTACTCAGGTATGGAAAGGGTACAATCCAAGTAGTTGGCTTGGTAGCTGGTATGAGTGGTTTGGAGGGCTTAAGGCAGTGGTAGGTGGAGTCCTACTGATTTTACTGTTGTGTCTACTCCTACCGTGTCTTATACCCTTAGTAGTTAGGTCTGTGCAAAGCCTGATAGGAAGTATAGCAGAGAGGAAGGCTGCTGCACAGATAATGGCGATATATAAGTATAAGGCTCTAGATCAAGGAGAACCAATGCAGGAAGATGAGTGTTAAAAGATTCACATCATAAGATAAGTCTGGTCTGGTTCATGGTAACCTGAGGTATATGCAAACCAAGGTTAAGTGATGCCTCAAGTAATTGTGAAATATCAGAGGCATCAAAGGGGGGAATGTGATGTAATTCCAGTAAAATACAAGTTTAGCAGGCTAAGATTGCCACAAGGCATATGTATGTATATGTGTTTGTAGTATCAGTTAGTTAATTACACGTAGCTAAGATACTGTTATCACTGTACTGACCAGGTGCAGGAATGTAAGAACTGGAATTACGCGTCCCTCTCCTTTGTATCAGATGAGCCACGTGGTTAGACCGGATGGATGAGTTTAGACTCTATTTATTAAATAGGTTAAGGGTATGTGTGGGTGTAGTTAATTGTGGGAGGAGCTACAGTGCTATATAAGGAATGTACTCTATGTATTCAGTACTCAGACTTTGCTGTATTTTGGTGACGCTAGTCCCTCTGAGTCCCGATCGGTGATCCAATAAAGAATCTCTTCCTTCCTGAAGAAACCTGTGTCCATCTCTCTGTGCTTGGCTTCCGTCAGTTTCTCCGGTATCAAAAGGGACATAGAGTATGAACATGCACCGGACACAAACATGGAGTGTTAATAAAAGACAGTTTGTTTTTAACTCACAGCAAGAAGTAAACCCCATAAATTATATGTTTGCTGATATTTCATATAAAGAAAATACTATGAGGATATTACAAGTCATAGTTTGAGAAAGAAGAACTAACTGTCTCCTAGACAAGACAAACCCTGATGACAAACTGCCAGATAATCAAGACAGTAAAAAAAATAAATTAGGGGTTTCCATACAATGAGCAATACATACATTTTTAACTATAGTCCAATCACACACAGGAGATTTCCCAACCACAAAACTAGGGGTGCTACAGCGGGCTGACTCATAACCCCAACATTGATTTCCAGGTGAGATAAATCGCATCAATGGTGCCGGCCAAACAGGGATGGACCTACACTGAAAGGAGGCAGGTCCACCTGAAGATTCACTAAAAGAATAGGAACATGAACCTGGCATGATTTTGGCATTGTAGCCCTGAGTGCATATGTAATATTGAGAGAAATAATTTATCCAATTCCATAATCTGTGACAATGCTACTCTATTGCACCAATTGTTCAGCATAGTGTGGGTGTACTGCTGTGGGGACAGGGTTTAAATGCATTGAGGGTAAATGTAATGCTGCAAATTTGGGTTAATATTGCTATTTATATAGCGCCAACAGATTCCGTAGCACTTTAGAATATTTTTAGAGGGGGGATTTAACTATAAATTACAAGAAAACTTCCAGGAACGATAGGTTGAAGCGGACCCTGCTCAAACGAGCATACAGTCTATAGGAGGTAGGGTGTAAAACACATTAGGACAGGAAATAGCAGTCAAATTAGGTGGGAGAGAAGTAGGGCTGGAGGAGGGAGTAGAGTGCTGCCCTTTAGGAGAGAGCAAGAGACAGGTATGTGAGGTAGAGGTTACTCTGGGTGGCCATAAGCTTTCTGTGGTGGAATCTCGGTAAAAATAAATTTAGTAGGCCGAGATTACCACGTGGCATGTGTACGTGCATATGCTGACGTATCGATCAGTTGGTTGCACGAGGCAAGATACGATCAGTAGTGTACGGAGCATGTGCAAGAATAAAGGATGTAGTATTCCCCTCCTCCATTGTGCTGGACAGGCCATGCGGTCAAGCAGGAAGTTAATTCTTATTTGTATTGATTGGTCAAGAGAATGTGCGGGTGGAGCTTAATATGGGAGGAGTTATGTGCCTATATAAGGAGCCTGCACTATTGTCCGGGGCTCAGAACTTGCTGTATTTTGGTGACATTAGTCCCTCTGAGTCCCGATCGGTGATCCAATAAAGAATCTCTTCCTTCCTGAAGAAACCTGTGTCCATCTCTCTGTGCTTGGCTTCCGTCAGTTTCTCCGGTATCAATTGGTGCATTGGCCGGGAAGCTCATCGTTCAACGGTAGCTGAGAGGCAGAGGCGTGAGACTATCTTTGCCCACGTTCTCTACGGCTGCACCCCTGAACTTCTGCGTGGACCTCCCTTCGTCTCGGCGCCACTGGTCTGTTGTCCAGGAGATCATCGGCCTCTATGTAAGAAGTGCTGGGGTGTCCCCGTCGATGAGTGTGAACTCAGGTTCAGGAACGAGGAGGTAAGACAACTGCTGTTTTAGACGGCAGACCCACTAGGGGTATACCGATTGTGCGGTAGGCCCATAAGGGGTTATTTGTGTATGGAATCTGCCCCCTCTGTCGGAGGGAAGGAGCGAAGGCGCACCGCTCAATCGAACGCTCTTTAGTCAGACCGTTTGATTTGGTTAGTCAGGCGGGGTTCTGGTGTAAATAGCCCTAGCCGGACACCGGTGTCTTGTCTAGACTAGCGTTCTAGGGTGTATATTTTGTTTGCTAGGTCAGAGGGACCGGGAGACTAAGCGGCGTCTGTGTAAATTCGGTTCGCTAGCTCTCAACCTATCTTGGCTAAGTGGGAAGGCGTGTAAATTTGGAACCCACTAGATTTTTGATAGTAATCGACTAAGAGGCGTCTGTGTAAATTCGGTCCTCTAGCTCGCTATATGTGGTGCTTGGGCAGTGTGGCTAACCAAAACGGATGTAGATAGTTTTAGGTAGTCCATTCAAGGTACTGGCCAATAGTTTAGTTGGGAATTGTAAATGTGTTAAAGATTGTTTAGTAAAGTGTATATCTTGTTAGATAGCGCGAGCTCAGCCATCTAGTGAGAGTGTTAATAGTGTGTTGCTGTATCATAGTGCACGGTACCATAACCCTGTATATTTACTGACACTGTATATAAGTACTAATCATTGTCGTCTATTGCATGTTTAACACCATAACCACTAATAATTGTATTGTGACCTTAAATTGTGCTTTGACCTATGCTAACCGTACTGTAACCGCTATTTGTAAAAGACGATGTTACTGGGGTGTGTTATAGACGGGTAATTCATATATAGAGAATTATAGCGTGGGTGACTGTATAGTTTCGCCAAAGGGCATAATATTGATTATTTAGTGACTGGTGTAACAGCTGTGCGTGTACGGGAATTCCCTGAGTGTTTATTGTGTTATTGTGTACGTTTCACTTGGTAACCGTACCACGTGGTGCTGTTGCCAGAGGAAACGGGTGTGACTGTTGAAAAGTACGTGTGCATAGTATTCGTTGTCAACGACGTTCCATTGATAAGTATGGGCGCGTCGGAGTCAACGATTCCGGATCCCTTAGGTTGTATGGTAAAGAATTTTAAAAAGGGATTCAAAACATGTGATTTTGGGGTTAAAATGTCTCCTGTACGTTTGGTCACTTTGTGTACTAGGGAGTGGCCTACTTTGGTTGCGGCATGGTCGCCACGTGGCAGTTTGGATCCAACTCTGGTACAGCGCGTACACGTGGCTGTATCGAGTAGGCCTGAACTTTACGGGCAGTTTCCTTATATTGATTGTTGGAGACAGGCCGTAAATGACTCGCCAAAATGGATTCAGACATGCCACGAGGAGCAATGTCGCCTCATGGTGGCTAGGACTTGTTTGTCCACAAGGACTGGTGTTAGGCCCATTTTGGACACGCCCCCTGAGTCCGAGATCCCTTTGCCGCCCCCTTACTTTCCTTTAAGAGGAAGTGACGCGAATGCAGGAAGTCCTGCACCCCTTCCCCCATTGCCCCCATCCACTTCCGCTTCCTCCTCCAGTACAGAATCCACCCCCTCTCGTACTAAATCTCCCCTTCCGGAACCAGAACCAACCCCCACTAGATCTGAATATCCTGATTTGGCGCCACTTCAGACTTCCGGTCAAGCTTCTTCTAGCTTGTCTCGAAGTGTTCTATTTACTAACTTTTCCCAAAACCAAGCTCCCACATCCTCATGCTTTATTACCCCCCGACCGGAACCTCTAACTGACGCCCCTCCACGTAGCCCCATACTAACCCGACAACTGACCGGTACCCAACAATTAAAACATTATCAGATGCCTCTTCGTCTAAATCCCGGGTCAGCCTATATCGATGCCGCAGGCCAAATGGCACATGCTGATCCAGTCTTCGTATATGTCCCGTTCACGACTACCGATCTCTTGAATTGGAAGACCCACAATTCCTCGTACACTGAGAAACCACAAGCTATGACCGATCTGTTCACCTCGATAGTTCAGACACATAACCCGACATGGGCTGATTGCCAGCAGTTATTAATGACTTTGTTCAATAATGAGGAAAGGACAAGGATTAATCAAGCGGCCATTAAAGCGCTAGAGGATAGAGCCCGTGCTTTGAATCAAGCCAATCCAGCAGCATGGGCCGCAACACATTATCCTAACACCGATCCCGACTGGAATGTAAATGGTGCAGATATGGTTCAACTCAGAGCCTATAGAGACGCTATAATTGCTGGCATGAAAGCCGGAGGAAAGAAAGCTATTAACATGTCGAAGACAGTTGAGGTGATTCAGAAAAGTGATGAAGCGCCCAGTGTCTTTTATGACCGATTATTGGAGGCATACCGCTTGTATACCCCCTTTAATCCGGAAGACGCAGATAATTCCCGAATGGTGAACTCCGCCTTTGTCAGCCAAGCTTACGGAGATATTAAGCGCAAGCTACAGAAGTTAGAAGGGTTTGCAGGTATGTCTATCACCCAACTAATGGAGGTAGCGAATAAAGTGTATATGAATAGGGAAACAGAAAGTAAGAAAGAGGAAGAGCGCAAGATGCGTAGAAAGGCAGATATGTTAGCGGTAGCGATCGCAGGCGTAGATAGACGGGGCCCAGATAGAGGCGATAGTAAGTGGAATGAGGAACCTCTGAGTAGAAATCAGTGCGCATACTGTAGGAAAGAAGGGCATTGGAGAAATGAGTGTCCGCGAAGAGAACAGTATGAGAGAAACAGACCTAGGACAGGTTATGGAAACTTTAGAGGCAGAGCGAGAGGTAGAGGAGGCCCCGGAGGGAGTAATGGTAATAGAGGGAGCAATGGGAACAGAGGAAGTGTTAGGGAAGATAGGTATTTTCCAGCAGCGCAAAGGTCCCGCGATAGAGAAGGTAGGGACTTTGTAGGATTGGCTGACACGGTCATGGAGGACTATTGATACCGACCGGGCTCCATCCCCCTTGGTCGAGCGGAGCCTATGGTCGATGTATCAATAGGGGGAAAAAGGAGTGCGTTCATGATCGACACTGGTGCTGAACATTCGGTGGTGACTGACCTAGTTGCTCCTCCATCTGGAAGAACTATTACTGTAATAGGAGCAACTGGAAGAAGTGCTGAAAAACCGGTTCTTAAAAAAGTCGACTCTGTACATTGGGAGGCCACGTAGTAAAACATCAATTCCTTTATATGCCTGAATGTCCAGTCCAATTGCTGGGACGTGATATGCTATCTAAATTACAAGCGCAGATTACGTTCCTACCAAATGGAACAACATCCTTAAAGTTTAATGGACCTTCAGGTATTATGACATTATCCGTACCAAAGGAAGAAGAGTGGCGACTTTATACAGCATTGACTAGCCAAAACCCTAGGAGTGATGAATCCTTATTCAACATACCAGGAGTTTGGGCAGAGAACAACCCACCAGGACTGGCCCGCAATATTCCACCTATTAAAATCGAACTAAAACTTGGGGTTTATCCAGTAAGCCTAAGACAATATCACATGCCGCAGAAGGCTAAGAAGAACATCCAATCTTACCTGGATAAGTTCATACGGTATGGTATCCTAAAATTCTGTACTTCCCCCTGGAACACCCCATTGCTGCCTGTTCAAAAGCCCGGTACAGATGAGTATCGACCTGTGCAGGACTTGAGAGCAGTCAATGATGCGGTTGTTAGTATACATCCAGTTGTACCCAATCCATATAACCTGCTTGCTTTAATTCCGGGCGGGGCTACCTACTTTACAGTTTTAGATCTCAAAGATGCCTTCTTTTGCCTCCGAATTGCCGCAGAAAGTCAATGTATCTTCGCTTTCCAATGGGAAAACGCTGTAACGGGCTCAAAACGCCAAATGACCTGGACAAGACTGCCCCAAGGGTTTAAAAATTCACCTACCCTATTTGGTTCAGCTCTAAGTCAAGATTTATTGGATTTCGAGTCCATCCCAGGAGAGTGTGTATTGTTACAATATGTAGATGACTTGTTGATAGCAGCAGTTACAAAGGAAATATGTCAGCAAGCAACGCACGATCTATTACACATTCTCTGGAAGGCAGGATACAAGGTGTCTAGAAAGAAGGCTCAGTTGTGTTTGCCAACTGTCAAATATCTGGGATTCCATATCTCTGAAGGTCAAAGAATTATGGGGCCAGAGAGAAAAGAAGCTGTGTGCCAAATACCGATACCCAAGAATAGAAGACAAGTGCGAGAATTCTTGGGGGCAGCAGGCTTCTGTAGGATATGGATTCCCAGCTACGCGATACTGGCGAAACCTCTGTATGCAGCTATCAAAGGTACAGAGCACGACCCCTTCTTATGGACTCAAGAACAGCAAACGGCATTTGAAGATGTGAAGAAGGCTTTGATGAGTGCCCCAGCATTAGGTCTACCTGATCACACACGACCATTCTACCTGTATGTACATGAGCAAAGAAGAATGGCTGTGGGAGTATTGACACAGTACTTGGGATCATGGCAAAGACCTGTTGCCTACATGTCTAAGCAACTGGATGCAGTGGCCAGCGGACTTCCACCTTGTCTAAGAGCCGTAGCTGCAGCCGCCCTGCTAGTAGCTGAAGCCGATAAACTCACTCTGGGTCAAGAACTTTATGTACGAGTCCCACATGCAGTACAGACGTTGTTGGATTACAAAGGAAATCATTGGTTTAGTAATAGCCGTATGACCAAGTATCAAGCAATGTTGTGTGAAAACCCAAGAGTGCATTTAGAGACTGTAAATACCTTAAATCCAGCTACCCTTTTGCCACAACCTACTGAAAGTCAACATGATTGTTTGGAAGTAATGGATGAAGTATTTTCAAGTAGACCAGATCTTCGTGATTTTCCCATCCAGAACCCCGATGTTCAATATTACACCGACGGCAGTAGTTATGTGAAAGAAGGGATCCGCTATGCAGGATATGCAGTAACAACAATAGACAAGGTGATAGAAGCTCGGCCACTGGCGAAAGGAACATCAGCACAAAAGGCAGAATTGATAGCACTGACACGAGCGTTACAATTGGCTGAAGGTTTAAGAGTGAACATCTACACGGACTCCAAGTATGCGTTTTTAACCACTCATGCCCACGGAGCTTTGTATAAAGAAAGAGGACTATTGAATTCAGAAGGCAAAGAAATCAAGTATGCAGCTGAAATCCTACAGCTATTGGAAGCAGTGTGGGAGCCGAAAGAAGTCGGTATCATACATTGTCGAGCGCATCTGAGAGGAGATGGTGATGTAACCAAAGGAAATCGGATGGCAGATAGTGCAGCTAAGCGTGCCGCTGAATCAGGAAGACAGGAGTATGTGGGGCATATAGCTGCTCTTATACCAACTCCACTGTCTCAATGGACTCCAGTTTATACAGCTCAAGAAGAGGAGTGGTTAAAGACTGAACCTGGAAAGTATTTGGAGAACAAATGGTATCAGTTAGAAGACGGAAGAATAGTCATTCCAGCATCACTAGCGGTAGAAATTGTCCAAAACTATCACAACGGGACACATTCTGGGAGAGACAGCACAGAAGAATCTCTCAGAAAACATTTCTACATACCAAGATTGTCCAACTTGACTCAGGCCATTGTACGAAGATGTGTAACGTGTGCTAAAAATAATGCAAGGCAAGGACCAGTAAAGCCACCAGGAGTCCAGTTTATGGGGGGACTCCCCATGTCCGATTTACAAATTGACTATACAGTGATGCCTAAATCGGGTGGACATCGTTACTGTAGGAAATTGGCATTCCGTGAAATCTTTGTTTGTCACATATCAGTTTTCTTAACAATCGAATCAAGTATCTTGCAGTTTAACTTATGTTTATTCAAACATAACAATTATCATCCATCTGGTAATAACATATGTCTTTAACAGTCTTTGTCCAATACAGAGAGCAATTTTCTAGATGTTATCCATTTTTGATGTTAAAGGTATTGGCCACGAATTCTAAACTACAATTAGTTTTATGGGTTTAAAATTCAGTTACAGAGGGGAGTATACATAAGATTGCCTTACTTTAAAATAAGTGGCTATCTTAGAAAAAGGGGTGTGACTTAGCATCATTTGAAATCTATGATTAAAGTCATACGTTATATTTGGCGGCAAGATATGTGAGACAAAGAACTTCTATATACATGATGTAATGAATAATTGCCTCTAGAAATGTGAGTCTTCAAAGGAATTCAGGCTTTCAAGGCTAGGTCAAAGGTTACTATAAACAAGCCCTTCAACATCACTCTTAAAGTGAACCAGATGTGGTCTCCATTCCTATACAATGAAAGTCTGTAATACTCTATAGGCCAAGGTATGGCTTCTCAATTTCAGTGTTCTTGAAGCAATCCGAATAAAACTTATAATATTTATATCAACACATTAAATACATTTAAAGTACATAAAAATATTTTTCAAGCCCCTCTGTGATGCTTTTATGTAAATATAATGCATCATAATTTACTTATACCAATTATTTATGGGATTTTAATTTTGTTTTCTGATATCGGTCTAAGTATTAGTTTACAAGGAAAGGCCTTTTAACACAGCCATTTCCAGTTGTCTGTATTGCTTTTTACACTCCAAGAGGGAGAAGCAAGCCATTTTAACCCTTTCATTTCTGAACTCCTAAGAACAAACTTCTTGTTACAATTACCTTTACATTTTTCACCAATTCATTAATTTACCTTGGGCATTGATTTTACCTAACATTAATAATAACGGTATCATAGTTATTATGCTGTACAATTGTATACAGTTTACATAACCATAAATCACAATCGGTTTGATTTAGTCCATGAAATATTGTCCTCTCCAATCGAATCCACAAGCACAGTCTCTTTGAAAGTCCATAATGTCCTTTGAAAGTCCAAACAATTTGTCCTTTTATTTAAAATCATACCATGTAAAACAGTATTAGTTCTGTAATGAAAAACAGATGGCAGTTTACTATTCTTATACATTAGTACATATCTTATACATTAGTACATTTCTTATACTTTAGTACATTTCTTTTACATTGATCACTAGACACAAGAATTGATTTATTACACTTTGTACCAATGTTTGCTTTTTAAACCTATAACACAGTTTGTTCTAATTTTTATTCTTAGACTAACATAAGGACCATAAGGACCTTCCCAACTTGCTTTTCATAGACCTGGTGTTTTAAATGATTTACCATTGCCTTGTAACCTGGCTTAAACGTATCTGCATAATTTCCCTGTGTTACTTCTTTATATTTATTTAATTTTTTATATAGCGCCATCAGATTCCGTAGCGCTGTACAACTTTAAAACATAGTTTACCATAAGGGACGACATTTGAAGTAGCAAACTTCAAATCTAACAATAGATGTTCCTGTAATACTTTCAACTATTCAGCATGTTCTGCTGTACTTTGAATGTACTTGGAAGAAAAGGTTCATTAGGGAAAGTGATTACATAGTTCTACATGTCACTAACTCATGAGGTGACACTTGACTTTGGATTTGCAGGATAGACATTAATACTCCTGGTAAATATGATAACCAATTACTCTTATCTTAAAGCATTTTTATTTCTATTTTATTTTATTCATTTTAATTTAGAAATTAATTTATATAGAGTACCATGGTCTTTTTGCCAAAGGAACTCTCTGCAATTTTGGTTTCTAGTATTTAGGTCTTGGATTAATTGAACACATATGAGACACTTCTGCAAAATATTTCTACACTTTTTGTTTTAAATTAGGATGATACAATTTATTTTGCAGGACCTTAAACAGTTGTCCTGTACCCAAATGCCCTGTGTACGATGATTGAATACAATCAGCCCTTGTAATAAGCCACTAGGTACAAATGTTTGTGTTTCATTGTGTTTAACCCTGTACGTGCCAGTTTCAGTATCTAGACCCATTCTTTCTATACTGAAAGCTACATCCTTTCATTCTCTATCTGATCTTATAGGGTATTTGTTATTTGTCTTTTACTAACAGTTGCACTCATTACATTTTCCAAGTATTACAACTCCTCAAACAAAGTTTCCTTTGATTCCTGATCTACAAGTCTGTTTCACAACAACAAGTTAAACCTTTATTTTCTGCCTAATTAAACAGTTCTGCCAGAATACCTGCATGTTTTAAAGCTTTATCCCGAGAATCTACCATTCCTCTTTTCTCCATATTGGGAGGTGAAGTGTTAAAGCTTTAACTACATAACTGCTGTCACTGATTATATTCACTGGTCATATATTTCTAGAAATTTCTTTACAGACTCTAACTCCGCTTTCTGAGCAGACATATGGCCTGGCAGTCTATCTTTGCAATTCTTTTGTTTAATCGTCATATATGACATAACCTGTGTGATGTAACCCATCAACATAAAATCTCGTCCCTCCACATACAAACTAGAAATCCCTTGTATTGTTTGCTTCTCAAAAGGAGATCTGGATTATATTTCCATTTCCTTCTGACATCAAATCAGGAATAGCATAGCTTTTACTGGTTTCTACCCTGGGTGGTTTATTTTGTAACTGGCTATATACTCCTAACTCAGAACAATTTTGTAACAGGTTTAGATATTTGGGGGGTTTGTAAATTTATATGTCCAAATCCTGCCATGAGTTGTGTTGCTTCTAAAGCCCATCATACAGCCATGAGCTGTTTTACACAGGAAAACATTCCTCTTTCCACTGGATACATAATTTTAGAAAAATATCCCAGTATTCGTAAAGATTCATGCTACCTTTGCATTAAACTGCTATTAATGAAGAGACACCTGCATAACATTGAACAATATATGGTACTGTTTCAATGGGAGCAGCTAGCACAGGCGCTTGTGTGAGAGCATCTTTTAACAGATTTAACTCTTTTCAAATTCCCCTGTCCAGATGATCTTATCTTTTATATTTTAGCATATTGCATAAGGGTTTTGCTATCCCTGCCATATCATATATAAATTCTCTGCTAACATTTAACAAGCTTAAACATTTCTGTAGATGATACACTGTCATTGGCCTTGGCAATTGCTGCAATGCTTTAACCCTTGCTGTACATGGCGTTTTACATTCTGGATCTATATTAACTCCTAGGAAAGTAAATCTTTCCTTCAAGATCTGCACTTTGAATGTGTTCAGTTTTAACCCATTATCTGCCAGTGCTTTGACAAATATCACACAGTATCTGCTCATGCTCTTCCCTTGTTACTGTTTGAACTTAACAGATCATCAACATATTGCAAAATCTTATTCCCATACCCCAGGGGTCCCAATACTTGAGCCATTGCTTTATGAAAGTAAGCTGGTGAGGCGTGGAAGCCCTGTAGCAACACCTGGAACAGATATTGATGATTTTTAAAGGTAAAAGCATAGCGATACTAGCTATCTGGATTGAATGGTATAGAAAAGAACACATTGACTATATCCAATACAGAAAGTACTTAACATTAGCATCTATTTGCGCCATGATATCTGATGAGATTTACTTATTCACCACATACGTGTCTACAATTAAACCATAAGTGCCATTGGCTTGATTATTAGCCAAATGGTGACTTACATTTGGAATTGCCCACTCTCAACACTCCTTGAGATACCAATGCTTTTATCACCTGATTCACACCTTCTTCTTATTCTTTGGGATCTTATATTGTTTAACTGCAGGGGGTCTAGAACTACAATTACAACTTGCAAATTCACTATCCCACACTCTTGTTTAGACTTAGAGCACACTGTGGGGTATTTAGTTTTAAGATATGGTACAACCTCATCATCTTGTTGTATAGAAGGTGACACTTCACTCTGTTTTAGTTATATCATGACTAAACTATCTTAAATTATTAGGTTTAAGCACTCAACCTGTTTTGCTCTCACCTAAAGCTTGCCATAAAACCAAATTTAATAAATCCACATACAATTTTTTTTTTCCATTGACAACATCCATTCCCATAATAGTACAGTGTGAGGAGAGGTCGACCCATAAGTCACAATTTATTTTACCTCCTTCAAACTCAACGTCATTATGAGTGGATAGAATTGCATGTGCATGTTTTCCATTAAAAACTTAGAAGGGATTTGTTGATATGCTTAAATTTTTTAAAGGCAAGCGTGTTTTATTAGAGTCATTCCTGCTCCTGTTTCTAATAAAACTCTGTTATTTTTCCCTCTCGTCTTCCATAAATATATGGTCGCCCATCTTCACTTCGTTATCAGCAAGATAGATCTGATAATAGCTAGGGGTTACACATCCCTATTTATTGGTGGGTTTAGGCAGATTTCACTTGCTGAATTTCAATGGCATTTAACATCAGTATACACTCTTCACATGAATTTGATATGTGAGGGGGGGTTGGTTGAAGATGTATGCTCTGTTTTTACAGCTGCCACTCTCTGTAGATTCTTATGGTCTGGGAAATTCAATTTTCTTTCCCTTTCACTGGGTAAGTTTTTTCTTCATATTTAGGACAATATCTCCTAACATGACCTTATTGGTTGCAATTATAGCATACCATAGAATTACTCTAATAAAACCCTATAATATCTATCTTGGGGTGTGGCCGAATAGTTTTTAGTACCCTGGTAATTTTGTTAATTTTGTGGTCTTTCCTTAAACCTCACTCTAAAATTACCATATTCAATTAATAACCTCATTTCTCCTTCTACCTTCTTCACTAGACACAATTTTAATAGGGGCCAGTCCTGCTGAAGTATCCCTAGACAAAAGTGTGTCTGTGCAACATTTTAGTTATTCCTGTGTTTTTCCTTTTTAACAATTGCAAGGATTTCATAATTTCCATAGCAGCAAAATCTCTTAATCTAGCTCATTTGGTTACCCTGATATTCTAGAGACATATTCACTAACACTCTGCCTGTGTTACTCTTTAGACACAGTAAACTGTTTTGTGTCAGTAATCAAATTCCATGCCTTATTCCTTAAATTAGCACAAACATGTATATCATAATTTTCTCCATTTAAATTAATCAAAAATAGAAAATTCAAAACTATTCAAACCAGTTGCACACTGTACAACCATTAGCAATATATTTGGAAACAATTCCTGCAACTAAACTCTGGGCTTTTCACATTCTTTATCCTCCAACACATCAATGAGTTAATTTTTAACCCATTCACTTAATGAGGCTGGCAGCCAGATCAAACGACATCTGGTGGCTACCACATCACTAAATTTTTGTTTATTCATTTCACCTTCAAAAACACTCATATTGTAAAAAGGTCCTCTCTGCTCATCATATTTAGACACATTTTTAATCAATCTGGCTAATCTGAGAGTATCCATCTGACCCTTTTCCTTGCACAATTTCCCAATTTTTCTATATCTTTTCTTCTCTTCTGCCCTTTTCACACAACTTCTACTTCCAAACTAGAATCCAAATCTTTCAGATTTTTCCACAAAATATCTGTAACATTCCCCAGACTAACAATTTTTGCAAATTGTCAAAATTAGTAACAACGTCTAATATTGGACATGTCCATTGTTTTATGGGTTCTATTTAACAGATCAGTCTGATTCTTAAGCATTTCTTTCATTATATTAAAATCTTAATTTCCTTGACATTACTTAATCCTTTCAACAACTGCCGAGAGTCTGAGTTTTTGTTTCAACTAATGTTGCATCCAATGCACTCTCAAAAGAGAGCCATGGGGGGGCGATTTCCTTCTTTTAACACTTTTAAGGAAATTTACAGTTTAGCTAGAGGCTAGGTAAATTACTAGACCTTGCAACAACACATATATTTTTCAATTGTTTTTAACAACACATTTCTTTTTTGTTTCGATGTATTACAAACATAACAATTACTGGTCTTTTTAAGTTGACACCATTCCTTTATAGAATCATTAGTTTCCAGAAAGCCTTTTGCCAGTAATGCAACTTTTTCTTTCCCTTTTAACCACATTGCTTTGCTCAATACCAGTTAATCTGTCTAACCATTTCAATACACAATAGCGTTTTCAGGATTAACTCTTTTACAGACAGATCCTGTTACATTTGACAGCAGTCTTTTGCTGCCAATCCATAATTAACTAAACAGTTAATACAATTTGTTTCAATATACATATGAGCAACTTCTACAGACATGTTAAAGACACATACCCTTGAAGTATTTGATTTCCACAGGTGTGCGCATCATCTGATGGAAGAATACTTTTTGGAATATGTAGTTATTTCTTGAGAATCCTCCGAAATGCCATCTTCGATCTGCAATTCGTCATAACATTTATTTCTTCATAAATAAAGTATGGATAAAAGGATACAGATTGTCCTCTCAATTATTATCGTCTTATTCTTCCATCAGTACTGAGCATATTTCCACGTTCGAACGATTTTTCACCCTGCGCAACTCTATTTTCGCATAGTAAAACTGAATGTTTAAATAAAGTATTTTTGGGATGCCATCCTGCTGTATCAGTCACTTGTGTTTCTCCTGTTGCAAGCCGGGTACTAAAGCTTTTTCTTCAGGGAACAATTTCAACTTTTCTTCAGTGAGTTTCTTGTCTTCTTCTTGTAATCTTCTTGTAGCTTGTAGCAGTCATAATTCAGGCTTAAATCAAAAGTTTGCTGTTGGTGCCCGCATTCTCCACCATTAAATGTAGGAAATTGGCATTCCGTGAAATCTTTGTTTGTCACATATCAGTTTTCTTAACAATCGAATCAAGTATCTTGCAGTTTAACTTATGTTTATTCAAACATAACAATTATCATCCATCTGGTAATAACAAATGTCTTTAACATTCTTTGTCCAATACAGAGAGCAATGTTCCAGTTGTTATCCATTTTTGATGTTAAAGGTATTGGCCACGAATTCTAAACTACAATTAGTTTTATGGGTTTAAAATTCAGTTACAGAGGGGAGTATACATAAGATTGCCTTACTTTAAAATAAGTGGCTATCTTAGAAAAAGGGGTGTGACTTAGCATCATTTGAAATCTATGATTAAAGTCATACGTTATATTTGGCGGCAAGATATGTGAGACAAAGAACTTCTATATACATGATGTAATGAATAATTGCCTGTAGAAATGTGAGTCTTCAAAGGAATTCAGGCTTTCAAGACTAGGTCAAAGGTTACTATAAACAAGCCCTTCAACATCACTCTTAAAGTGAACCAGATGTGGTCTCCATTCCTATACAATGAAAGTCTGTAATACTCTATAGGCCAAGGTATGGCTTCTCAATTTCAGTGTTCTTGAAGCAATCCGAATAAAACTTATAATATTTATATCAACACATTAAATACATTTAAAGTACATAAAAATATTTTTCAGTTACCTGCTGGTAATTGTGTGTACCTATTCAGGCTGGGTAGAAGCATGTCCTACTCGTACAGAGAAAGCAGGAGAAGTTGTGAGATTCCTGTTACGAGAAATAATACCCCGATATGGACTACCCTGCTCTATAGGATCGGACAATGGTCCAACTTTTGTTCATCAGTGCCTACAACAACTGACTCATATGCTTGGTATAAAGTGGAGGCTTCATACGGCATATAGACCCCAGAGTTCTGGTAAGGTAGAGAGAATGAATAGAACTATTAAGAATCAGTTGGCTAAAATGTGTCAGGAAACCCAACTTAAGTGGAACGTTCTCTTACCCATAGCTCTATTGCGAATCCGCAGTACACCTACCAGAAGGATGGGCCTCTCTCCTTTTGAAATCATGTATGGGTGACCACCTCCCGTACTTGGTAACTTAAGGGGGGATTTGAGTCAGTTGGGAGAAGGAATTACCCGGCAGCAGGTTGTAGAGTTGGGTAAGACTATGGAGGAGGTACAGAAATGGGTACAAGATAGATTACCTGTGAATATTTATCCCCCTGTTCATAGTTATCATCCAGGAGATCAAGTGTGGATTAAAGAGTGGAATAATGTACCGTTAGGGCCCAAGTGGAGAGGTCCTTATGTTGTTCTTTTGTCTACCCCTACAGCGATAAAAGTAGCCGAAGTGACTCCGTGGATACATCACTCCAGGGTTAAACCAGCAGCAGTCGATTCTTGGCAAGTTACAGCAGATCCAGAGAATCCCTGCAAGATCCGGTTAAAGCGCACGACTCAGTCGGAGTGACGAGGAACTTTGTGGATTACAAAATTTTATTGTTTCAGAGATTTGGTAAGTGAGTGAGAGGGCCATAATAAAGCCTGTCCGCTCACCGACGTATAGTATATAAGCCAGGAAAAGTCTCGAAGGGACTCCTGTGAAGACGAGCAGAACTCCATTCCCTGCAGCCCTTACATCCTGGAAGCTGAGGTGCCTTCGCACGGACGAAGACTGAGGATGACGACGAAAGATGTGTTTATGATAATGTTTTTATATGTGTATTTTTATATTCAGGAAGGTAGAGGTACCGACACTCCTAGCTGTGAGGTATGCATTAAGACTACAAGAACAGGTAACCATATTTCCAAAACCCTAATTTGGCATTCACAATACGAGTGTAAAGGAGATGTATCAAGATGTAGATACCTAAATATAGAATATAGTGTGTGCCATTTAGGAGTAGGAGAACCTAAGTGCTTCAGCCCGGAGTATCAACCTCGTACAATTTGGTTGACTCTCAGGAATGGAGATCCTCAGGGGACCCTAATTAATAAGACGGTGTTAGAATCCGTACATTCTTCGGGTGTTCTGCTATTTGATGCGTGTAAGGCGATATCAAGTGGTAGAAAGCCGTGGAATGTATGTGGGGATCTTAGATGGGAGAGGACGTATGGGTCTAACGATAAATATATTTGTCCCAGTAGTAAAAATAAATATGTGAGTCCTAGATGCCCAAATAGAGATTATAACTTTTGCCCATATTGGTCTTGTGTGGGGTGGGCAACTTGGGGACAGACAGTAGACAAGGACATGATTGTGACTAAGTTGCCTACCAGCCCATATTGTAAGTCTATGGAATGCAATCCAGTCCATATACTTATAAATAACCCCGACAAGTTCTTAGATAAATATGGTAATTTATTTGGGTTTCAAATATATGGGACGGGTTTAGATCCTGGGACAGTATTGTTTATAGGGATAGAGACTGATACGGTATCCTCCCAGACTCATCAAGTATACCATTCCTTTTATGAAGAGATGAGTATAGATAATAAGATCCCCCATAATGCTAAAAACCTGTTTATTGATTTAGCCGAGAGTATTGCCGGTAGTCTTAATGTTACCAACTGCTATGTGTGTGGAGGTACTAACATGAGAGACCAATGGCCTTGGGAAGCAAAGGAGGTAATGTCCGGTTCTGAGGCAGTTGACCAATTAATATCTACACAAGCCGATTATCATATGAGTGTCAGAGGTAAATCTGAGTGGAGATTAAAGACCTCCATCATAGGTTATGTTTGCATAGCAAGGAAAGGAATGATGTATAATACTTCTGTAGGAGAATTAACTTGTCTAGGGCAAAAAGCTTATGATGATGATACAAAGAATACAACTTGGTGGTCGGCTTCAAATGTCTCAGAACCATCTAACCCGTTTGCTAGATACGCCAATTTAAAGGATGTGTGGTTTGACCTATCTATCACATCTAACTGGAGAGCCCCAGCAAATTTGTACTGGATCTGTGGTAAGAAAGCCTATTCGGAGTTGCCACAGGACTGGGAAGGGGCATGTGTGTTGGGTATGCTCAAACCATCCTTCTTCTTGTTACCTATTGAAACAGGTGAGACTTTAGGTGTTAAAGTGTATGATGTGAATCATAGGAAGAAAAGGGGACCCATAGAGATAGGCGCCTGGGAAGATAATGAATGGCCTCCCCAGCGTATTATAGATTATTATGGGCCAGCCACGTGGGCAGAAGATGGTACCTTTGGTTATAGAACCCCTATTTATATGCTCAACCGTATTATACGATTACAGGCGGTGGTTGAGATTATTACTAACGAGACATCACAAGCGCTCAATCTTCTAGCGAAGCATAATACCAGGATGAGGACAGCAGTCTACCAAAATAGATTAGCCTTGGATTACCTTTTGGCAGTAGAGGGAGGTGTATGTGGGAAGTTTAACCTGAGCAATTGCTGTCTTCAAATAGATGACGAAGGGCAAGCAATAGCTGAGCTTACTAGCCATATGGTTAAGCTAGCGCATGTGCCTACTCAGGTATGGAAAGGGTATAATCCAAGCAGTTGGTTTGGTAGCTGGTATGAGTGGTTTGGAGGGCTTAAGGCAGTGGTAGGTGGAGTCCTACTGATTTTAATGTTGTGTCTACTACTGCCGTGTCTTATACCCTTAGTAGTTAGGTCTGTGCAAAGCCTGATAGAAAATATAGCAGAGAGGAAGGCTGCTGCACAGATAATGGCAATTTATAAATATAAGGCTCTAGATCAGGGAGAACCAATGCAGGAAGATGAGTGTTGAAGATTCACATCATAAGATAAGTCTGGTCTGGTTCAAGGTAACTTGCGGTGTATGCAAACTAAGGTTAAGTGATGCCTCAAGTAATTGTGAAATATCAAGAGGCATCAAAGGGGGGAATGTGGTGGAATCTCGGTAAAAATAAATTTAGTAGGCCGAGATTACCACGTGGCATGTGTACGTGCATATGCTGACGTATCGATCAGTAGTGTACGGAGCATGTGCAAGAATAAAGGATGTAGTATTCCCCTCCTCCATTGTGCTGGACAGGCCATGCGGTCAAGCAGGAAGTTAATTCTTATTTGTATTGATTGGTCAAGAGAATGTGCGGGTGGAGCTTAATATGGGAGGAGTTATGTGCCTATATAAGGAGCCTGCACTATTGTCCGGGGCTCAGAACTTGCTGTATTTTGGTGACATTAGTCCCTCTGAGTCCCGATCGGTGATCCAATAAAGAATCTCTTCCTTCCTGAAGAAACCTGTGTCCATCTCTCTGTGCTTGGCTTCCGTCAGTTTCTCCGGTATCATTCCTAAAGAGAAGCGTTTTAAGGCACTTCTTAAACGAGTGAAGACTAGGGGAGAGTCTGATGGGGTAGGCAGGCTATTCCATAGGAAAGGAGCCACCGCGAGAAGTCCTGCAAGCGTGAGTTGGCCGTACGGGTGCGAGCAACGGTCAGGAGGTGGTCACGGGCAGAGCGGAGGGAACGAGGAGGGGCATACCTATGGATCTGTGAAGAGATAAGAGGAGCTAGAATTGTTCAGTGCTTTTTAGGTATGGGTTAGCACTTTGAATTGACTCCGATAGGATACAGGAAGCCAATGTAAGGACTGACAGAGAGGTGACAGAGAAGTGTGAGAGGAGCGACAGGAGAGGAAAATCAGTCTGGCGGCAGCATTCATTACAGACTGTAGCGGGGCAATACAGCTTTTGGGAAGACCAATTAGGAGAGGGTTACAATAATCCATGTGGGAAATTACAAGAGCATGGACAATCTCCTTGGTAGCATCTTGCATAAGAAAGGGGCCGATGCAGGCTATGTTTTTAAGATGGAATCTACAGGATTTGATAACATGCTGGATGTGAGGCTCAAAGGTGAGGCCAGGGTAAAGTATGACGCCAAGACAGCGCACTTGCAAGGATGGACTGATGTGGATACCACTAGCTTGAAGGGAGAGCGAAAGAGGAGGGTTAATGCTAGAGGGATATTACTAATACAATAAGTGTGGGGTTAATACAGCACGATGTGGGTTAATACAGAAGGTGTGGGGTTAATACTGTATTAACCTACACAATGCTGTATTAACCTCACAGTCACTGTTTCAACCTACACAATGCTGCAAGTGTGGGGTTAATACAGCCTTTTATAGGATTAATACAGCAAGTGTGGGGTTAATACAGCAGGTGTGAGCAGGGCCGGACTGGGAACTAAAAGCAGCCCTGGAAAAAAATTCTATACCAGCCCAATAATGCTTCGCGCCAGCATATTGTGCAGATATGGAAGTGGGGAAAAAAGAAAATTAAAAAACTCTCACTCCAACGAAGGAACGCATATAGGGCTTCAAAATTAACAAAAGAGCGCCTTTATTTTAAGCAGACGTACATTTGCATGTAATCAATGTTTCAGTACAACTACTTTGGCCTATTAAGGACATTTTAGTAATGGGACTGAAATGCTGAATGTCTGCAGTTGCACAACTGAAAAAAATAAAAAAGTTATCTTGTTCATTTTGAAGTCCTGTGGGTGTGCTCTTCATTTTGAATATGTTATTGTGCATGAGTCTGCATCTAGCAACAAGACAGGGCCAATACGTGCTCATTACATATACATTGCTCAAAAAAATAAAGGAAACACAAAAATAACACATCCTAGATATGAATGAATGAAATATTCTTCTGAAATACTTTGTTCTTTACATAGTTGAATGTGCCGACAACAAAATCACAAAAAAAAAAAAAAAAAAAAATGGAAATCAAGTTTTTCAACCCATGGAGATCTGGATTTGGAGTCACACTCAAAAAAAAGTAGAAATCACACTACAGGCTGATCCAACTTTGATGTAATGTCCTTAAAACAAGTCAAAATGAGGTCAGTAGTTGTGTGGCCTCCACGTGCCTGTATGATCTCCGTACAACGCCTGTGCATGCTCCTGATGAGGTGGTGGATGGTCTCCTGAGGGATCTCCTCCCAGACCTGGACTAAAGCTTCTGCCAACTCCTGGACAGTCTGTGGTGCAACGGGACGTTGGTGGATGGAGCGAGACATGATGTCTCAGATGTGCTCAATTGGTTTCAGGTCTGGGGAACGGGCGGGCCAGTCCATAGCATCAATGCCTTCGTCTTGCAGGAACTGTCTTGCATTAGGAGGAACCCAGGGCCAGCATATGGTTTCACAAGGGGTCTGAGGATCTCGGTACCTAATGGCAGTCAGGCTACCTCTGGCGAGCACATGGAGGGCTGTGCGGCCCCCAAAAGAAATGCCACCCCACACCATTACTGACCCACTGCCAAACCGGTCATGCTGGAGGATGTTGCAGGCAACAGAACGTTCTCCACTGCGTCTCCAGACTCTGTCACGTCTGTCATGTGCTCAGTGTGAACCTGCTTTCATCTGTGAAGAGCACAGGGCGCACGTGGCGAATTTGACAATCTTGGTGTTCTCTGGCAAATGCCAAACGTCCTGCATGGTGTTGGGCTGTAAGCACAACCCCCACCTGTGGACGTCGGGCTCTCATACCACCCTCATGGAGTCCGTTTCTGACCGTTTGAGCAGACACATGCACATTTGTGGCCTGCTGGAGGTCATTTTGCAGGGTTCTGGCAGTGCTACTCCTGTTCCTCCTTGCACAAAGGCAGAGGTAGCGGTCCTGCTGCTCGGTTGTTTCCCTCCTACAGCCTGCTCCACGTCTCCTGATGTACTGGCCTGTCTCCTGGTAGCGCCTCCATGCTCTGGACACTACACTGACAGACATAGCCAACCTTCTTGCCACAGCTCGCATTGATGTGCCATCCTGGATGAGCTGCACTACCTGAGCCATTTGTGTGGGTTGTAGACTCCGTCTCATGCTACCACTAGAGTGAAAGCACCGCCAGCATTCAGTGACCAAAACATCAGCCAGGAAGCATAGGAACTGAGGAGTCGTCTGTGGTCACCACCTGCAGAACCACTCCTTTATTGGGGGTGTCTTGCTAATTGCCTATAATTTCCACCTGTTGTCTATCCCATTTGCACAACAGCATGTGAAATTGATTGTCACTCAGTGTTGCTTCCTAAGTGGACAGTTTGATTTCACAGAAGTGTGATTGACTTGGAGTTACATCGTGTTGTTTAAGTGTTCCCTTTATTTTTTTGAGCAGTGTATATATATATATATATATATATATATATATATATATATATATATATATATATATATATATGTGTGTGTGTATTACTGTCAGGATCACATCAATTTACGTCTATTACCGTTACCTCGTTTGGTGTATCTTGTCTCCAATTGTCTCCTTTTTTTCTCTTACAGCGACCCTTGTGTATCTTTTACTTCATCCCAGTCCATGTGTGTTTCTTTTTACCCTTCTCCAGCCTCTTTATTTCTTTTTCCCCCAGCCCCTTTTGTGTTGTTCTTAGCCCCAGCCACTTTGTCTCTCTCTCCCCTTCCAAATCTCATCTGTATGTCTCTTTCCAACTCCAGACTCGGTGTGCCTCCTTCTCTTCTCCCAGCCACTCTCTGTCTCTTTTTCCCCAGCCCAGCGTTGCCTCCCACAAATCTTGTGTCACGTTGTTCCCCTTCCCTACTGTATGTCTCTTTATCCCCCCAACAAACCTTCTGTGTGTCTCTTCCTCCCCTCTCCTCCCTTTGTCTCTCTATCTCCTCTCTTCCCCATCTCCTCCCCTCTCCTCCCCTCTCTCTTACCCCTCTGTTTCTTTGTCCCCCTTCCCCATTACCCCTCTGTCTCTTTGCCCCCTCCCCCTTCCCTGGTGTCTCTCTATTACCCCTCTCTTTGTCCCCCCCTATCCCCTGTCTCTCTATTACCCCATCTGTCTCTGTGTCCCACTTTGCACTGTGTCTCTCCATTACCCCTCTCTTTGTCCCCCATCCCCTGTGTCTCTCTATTACCCCTCTGTCTCTTTGTCCCCCATCCCGTGTGTCTCTATTACCCCTCTGTATCTTTGTCCCCCCCAACTTGGTGTTTCTCTATTACCCCTCAGTCTCTGTGCCCCCCCTTCCCCTGTGTCTCTCTATTAGCCCTCTATTTGTCCCCCCCTTCCCATGTGTTTCTATTATCCCTCTGTTTCTGTGTGCCTGCTGACCTTGTCACAGGAGGACTGAGGGAGGGGGCATAGCTAACTACCATGCTCCCTCGCGGTTCCCATAATTCCCAGCACAGCCACATCACAGAGTAATCACTATTCTATGATGTGTAGATGCTGGGAATCATGGGAACCGCGAGGGAGCATGGTAGTTAGCTATGCCCCCTCCCTCAGTCCTCCTGTGCTGACAGCTGCACGGCTGTGAGTATCAGTGAGTGTGCCGCCGGATCGCTTAGGCGGGTCACCCGGCACACTCACTGATACTGACTGCAGTCATACACAGGAGATGGGGCCACCGGCTGCAAGGTGAGTATCCCTCTCAGAGTGTGCCGCTGGACCAGCCACCCGGCGGCTCCGACATGCAGCCGGAGGCCACGTTATTATTAAAATATAGGGAGCAGGGCTCCCTCTCTATCTCCAGCCCCCCAGGTGCCGCGGCCCACCGGGAAATTTCACGGTATCCCGGTGGGCCACTCCTGCCCTGGGTGTGAGTTTAAAAGAACACGATAGAGTCAGGAACATAAACGTATTCCTGACTCTAAAGTGTTTAATCCACCATTTAAGTCCAGAGCCGCACAGATCCGCCGGTGCTGGTCCACCTCTGATCCGCCTCCCTGGTGACATCAGAATTAAAAAAAAATTTTGCCAATCCAATGCATCTCTATGAGGAAAATCCAGCATCTCCATGTAGAACATGGAGACGCTGAACAGCAGTGCTGCCTACTGTGCTCATGCCATTGTACAGAAGTGCTCATGCCATTGTACAGAACACTGGTGAGACCTCACTTGGAGTATTGTACGCAGTACTGGAGACCGTATCTTCAGAAGGATATTGATACCTTAGAGAGAGTTCAAAGAAGGGCTACTAAACTGGTTCATGGATTGCAGGATAAAACTTACCAGGAAAGGTTAAAGGATCTTAACATGTATAGCTTGGAGGAAAGACGAGACAGGGGGGATATGATAGAAACATTTAAATACATAAAGGGAATCAACACAGTAAAGGAGGAGACTATATTTAAAAGAAGAAAAACTACCACAACAAGAGGACATAGTCTTAAATTAGAGGGGCAAAGGTTTAAAAATAATATCAGGAAGCATTACTTTACTGAGAGGGTAGTGGATGCATGGAATAGCCTTCCAGCTGAAGTGGTAGAGGTTAACACAGTAAAGGAGTGTAAGCATGCGTGGGATAGGCATAAGGCTATCCTAACTATAAGATAAGGCCAGGGACTAATTAAAAGTATTTTGAAATATTTGGCAGACTAGATGGACCGAAAGGTTCTTATCTGCCGTCACATTCTATGTTTCTATGTAAAGGTGCAGACTCACATACAATCATTTACCAATCTTTCGTCAATCAATAAAATAGAAGTCACTATAATTATCAGCTGTTTCCATACTACATTTTTTAAAGGATCACTATAGGTTCAGGAACACAAACATGTATTCCTGACCCTATAGTGTTCAACCCACTATCTAGCACCCCTCATGCCTCCATAAATATAGCAACATCTTACTGTATTCAAGTCTGAAGCTGTACCTCTGCATGCTGTTTGCCTCAAAAAAACAAGCAGTCTGCTGACATCATCAGAAGTGATAGCCTGATCCAATCACAGTGCTTCTCCATAGGATTGGCTGAGACTGACAAAGAGGCAGATCAGGGGCAGAGCCAGCATGACTCAAACACAGCCCTGGCCAATCAGCATCTCCTCATAGAGATGAATTGAATCAATGTATCTCTATGAGGAAATGTCAGTGTCTGCATGCAGAGGGAGGAGACACTGAATGTTTGGATGCATTTTAGGCAGCCATGACCCAGGAAGGATCTCTAGCAGCCATCTGAGGAGTGGCCAGTGAAGGAAGGTATCACTAGGCTGTAATGTAAACACTGCGTTTTCTCTGAAAAGACAGTGTTTACAGCAAAAAGCGTGAAGGTAATGATTCTACTCACCAGAACAAATTCAATAAGCTGTAGTTGTTCTGGTGACTATATTGTCCCTTTAACCCCTTAAGGACCAAACTTCTGGAATAAAAGGGAATCATGACGTGTCACACACGTCATGTGTCCTTAAGGGGTTAAGATTCAATGACTAATTAGCATCTTCCACATGTTTTTAATTCTCCCGCAAGAGACTAATAAAAGTTGCAAAATGTTAAAGGACCCTATTCCATGCTAGACGTTATACATTACTACCCATCGCTACCTGACCAAAAGTTACACCTGCTGTAAAGAGGAAAAGACGATAACAACGTCCAAACTCAGCAGCTCCTAGTCTGGGTGAATAAATGGCTAAGGAAACTTTAGACTCTTTTTAAATACCTTTTCTTTCTCCTTCAGCTTAGACTTGAGCTGTTCTATCCATTCCTCGTGTTGAGATTTGTTCCCCACCAAGGAGTCACCAAATTCCTTACAGAGATCTGAGGACTTCTCAAAGATGATGTCCTGCATTGAGGATGAGTAACGACAAGCCTGCCACAAGACAAAGAGAGGAACGTAGAGTATGAACAAAATACCAGCAAAAAGAAAACCAGATGAATCATTCATCAGCCGCTATTTCATGCAAGAAAAGACTATGAGGATATTGCTCCCCAGTTTGGAATGAAAACCTTGTATTGTAATACACTGTCAGTTATCTCTGCTACCTGGGACCACTTCTAGCTTGATTCGCAGCTCTATACATCCTCCCCACAGACACCAACCTCATGCTACTGGGAGAGAATACCTGACATTCATACACAACAATACTTAAACACAGTGGTGCAGAAAATAACAGTAAAGTGAAGGCCATTGGAGTAACAAAGAGGGAACCACTCTGAATACATCCAAACGAAGTGCTTGTCCTGTCCCAGACCAATATAGCCAACGGCGTGATGGCAGACTGCCCGTTATACAGGTTTATAAATGGAGGGGTGCATGTAGAATGCTGCACTGCAGAATGTGCGCTTTATGAAGTATAATAATAATTAGAAGAAAAAATGATTTTAACTATAGTCCAATCACAGCTATAGGAGGGGTGCTGCTGGGGGTTGCTGACCAGGGCTGGACCTCAAGTAAGCTTCTGAAAAGCTCTTGATCTGATTCTGGCACCCATTCATTGTAAGCCTGGATGCCCATTCATTGTAATACGGATTAAAAATGAACACCTCCAATTCCATAATTTATGTCATGGAATTTCCTAATTGGGAACTAATTACAGACCCGTACTGATCTCCTGGAAACAGAGAATCAGCTCTACATGGACGGCCCTGTTTTTACTATTGTTACACAGTGGCATGTAGTGGGTATATCTTTTGTGGGATTTTGAGACGTAAGTGATAAATAATAAAGACTTCCAAATTGGGGTATAAGACTACTCAAGTAGGGTGATTGGGGTATAGGCCTGGATAAATTGGTAATTAATAAATTGCTCTTATTTATAAAAATATTAATCACAGGTTTGTTTACAGAAAGAGGGACATCTATATTTAAAAAAAAAAAAAAAAAATGAGTGGAGAGCCCTTCTGTGGGCTGTAATCTAACATTTGTTGACTTCTTACAAAGTGCTATGGAAGACAGTGTGAGCTTACAATTTAAATGGATAATGGCCTTGAGACCAAAAGGGCAGTAGTGGATATAGAATATTTAAAGGAACACCATAGGGTCAGGAAAAAAAACCACATGTATTCCTGATGCTGTAGTGTTAAAACCACCATCTAGCCCCCTAGTCCCCTCTTGCTTCCCTAAATATAGTAAAATCTTACTTTTATCCAGGTCTGCAACTGCTGGCTCTGCCCCTAATATGCTTGGTTGACATCATCAGAAGTGTTGTTCTGAGCCAATCGCAATGCTTTCCCATAGGATTGGCTGAGACTGCTAAGGAGGCAGATCAGGGGCAGAGCCACCACAAGTCAAACACAGCCATGGCCAATCAGCATCTCCTCATAGAGCAGTATTGCACAATGGGTGGACTAACAGACACGTATTTGTAACCAGACGAGTTGGACACACAGGAACAGAGGGATTGATGGTCCTGCTCAATGACCATGCTAGAGGGAGCGGGGTATAGTGACACAAAAGGAAAGGGTAGGGTAGAAAAGTAGGTTGCTAGGATATTGTTTACTGAGGGCTCAGGTGTTTTGTTTTGATGACAAGCAAAAAAACCTTGTGGCTATAAGAAGGGGGGAAATAAAATGAATATAAATTACCCCGTATAAATAGGAAGTGCGAAGACTCCTCAGTGTCTTCTTAACCATAAATATAGAACAATATAAAAAATGCACAACCTAAAAATATAAAACAAAGGGAGACCACAATACTGTAGATAAAAACTAATAATACAATATAAAAAAGACTAAAATGCACTCACAGACATAAGGATAAATAGGCGGGGTATACAAAATCTCTTCAAGTGCTTCTTTTCTTCCAGAATGGAGGCTTAGGACAAAGCACAGAAACAGAACATAGTGTATAGCTGTATGGCTAAAAGGATAACTTTATTGTATGCTCTTACACAGTAAAAGCAGTAAAAAAGGCTCATCAAATCACTCGACGTCTTCCCAGTCAGGAAAAAGAATAACCATCAGGGTATGGAGACGAAGTAGATAATAGAGTCCACAATAAAATAATAATCAACTGTAGAAATCCTGCCACCCTACGCGTTTCGTCTTAATGACTTCGTCAGGGGCGTGTGGCAACAATACCCATTTGATTTGATGAGCTTTTTTACTGCTATTACTTTGTAAGAGCATACAAATAAAGTTATCCTTTTATTCATAAAGCTATAGCCTCCATTCTGGAAGAAAAGAAGCACTAAATATTTGTATACCCCGCCTATTTATCCTTATGTTTGTGAGTGCATTTTAGTCTTTTTTATATTTTATTATTCGTTTTTATCTACACTATTGCGGTCTCCCTTTGTTTTATATTTTTAGGTTGTGCATTTTTTATATTGTTCTTGTTTTGATGACAGTTGCAGGAGAGGAATCAGGGTGCGGGGAGGGAAAGCTGTACAGAGTTTAATTGATATGCATTCCTGAAGAAGTACATTTTCAAATATTTTTTGAGGGAGTGGAGACTGGATGAAAGTCTGAGAGGGGAAGACCATTCCATAGAAATAGTGCAGCCGTAGAGAAGTCTTTAAGGCGAGCATCAGATGTGGGAGGTTAGACGTAGGTCTTCGGCAGAGGGTAGGTGGGACATGTTTGTGAATTAGTGAGGATCAGTAGGTGGGATCAGCATTGTGTAGAGATTTATAAGCAAGTATCAGGATCTTAAATTGAGACTTATATCTTACAGGAAGCCAATGTAGGGACTGACAAAGGGGGGAGGCGTGGGAGTTGCAGGCGGACAGGAAGAGAAGCCTCGCCGCCACATTCATTATCGACTAACGGTGCAAGTTGGAAAAACATAAGACCACTGAGAAGCGGATTACAGTAGTCAAGGCGAGAGAGGACAGTGGCATGGACAAGCACCTTAGCCATATCAGGCGTTAAATAGAGGCGGATGAGCGCTGTTTATTAGATGGAAGCGGCAGGATTTGTTGATTAACTGAACATGAGGGGTGAAAGATCAACTAGGCAGCGAGCCTGCGAGCTAGAGCGATGGAACAAATACAATAAGTTGTAGTTGTTCTGGTGACTATAGCGTCACTTTAAAAATGAAACCAGACTGCTCCATGATTACATTGTGTAACGGACCACGGGTAACCTGATCGGTCACCTCCGCTAATTAGTTTCCTCAGCCAGCCAGGAACCACTTAAAGTATAAGGATCCTCTGTACCTGGGAGCCAAGGCGCTGGAAAAGGGACTTAGCCTCTTTGTCTCCCAGTCAAAGAAAGCCGACCAAGATAGATAGTGTCCCAAAAGTGTCCCCACCAATCTTAAGAACCCCCACACCGTACATTTCCCCGACTGGTCTCCGTTCGCACAGCTTTTGTGCCAACCCCAGGCAAGGAAGAGTCTTTCGGGATACAAATGCTCCCCCTGGTTGGCGTTCATCTATACGAATTGTGACAGGGAGGGGGCAAGTAACAGGGCAGGGTGGGGTGTGTAATATGTCAGGGAAGACACATGTAACATGACGGGGAAGAGGGAAGTTAATGTGGAGAGGAAGAGAGGCTGACAGAGAGAGGAAAATGCTGCCTCCTTGAAGGGGTGATGCCGAAGGATTGTGGAGAGGTAGATGTCCATTGAAAAAGTGTAGAGACTGTGTAGTGGTAATGGAGTGCATAGATGGAGGTTTGTGTGCTTGTATGTCTTTCAAGCAAATTGGCAGCTTTAGACCAAAATGGCCAAACTAGGACAGATGCTATTTTGGCCTAAAATGTGATTCAATGCATCTCTATGAAGAAAGTTCAGTGTCTCCATGCAGAGGGTGGAGACACTGAATGTCAGTCACACTGTGCAGCACTGCCCCAGAAAGCACCTCTAGTAGTGGGAGAGGTGGCGACAGTGGGGGAGGTAGGGTGTGGGGAAAGGTGACAGTGGGGGGGAATAGGGTGCAGGAAATGTGCTGCAGGAAGCTCATTCAAGCAGCTGCTACGGAGCAGTCAGTAAGTGTGGCGTTGCTAGGCTGATTGGCTGGAATGTGTCTGCTGACTGTGAGGTTCTGGGCCAAAGTTCACTCAATGATGACGAATAGGGGGCTGACCGGAAATCGCGTATGTTCGCCCACCGCGAACACGCTATTGTTCGCTGGCGAACAGTTCGCGAACGGTTCGGCGGACAGTTCGGGACATCACTAGGTGGCAGCAATGACCATAGTACACATCAGCCCCAATACATACAGTAAAAACAAGAGAAAAGGTTTGAGCGCAGGACTTGTTTTTTGTATTTGTATTCACTTTTGTATCACACATCTCTCATTAAATATATCTTTGCCAGAAGCTCAAGGAAGCAAGGTGAAATGTTAGTGTAGGACCCACCTATGAGGTTTGCCTTGACGTGGCAGGTGGGCATTTCCTTCTAATGGCCATTGGAGTAACTAAATAACCTCCATTTGTTTAAATATACATAGGGATTTTGGAGAGCGCACAGGTAAAAAACATTTCTTTGGCTTGACTACTTACTCTAGGAGATTGCCAGGAACCCCTGGCATGATAACAATTGCAGTTGGCTTTAGTGGTTATTGTGTTTGGAGTGTTCCTTTCAAGATGGAGGTTAGATAGGACTACTCAGAGTTTTAATTGGTGGCAGTGTAGTACCTCTCCACCAATACACACTCACCTGGTCATCAAGAAACTTCTCAAATGTATTTACAGTTTGCTCTAGAATCTTCTGGTTTTTAAAATAATAAGCCATCTGTGGGTGAAGAGGAAAATAAATGACTGTTATCATACAGAATCACACACGGCGTCCTCATGACAGAACTCATTTTTGCTGTAACAGTGCCGACCCACACAATTATTTAGTGACTAGTCAGTAATCTGACAGCTTGTAATTAGCACCTGCCACAATGTAACAATGTTTTAATTTCTCCTCCTCATTTGCATTGTGTGCCCTAGCTCTGCCTTGTCTGAATGGTGTTTTGAAGTGGTGATGGTGTCTGGAGTCTTTATTCAGTGTTTCGCTATGAAATGTTACACATACTGATATTAACTCCTTTAAGTAAAGAGAATAGGCAAACTCTCAATACATCCATTTATAAAAACATGGATATATTCTATATTTAAGTGCCTATAATTAACAAAACCTAATCTATATGTATGTTGTATGTATTTTTTAAACTAATCTTGTGAAATTTGTCAAGGCAGAGGTATGGAAACACTAAGGCCAACGTGGTTGGGCGAGTGCACGTGAAGTCCACGTTCATGTTTTATAGAGTCCTGACGGAGCTGCTAATTAATTGGAAAACATGCCTTTCAATGTGCAAAATGCTACACATTGTAGGTGGAATTCTGAATCAGTGGAGGCGGATGTGACTAGCAGATGTAAACGTGGTGGCCATCAGTCCTAGATTGGTCATCAGGTAATCCTGGCCAATGATGGGATCAAAGGGATCTCATTGGCCAGCCCCCACAGGGCCACTGATACCCAAGTGCCAGCCCAGACATAGAACCCAACAAGCATTTTCTCCCACACATGCAACCCCACCAGCAACCTTCACACACACGCACAGCACCCTCCCCCAGGCCTGTCCCACTTTTGTGTCCCACTTATTGGAAATCCATAGGTTACATAGTTACATAGTAATCTAGATTGAAATAAGACTCAAATCCATCGAGTTCAACCTTTAAAAGAAGCATGTCATTTAATGTTTGCTGCATGAACAGAAACAGGACATTTTCCCATGAGCTCTTCAGCAGTACACTGGAGGGCACTGGGGGGCGTGCAGGTCATTAGTGATGGCTAAATGCTCCCTTGCTATCCTGACCTTTCTATTTGGCTGCTATGCTTTGAACTGCCTGGGAGGATAATCTGTCCAGTCTTGGGTACCATTTGTTTAGCCACACATCTATCAGCTGTTAGTAATTACAATACAAGTGGCTGTTACCAAAACTACCCCAAATTATGTGAAACTCACCTCCATTGGAGATGAAATGACAAGCTTGTTCTGATTGAGTTTATTCACCAACTCCTAAAGAAGTAAGAAACAAATATTACAAATATTAATTTACTTCACGTAACCATTCATATAAACACTCAAAACTTCACATCCTGGTGCATGCTCCAGTGAGACTCAATCCAAAGGAACAGAGTTCTCTGGAGTTTAATATAAAAAATCAATTTAACACATTAGAAGAGTAAAAACTAAAAGTCATGCTCATTAACCACAGATGAAAATAAAATAAAACTGCCAGGGCTAATCTAATGTGTACCCAGAAAGTACTGAAAGCTAATTCTTCCACGGGGAGCTAGGGTATCTCACTGTAGATGGTTGATAACCTTCCTCCAAGACTTGCCAGGCCAGTGAGGCCACCATTTGTCAGAAAAGCCGTCTTTGAAAGCAGGGTGTATGGAGGACCTGTCCCCACTTGTCTGCTCATGAAGCTCATTCTCAGTCTTACCACGTAGACTAAACTGCAAGGACATACAATGGTTTAGACCACATGGGATCTAAACCTTGTCCTGGGATCATATGCCTACAAAAACAGGTTGACATTAATGGTTTCTTAAACGCTTCTAGTGGGCATCATCCAACCTGAGTCATTAATGTTCCCCTGGGACAATTTATAATGCTCCGTCGCAACTGTTCCCTTTTGGAACTGTATGAAGAAGAAGTCTACCATCTATGCTCATGCTTTCTTGAGAAGGATTATTCCCCTAATTCCATTCTTAAAGTATATAATAAAGCCAGAAATATGGCTAGGAGGTTCCTTAAGATCGGAAGTAGGTTCCACAGCCAGTATACATAGTTACTTAGTTACACAGGATAAAAAGAGATTTGCGTCTATCAAGTTCAGCCTTCCTCACATTTGTTTTTTTCTGTTGATCCAAAAGAAGGTAAAAAAAAAACGAGTTTGAAGCGCTTCCAATTTTGCAACAAACTAGGAAAAAAATTCATTCTTGACCCCAGAATGGCAGTCAGATTAATCCTTGGATCAAGAAGCTATACAGGTTCCTAATACAGACAGGCACAATGAGATTTCATGCAAATTAAGGAACTATATATATTTACAATATCAGTACCAAGGACATATCACAGAATCAAGGTCCCATTTTTTCTACCACTTTCAATAACTTGTATCAGGAGATTATAGGTATCCTCCGTAAACATTGGCTTTTACTCAGATTAGATCCTTGGCTATTATTTAATATTTCCGAATATCCAAGAGTTACCTTTAGGAAGAACAAAAACCCCCAAAATATTTTGGCCCCATCCAAATATACCCCTCTAGGGGTGGATAACGTAAGAAAGAACACCCATAGGGGCAATTTAGATGTGGGGGCACTCGCTGTCTCACTTCTCTTGGAGCCACTCATTTTGGATCGACATCTGAGGGTATTGAGTTTATGACTAGTCAGGGGATTAATTGTAAATTCACTTTCCTGGTATATAGCCTCACCTGTACATGTGGTCTCCACTTTGTGGGACAGACTGAGATTAAAGACAAGATTTAGAGAGCATAGATTATTCTCCATAGTGATAAAAGGTCTCCGGTGGCACGACATTTTCATTCCGCCCATAATAGGGATCCCTCACAGATTTAATTAATTCCAAATAGGGTGGAGCTTGGAAAAAGGAAAAGAGCCCTCACCCTAGCGGAATCCAAATGGATCTTCAAGCTCACTCCACCCACATGGTCTAAATGAAGAGTTGGAGCAGGTTCCTTGATTTTAAAAACTTCCTAAAAAAAACAACTTTATATTTTCATCTGACCCTCTTACTCTGTATTATTGAGGTCAGATCTTGTGCAGACTATTGCATTATATTACGTTTTTAGGTAGATCAGTTGGGATATAACATTGTTATTATGGAGATCGGACGTTTCTGTTTATGGGGTTACTATCCCTACACTTCGGTTTTAATTTTCTGGGAATAAAGTTTATATTTAATTCACTTCTTATTTGTTGTGAATATTTATTGTTATTACCTATACAGAGTCCATTCTGGATTTTGGACCCAACCTATACAAGTTCTAGGTGGAGAGATATTTATATATAGGCTCTGTTATCGATGTCTTGTGAAAGTGCCTCTATATGACGAAGCGCGTAGACTTTTCTGGTCCGTCATTGTTAACAGGAACTGTCACTTTAATTGTACCACGGCCTTTATCTAAGTTACTGGCCGCGGCTTTGATACGCGAGATATCATTGGTGTTCAGATTAGTGTGCTCCCTCAGCTTGCATGGTACGGTACGAGCAGGGTCACTTGCTTTTTCCATTAGCCTCCCCCTAATTTAGGAGCTTTGGCTCTGGTAGCTCCCCTGGCAGTCTGAACTTAAGAGCTGAGGGTTGAGCTCACTGTCCACCTATTTCCCCTTTCGTCTCAGTTTTTCTTCTCCCAGGACTCGTGGACCACAGAAACAGGGCAGCGTTCCGGAGTGGTCTGTGGGGGGCCCCCCATTGAGGGTGTAGTGAATATCTGAGACTATTTTGTGTAGCAATTTACCTTACTATTGAGATTGTCAATTCATTTACTATAACATCATATGTTCTGATTTGTCTGAAGCTGCTACATTGTGTAAATTGTGAATTTACACATTGTGTGATTTGGGAACATTGTGTTAATATCTTGGGCATTGTGTAAACCATGGTTCGTCAACCTGGTCCCTACCGCCCACTAGTGGGCGTTTCAGGATTCCAGGTGGGCGGTAGGGATTTCCAGGTTGATCGGGCGGGCGGGTGCGAGCCGGCGGTACCCGTGCGACTGGGTACCGCCGTGACCATTTGCGGCTCCGGCCCGCCCGGTAAACCGCTGGGGCTGCCTTCCAAAGTGTCCATCGGGTGGCCCATGCTGTCAGGGCCACCCGATGGATGTGGATTGTAAGGGGGCCCGGTCAGCGCTGGGCGCTTTAACAGCGCGACCGGGCCCCTTGTGATGACATCACAGAGCTGTTAGGAAGTGATTCCCCAGTCACTCCTCCCAGCTAAAACTGAGAGCCGCGCGGGAGGAACACCAGGGAGTCAGAGTGGGAACTCTGACTCCCATCCACCTGTGCCACCACTGGACCCCAGGGAAAGTCACCCTGCACCTTAAAGGTAGGAAACAGGAGGGTGACTTAAATATAATGTGTGTGTGTGTCTGTCTGTATGTGTCTTTGTATGTATGTCTTGTGTGTGTATGTGTCTGTCTGTGTATATATGTGTGTGTGTCTGTCTGTATGTATGTGTCTTGTCTTTGTATGTATGTGTCATTGTATGTGTGTCTGCATGTGTGTGTGTCTATGTATGTCTGCATGTGTGTGTGCATGTCTGTTTGTATGTGTGCCTGTCTGTATGTATCTGTCTTGTGTGTATGTGTGCCTGTCTGTGTATGTATGTGTGTCTGTATATATATATATGTGTGTGTGTGTCTCTGTCTGTCTGTCTGTGTATCTTGTCTTTGTATGTATGTGTGTCTGCATGTGTGTCTTGTCTTTGTATGTATGTGTGTCTGCATGTGTGTGTGTCTATGTATGTCTTATGTGTGTGTGCGCATGTCTGTATGTGTGCCTGTCTGTTTGTATATGTCGTGTGTGTGTATGTGTGCCTGTCTGTGTCTTTGTATGTGTGTCATGTGTGTGTGTGTGTCTTTGTGTGTCTTTGTGTGTGTGTGTGTGTCTGTCTTTGTGTGTGTGTCTGTATGTGTGCCTGTCTGTTATAGTGGACTATAGTAAGTGGGCTACTTAGCTCAGCCTTCCTACTGGGCATTGCTATAAGGACGGTTAAAAAATAAAAAAAAAGGGGAAAAAAAGGTGGGGAGGGGAATTGAGGAGGGAGAGGAGATGAGCTGACGCACAAATGAGAAATCATATTATGCGCAAACAGAGAAGTCGTCTGAATATCACTGAAAGAGACCTTTGTTTGTTCCTTACGAAAATCGAACCAGATATCAAATATTTAGTCTCGCAGCATCAACCTCAAGGATCTCATTAATCACTAGTAAAGGTAATTTCAATTTACTTTATTGTTTTCTCATTAAACTTTATAAAGTTAAAACCTTATAAACCTGCATTAAGTAGAAATAAAAAGATAAATGTACGTACATTTATTTTTTTTAAAAACACCCTCCTTTCTTAAAAATATTCTGCATTTGCGTGAAAACTGGTGGGCGGTAAGGAAATTTTTTCAACCAAAAAGATGAATTAGTGGGCGGTAGGTAGAAAAAGGTTGACTACCACTGGTGTAGACGGCCAAGTACTCCTTCAAGTTTGAACATAATAATCACAAGGTATAAAGAGGTCCGGATCCTTATTTTACAAAGAAAATAATTAACTAGCAGAAGTATTTAAACACAAAGATAAAGCACCGTGCTTACAGCCAGGGCCGCCATCAGGGCATGACAACCGTGACAATTGTCACGGGCCCCACGTGTATCAGCGGAACTGCCGCCGGTGCATCTGCACCGGGGCCCACACGCTGATGGGGCCCATCAGGTGGCCCAAGCATTTAGGGCCACCTGATGGGCCCTATTATCTTCAGGGGCCCGGTCAGCGCTGTAATAGCACGACCGGGCCCCTTTAAAAAAAAAAAAAAAATGCAGCCGGAAAGCAAGTGCTGCTGGGAGGAAGTGACATCCGGTCACTTCCTCCCTGTTTACTCTGCGCAGGAAGGAGGAGAGAAAGGCCGCGAGGAGAGGCAGCCGACTCACATCATCCCCGACTCACATCATCCCCAGCCATCCCAGCAATGGTAAGGAAGAGAGGAGGGTGGCTGAAAATGAGGTGTGTGTGTGTATGTCAGTTTATGTGTATGCCAGTGTATGTGTATGCCAGTGTGTGTGTATGTATGTATGCCAGTGTATGTGTATGTCAGTGTATGTATGTATGCCAGTGTATGTGTATGTCAGTGTATGTGTATGCCAGTGTGTGTGTATGCCAGTGTGTGTGTATGCCAGTGTGTGTGTATGCCAGTGTATGTATGCCAGTGTGTGTGTATGCCAGTGTATGAGTGTGTGTATGCCAGTGTGTGTGCATGCCAGTGTAACTGTATGCCAGTGTGTGTGTATGCCAGTGTGTGTGTATGCCAGTGTGTGTGTATGCCAGTGTATGTATGCCAGTGTGTGTGTATGTATGCCAGTGTATGTGTATGCCAGTGTTTGTGTATGCCAGTGTATGTGTGTGTGTGTATGCCAGTGTGTGTATGTCAGTGTATGTATGTATGCCAGTGTATGTATGTATGTATGTATGCCAGTGTATGTGTATGCCAGTGTATGTATGCCAGTGTATGTGTATGCATGCCAGTGTATGTATGCCAGTGTATGTGTGTATGCATGCCAGTGTATGTGTGTATGCATGCCAGTGTATGTATGCTAGTGTATGTGTGTATGTATGCCAGTGTGTGTGCATGCCAGTGTATGTGTGTATGCCTACGTATGTATGCCAGTGTATGTGTGTATGCCTACGTATGTATGCCAGTGTATGTGTGAATGCCAGTGTATGTATGTATGCCAGTGTATGTGTGTATGTCAGTGTATGTGTATGCCAGTGTATGCCAGTGTATGTCAGTGTATGTATGTATGCCAGTGTATGTCAGTGTGTATGTGTGTCAGTGTATGTATGCCAGTGTGTGTATGCCGCTGTATGTGTGTATGCATGCCAGTGTATGTATGTGTGTATGCCAGCGTATGTGTGTATGCCAGTGTATGTGTGTATGTATGCTAGTGTCTGTATGTGTGTATGCCAGTGTATGTGTGTATGCCTATGTGTGTATGTATGCCAGTGTATGTATGTGTGTATGCCAGCGTATGTGTGTATGCCAGTGTATGTGTGTATGTATGCTAGTGTCTGTATGTGTGTATGTATGCCAGTGTATGTGTGTATGCCTACGTATGTATGAATGCCAGTGTATGTATGTATGCCAGTGTATGTGTGTATGTCAGTGTATGTGTATGCCAGTGTATGCCAGTGTATGTCAGTGTATGTATGTATGCCAGTGTATGTCAGTGTGTATGTGTGTCAGTGTATGTATGCCAGTGTGTGTATGCCAGCGTATGTGTGTATGCCATTGTATGTGTGTATGTATGCTAGTGTCTGTATGTGTGTATGCCAGTGTATGTGTGTATGCCTACGTATGTATGCCTATGTGTATGCCAGTGTATGTGTGTATGCCAGTGTATGTGTGTGCCAGTGTGTATGTCTGTTTCAGTATTTGTATCTGTTAGTGTGTGTGTGTGTGTATTCCTGTGGGCAGGATTTGGAGGCGGGCCCTGTGGGCGGGCTTGAAGGGGGGCCCAGACCTTGAGCTGTGTTAGGGGCCCCAACATTTCTGATGGCGGCCCTGCTTACAGCAGCAGTAGCTTAGTATCCAGCAGCTTAAAATACATAGTAAAAACAAAGAGAACGTTACCTGCGCTCTGGCCTAAATCCCCATGTACATTTAATCAAAATGGCAGAAGTATTTGCCTAGCCCCAACATACATTTCGCCTGGCAGGCTCCTCAGGGGGGAAATGAGCTTGATCCCTGAAACGTCTTTATATAGGGTAAGGAAGGAAACGCCCAATGTAAGTTAAATGCAATCAGTCTGCCCCATTAGTGATTGATATGGTGATTAGCCAATGCGATGTCAGAAGTGCCATCATTGAGTTAACATGGAGATACCATCAGAATTAACATAAAGCATACCAGGGTAACCAATGGATGAATTGCTAGAATGAAATAATCAATCCGAGCAGGGCCGGACTGGCCCACCGGGATACCGGGAAATTTCCCGGTGGGCTGTCGGCACCTGGGCCAGGGTGACCTGCGGCCGCAGGGAGAACTTGAAAGGCAGCCGCAGGGGAAGCTCTTCATGAGGCCGGGAGTAGGCTCTTCTGGGGAGCAGGCTGTTCTGTCTCTGCTCCCCCTCCCTCGCGCACTAGAAAGAGACCGGGGCCGGAATATGACGTCATATTCCGGCTCCGGTCTCATTAAGCTGCGCGCGAGGGAGGGGGAGCAGAGACAGAACAGCCTGCTCCCCAGAAGAGCCTGCTCCCGGCCTCATGAAGAGCTTCCCCTGCGGCCGCCTTTCAAGTTCTCCCTGCGGCCGCCAGCACAGCTACCAGTCTGCCCACCCACAGGTACTAAAAAATATGTATGTCAGTGGAAGTGTGTGTGTTCCATGCTGTGTGTGTGTCTGTCTGTCATGGTGTGTGTATGTGTCTGTGTCATGCTGTGTGTGTGTGTGTCTGTATCATGCTGTGTGTGTGTGTGTCTGTCTGTCTGTGTCATGCTGTGTGTGTCTGCATCATGCTGTGTGTGTCTGTATCATGCTGTGTGTCTGTCTGTGTCATGCTGTGTATCTGTGTGTGTCTGTATAATGCTGTGTGTATTTCTGTGTCATGCTGTGTATCTGTCTGTGTCATGCTGTGTGTGTGTGTCTGTATCATGGTGTGTGTCTGTCATGGTGTGTGTGTGTGTCTGTCTGTGACATGCTGTGTGTATGTCTGTGTCATGCGGTGTGTGTCATGCTGTGTGTGTGTGTCTGTCTGTGTCATGCTGTGTGTCTGTCTGTGTCATGCAGTGTGTGTGTGTCTGTCTGTGTCATGCTGTGTGTGTGTGTCTGTCTGTGTCATGCTGTGTGTCTGTCTGTGTCATGCTGTGTGTCTGTCTGTGTCATGCTGTGTGTGTGTGTCTGTCTGTGTCATGCTGTGTGTCTGTCTGTGTCATGCTGTGTGTGTGTGTCTGTGTTACGCTGTGTGTGTGTGTCTGTGTTACGCTGTGTGTGTGTGTCTGTGTTACGCTGTGTGTGTGTGTCTGTGTTACGCTGTGTGTGTGTGTCTGTATGTGTCATGCTGTGTGTCTGTCTGTGTCGTCTGTGTCACGGTGTGTCTGTATCATGGTGTGTGTGTCTGTCATGGTATGTGTGTGTGTCTGTCATGGTGTGTGTGTGTGTGTGTGTGTCAGTCGTGGTGTGTGTGTGTTTTTAAAAATAGTGTTTTACTCACCTTTTTTTTTTTTCCAACGTCGTGCTGGTCTCTGCCTCTATGACTGAGATCATCAAGCTTGATGATCTCAGCCAATCCGCACTGACACAGGAAGCGCCTCTAGTGACCGTCTGAGTGTCTGTCACTAGAGGTGTCACTAGGAAGCAATGTAAACACTGCCTTTTCTCTGCAAAGTCAGTGTTTACATTCAAAAGCCTGCAGGGACAGGCTATAGACACCAGAACCACTACATTAAGCTGTGTGTGTGTGTGCCTGCTAGTGAGCTTGCTTGCTTGTGTATGTGTGTGTGTGCCTGCTAGTGAGCTTGCTTGCTTGTGTATGTGTGTGTGTGCCTGCTAGTGAGTGAGCTTGTGTTTTTATGTCAATGAGCTTATGTATATTAGTGAAATTGTTTGTCTATGAGGCTGTGTATCAATGAGCTTGTGTGTGTCAGTGAGATTGTTTGTGTATGCATGTGAGTATGCTTACTGTATAATTAAATGTTTTACTCTGAAAGGACCAATATATTATATTAGAAAAAGCAATATATATATATATATATATATATATATATATATATATATATATATATATATATATATATATATATATATATATATATATATATATATTGCGACAATATATGGCGCAATGACTTATGGGGCTGGCATAGATTTTTTTTTCCAGGGCTGCTTTGTATCCCCAGTCCGGCCCTGAATCCGAGAAGGTCAGTATGTATGATTTTTGGTAAAAGAAAAGATAAAAGATATGAGCAATCACCCCTCCATTGCTGTGTTGAATTTTAATTCTATCTAGTTATTTAATGACATACAATCCAAGTCAATTACAAAACGAACTAGACTCAAGTTGGTCCTTCTAAACGTTTAAATGAAATAGATAAAGGTAGTAGAGTATGAAATGAATCTGTAAAGGTTATTAAAAAAACAGCAATTCTGAAGGGGGATTATCTACTAAGTAGTTATTTGCTAGATGGAAAATACTGACCTAAACTGTAAAGAGATAACCATATATAGTAAATACTTAGCAAGAATACTACTGAGAGATATTCCTAAAATGTATATTGGCTAAATATAGTATTCAAATCAAGATTGAATGGAAAAAAAATAATAATATAGGATACTAAAATTGTAATTAGATCCAGTAAGTAAAAATATGAACACTAACTTTGGACAGTATTTGTGTCTACTAAAAAATACTGGACATAGCACATTTTAAATACCCTGAGTTCTATGGGGAATTTTCGCACCAGGACCCAATGGTTTCTAGTTACGTCTCTGCCCCCATGTACAGGTTTTATGGTGTTTGGGAAAGTGACAAGTTACCCCAGTTTGTTACCTGACAGATACGGTATGTCCCATTGGATTCATTTCTGCTGGGTTTGTTCGTCCATGGTAAATCCCTGCTGGGTTTGTTCGTCCATGGTAAATCCCTGCTGGGTTTGTTTGTCCATGGTAAATCCCTGCTGGGTTTGTTTGTCCATGGTAAATCCCTGCTGGGTTTGTTCGTCCATGGTAAATCCCTGCTGGGTTTGTTTGTCCATGGTAAATCCCTGCTGGGTTTGTTTGTCCATGGTAAATCCCTGCTGGGTTTGTTCGTCCATGGTAAATCCCTGCTGGGTTTGTTTGTCCATGGTAAATCCCTGCTGGGTTTGTTTGTCCATGGTAAATCCCTGCTGGGTTTGTTTGTCCATGGTAAATCCCTGCTGGGTTTGTTTGTCCATGGTAAATCCCTGCTGGGTTTGTTTGTCCATGGTAAATCCCTGCTAAGTTTGTTCATCCATGGTAAATCCCTGCTGGGTTTGTTTGCCCATGGTAAATCCCTGCTGGGTTTGTTTGTCCATGGTAAATCCCTGCTAAGTTTGTTCATCCATGGTAAATCCCTGCTGGGTTTGTATGCTCATGGTAAATCCCTGCTGGGTTTGTATGCTCATGGTAAATCCCTGCTGGGTTTGTATGCTCATGGTAAATCCCTGCTGGGTTTGTATGCTCATGGTAAATCCCTGCTGGGTTTGTATGCTCATGGTAAATCCCTGCTGGGTTTGTATGCTCATGGTAAATCCCTGCTGGGTTTGTATGCTCATGGTAAATCCCTGCTGGGTTTGTATGCTCATGGTAAATCTCTACTGGGTTTGTTGTTCCTGGATTAATTCCTGCTGCGTTTCTTCGTCCATGGTTGGGCCCCATTGGGTTTGTTTCTCCTGGGTTGGTTCTTCCTGAGTTTGTTAATGCTGTGACCCCTGTCATGCCTGTCTCTGGCTGTCTCTTCTTATGTCTCCTATTTCTGCATCTCTGCCCTGTCTCTTGTGTCTTCCTGCTTGACATTTTGTTTCTCTGTAATCTACTCACTCTCTCCCTCCTGCCTTTATATCCTCTGTCTCTTTCTCTCTCTTTTAATGTATATCTGTCTCTCTATTACTCTCTATATCCTCTGTCTCTCTATGTATATCCTGTGTGTTTGTGTTTTTTTTTGTCTCTCTTACATTCTATCTGTCTCTCTGTGTATAGCCTCTCTCTCTCTCTCTCTCTCTATATATATATATATATCTTCTGACTCTCTGTGTGTGTGTGTCTCTATCTGTATATCCTCTGCCTGTCTCTCCCTGGCCTCTCTCTGTCGCACTCTGTATTTATGTTTATTTCTGTCTCCACCCATTTTTAATGTAGTTTCGTTTTCCCATAAAGGAAACTGAAAGTTACCGCTTTTCATTGGAGTTGAGCTTAGAATCTAGGGGTTGAGCTTAGAATCTAGGGGTTGAGCTTAGAATCTAGGACACCCATTTTTTTCCAACACTTGCATTCTGAATAAGGACTTTACAAAAAGGTCTACAAGGTGTTTAACCCCTTAAGGACCAAACTTCTGGAATAAAAGGGAATCATGACATGTCACGCATGTCCTGTGTCCTTAAGGGGTTAAGCCCTCTCAATTTCAGTAGAAGAAAAAAAAATGTGGTGATGGGATTAATAAAGCACAACCTTTATCGGTTCTATTAAAGAATGAGAAATGTGATAACGTCATTGACTAAAAATATATTTGACGATTATGAACAGAAAATTGCAACATTTCTCAATTTTATTTACAAAGAGGAAATAAAGTCGGTTAATTTGATACTGAAAATATTCAACAAATTATCAATAGAAAATTGCAAACTTTCTTAATTCTTATCTGCAAAAAAGATATATATAGTCAAATGAATTAGTGACTAATATTGTCAGACTAAATACGTAATTTAGCTTCATTGGCCAGCCATCAAAGAAAGTAAAGAGATTGCCAAAATGATAATGTAGTGTTGTAGCCTCCCTAGTACAAGATTAATTGGCTTGTGTCTGTATTTGTTGGTTAACCTATAAGAAAACTGACTGAATTCTAGATTCCACTGTGGCATTTGCAACAAAATATAAACTTAGCCTCCAGTAACACAAAAACACGCAGAACTAGAAAAAGAAAATGATGCAAAGTCAGCCGGTGTATCATATGAACCTCCACTAGAGGTCACTGTTGTCAGAAGTAACCAGTAACCAATTGAACGCTCAGCATTCAGCAATTTTATTTCTTTATAAAGTATTTTACCAGGAAGGATACATTAATATTTCTCTCGTTTTCATGTCCTGGGTCCACAAAACATTGCATTGATACAATAAGATACAATAAAATCCCTAAACAATATTAATAGAGTTGAGCGGACACCTGGATGTTCGGGTGCGGCGGGTTCGGACGAACTTTGAAAAAAAGTCCGGGTTCAGGCTCGAACTTGACCCCGAACTTGACCCCAAACCCGAACCCCATTGAAGTCAATGGGGATCCGAACTTTGGGCACAAAAATGGCTCTAAAAACTCCTGGAAAGGGCTAGAGGGCTGCAAAAGGAAGTAAAATGGGAGTAGGAGTAGGACTAAGTGCCCTGCAAACAAATGTGGATAGGGAAATCACTTAAAAAATAACAACCGCGAGTAGGGGCATGTCTAGTAAACAGTGAGCAGCCAGTGGCTGCTCACTGTAAAAAAAAACAAAAAACTATTGCCCCCACCCCTGTGCGACGGGTGGGGCCTAAATAAGAATGTGGAGGGGGGATCTACTGTCCTCCACCCATCCCCCACCCCTGCGTGGTGGGTGGGGGCCCTAAATAACAATAAGGGAGGGACCTAATGTCCTCCTCCCCGGCCCCCACCCCTGCGCGGCGGGTGGGGGCCCTAAATAACAATAAGGGGGGGACCTAATGTCCTCCCCCTGGCCCCCACCCCTGCGTGGCGGGTGGGGGCCCTAAATAAAAATTGGGGGGGGGGGACCTACTGTCCTCCCCCTGGCCCCCACCCCTGAGCAGTTTGTGGGGGCCATAAATAAAAATCCCCCCCCAGGTGACATGGGGTCCCCAAACCCCTAGTCACCCCCTCCCCCCAAACAAATTACCCCTACCTACCCCCCTCATCCTAAAAATAATGAGGGGGGACCCTTGTCTAAATACCTGTTAAAAAAAATATACTTACCATTTGATGTTTTCTTTCTTCTAAAATCTTATTTTTTCAGCCCCCAAAAAGGCCAAATAAAAATCCATAATAACTGACGCAAAAAAAAATTATAATCCTTCTTCACCCGGCGAGGGCTCCGCGCAGACTGAGCTCTGCAGGGCGGGAGAAGGCTTATAAAGCCTTGCCCCGCCCTGCAATTAGGCTCAGAGCTCTATGATTGGTGGGTTTAAGCCATCCAATCAGAGTGCTCTGACAGGTAAATGAAGAGACTGACAGGTAAGTCTCTACATTTACCTGTCACAGCACTCTGATTGGTTGGCTTGAAATCCACCAATCAGAGTGCTCTGTGTCATTTTACACAGCGTGGGAAAGTTTTTGGGAATTTTCCCACGCTGTGTCATTTGACTCATAACACTCTGATTGGTTACTTAATCCACCAATCAGAGAGTTATGAGTCAAATTACACAGCGTGGGAAAATTCCAAAGAACTTTCCCACACTGTGTAAAATGACACAGAGCACTCTGATTGGTGGATTTCAAGCCAACCAATCAGAGTGCTGTGACAGGTAAATGTAGAGACTTACCTGTCAGTCTCTTCATTTACCTGTCAGAGCACTCTGATTGGATGGCTTAAACCCACCAATCAGAGTGCTCTGAGCCCAATTGCAGGGCGGGGCAAGGCTTTATAAGCCTTCCCCCGCCCTGCAGAGGTTTTTTTTTTTTTTTTAAGTGTGTCGAATATTCTGGATTTTTATTTGGCCTTTTTTGGGGCTGAAAAAAAGAATTTAGAAGAAAGAAGACATCAAATGGTAAGTTTTATTTTTTTTTTTACAGGTACTTAGCTAATGGTCCCCCTCATTATTTTTAGGGTGAGGGGAGGTAGGTAGGGGTAATATTTTTTGGGAAAGGGGGGTGACTAAGGGTTTGGTGACCCCTAGGCACCTGGGGGGATTTTTATTTATGGCCCCCACCCACCGTTCAGGGATGGGGACTGGGGGGAGGACATTAGCTCCCCCCACCCAATTTTTATTTATGGCCCCCACCCACCGCTGAGGGGTGGGGGCCTGGGGGGAGGACAGTAGGCCCCCCCCCTTATTGTTATTTATGGCCACCACCCACTGCTCAGGGGTGGGGGTGGGGGGGAGGACAGTAGGTGTCCCCCCCCTTATTGTTATTTATGGCCCCCACCCACCGCTCAGGGGTGGGGGCCGGGGGGGAGGACAGTAGGTCCACCCCCTTATTGACATTTAGGGCCCTCGCCCGCCGCGTAGGGTGGGGGCCGGGGGAGGACAGTAGGTGTCCCCCCCTTATTGTTATTTAGGGCCCCCACCATGCGGCGAAGAGAAACACAGAAGAAAAGAGAAGAAAACTTATGGCTTGGGTCTTGAGCCAGGAGGAGAAGTACACCTTTGTGTGGCAAAGACAAAGACGGCAGCGCTATAGGGTAAGCAACTTTATGCCATTTGTCATGTAGTTCTACACGTATTAAAAAATAAAAATAATACAGAATATGAAAAAATCTAACATAAGATGGGAAGGTTACTTATGTTGCTCGCCTTTATACATGATGCTATCTGTTTTTGTTCTTTTTTAGATGCTTCTCTCTTGTCAAAGCAGCGCCGCCGACCAGTCATTTGGGCTTTCCAACGCGCCAATGAGTGGTGGGATATGACTGTCCCGGGATTCACACACACACAGTGGGTGCACAATTTCCGAATGTCGGAGGAAACATTTTTATACCTTTGTGCAAAGCTACGTCCAGCGATGGAGAAGCAAACCACCAACTTCAGAGCCTGTAAGGAAAAGAGTTGCCATTGCACTGTGGAAGCTGGCTACCAACAGGGAATACAGAAGTATGGGCCATCTTTTTGGTGTCAGTAAATCATCAGTGTGCAGGTGTGTGCAGGACTTCTGCAAGGCTATCTGCACATTGCTAGCTCCTGAAATTATTCATTTTCCGGACAGGGGAAAGCTTAAAGACATGGCTGACTACTTTGAGAACAGGTGGGGCCTTCCAGAATGTGTTGGTGCTATTGATGGATCACACATACCAATAATAGCACCACAAGATTATCACACTGACTACTTCAACAGAAAAGGCTGGCATTCCATCATCCTCCAGGGAGTAGTGGATGAAAAAGGACTATTCTGGAGTGTGAATGCAGGAAAGCCTGGGAGTTTGCACGATGCTTGTGTTCGACGACTGTCCACATTTTGGGATTGGGTTGGCCAGGGAGGCCGGTATCCTATATGCACTAAGAACATTTGGGGGGGGGGGGGGAGTGAATGTTGGCTATTATGTTCTCGGGGACTCTGCCAACCCTTTACAAAATTGGCTCCTGAAACCATTTCCTGACAATGGCCGCCTGACACCAGAACAACAAACATCCAGGTCACAGGTTGTAGTTGAAAATGCATTCGCAAGACTTAAGGGTAGGTGGCGTTTTATTATGAAGATAACTTCCACTAGGATTGGAATACGTCTGCAGAAGAGCCAGTACGGGTAATTGCACAGGATATCGAAGAAGAGTGCAGTGAAATACGTCAGGCTCTGATGCGGCACCTCAACATGTAATTTCTTACCCTGATTTTATTAAAGTTTTACATTTAATCAGACACACCCAAAGTCTCTCCTGTTTTTTATTCCACAAAAAAAAGTGATCTTTCAATATATACTTACACAATGGAATATAAGTAGCAGTATATTTAGACAATGTACTATTATGATTATGGATTTAATTATGCAAACACAAACTACACAGAAGCATTTTGAGTGAGTTCACAGTTTGATGTTGTTACAAGAACCTTTCTTTCGTTAAAACCCATACTATGTTCGGTATTCAGACCGTACAAACTCACTCCACGAACTGTTATTCGTATGTACGAACGATGGACCACCCAGCCCTTGGCGTGTGCCGCCACTTAACCCCAGTCACCTCTGAAGGTACCAAATAACCGACCACCCTACGAGCAGAGTGTGCCTCTGATTAACTGCCAAAGGAGCTGCGGTCTTCGGTTAACCACCAACTAATTGACGGTCACAGGGGATCCACGTTTGTATACATTTCCCCGAAGGGAAAACTACCGAAAGTCTCACGAACGGGGACCACCTACATTCTGGCATGTGGCCTCAATTAGAACGTTGATCTTGCGGCTAAGTACCCTCTTCCGGGCGGTTTCCGTTCGTCTCCCGCACGGCCGGGACAACCATACTGAGAGCGGGGATTTGTGTAAATGTGTATCCGACACACGCTCCAGTCTTAGGTCGAGGTCCCGCTGTCCATTGACCAGCCTTAAAACATGGCGGCCATCAGGGGTTCGCGACAAAAGTACAGAATAAGATTCTATATGGCAGAAACCCCCCGATCTGTTCGTGGGATCTGGGCGCAATTTGTATACCTGATACGTCCAGATCTGAGCTACCGAATGAATAGTCGAATGCACTATATTCCCATTAAAGTGTTGAAGTTAGGTATTTTTCTGCTGTTTTCTAGGACACAATAAAGCATGCCCTTTTGGGCGCTTGGAGATAATTAGATTGTATATCCTCATTATCTCCAAGCTGGGCGGGTACTAGTTTGAATGATACATTGTATTATGATTGGTTGAATCTTTGTACTGTACCTGTATCCCATCAGGTCCAGAGGGGGCTGTCCCTGGACCTGGGGACTTGCATAAATTGCCATGCTTGTGTGCCATTAAAGCCAGTTCGTTTTACCCTCAACTCGCAGCCTCGACTCGTGTTGTAGGGAACCAGGAATCCTAATTTTACTATAGCTAGTGGGATATTCTACATTTACAGATTTCTACCGATTGAAGCACCGTGCGACTCTCCGACTTTGGGAACCAGGACATCCAAGCGATCCAACCTCCTGCTAGACCGGAGGCAAACTTAACAGATGTGAATTAAAAGTTAGGAAAATGCACAATTACAACTTTCACTCTGAACATCATGTCTTACCAGTGTGCCGGGGTGCATTGGGCATACTCTGTGGTTGGGTAGGTGTTGACACCATCGTACTGGTGCTGCTGCTGTTGACGCCATCGTACTGGTGCTGCTGAACGACGTTGAAGGACCATCGTCAGAAAAGGTTGAGGTATCATTGCAGTGTCTATCAACTGTATCTGAAAATGCACAAATCACGAGTTCAGTCCACTGTACAAATAAAACGTGTTTGTTGTGCAGAGTGAATGGTTTTGTGCAGTGATTTTATAAATGGTTAGCAGAGCGAAAACCAATGCCAAGTATGAAAAACAAAACAAAAAAAAACAACAACTCACCAACGGGTTCTATCATGGATTCAAGAAGTGCAGAGGCAGACTCCAGACCTCCCTCCCCACCTTGGTTTGCTGGCCTGTGACCGTAAATGGCATCCATGCCGTCGTACCACTTCAAAGTACTTTGGCTGTTGGCATCCTTAATTTCTTTTATATTGGCCTTTAAGCTTCTTAAGCTTTGCCCTACACTGAACCGATGACCCTTCAAATCCCTTGGCTGCCATCCGCTGAGAAATATCTTTATTAGACATGTGCAATTCGTTTCAGTCCGAATGTGAATTCGGACGAATTTCAGGCAATTCAGACATTCAGGTACTTCCGAATGTCCGAATTGCCGAGGTCCCGAAGTTCCGAAATTACCGAATTTCCAAAGTGTCGAAGTATACTTACCCAGTGAGAGAATAAGAATGTTACATTGTATACAATTTTAAATAAAAAGTATACAAGTATAAGCAAGTAACATACATTCATATAAAATGTCAGTTACTTAGCCAGTCAATGTAATGACAGGAATGAATAAGTAGAGAACTCCCTAATTCCCATGGTTATAGGGAGCCATCTACTAAAAGGCTGAAAGACCTAAATTGGTCTTTCAGCCAAATTTACTAATACTAAGTAAAGATTACTAAGTAAAGATTACTTAGTATTAGTACATTATTCCCCTACTCGCTATACTATATTAATGTCTATTAAACAGTGAGCAGCCTGTGGCTGCTCAATGTTTAAAAAAAAAAAAAAAAAATAGGGTTCCCCCTCTCTATTGCCCCCCCCCCCCGGCTCCCACCCCTGAGCGGCTGGTGGGTACCCTAATGTAAAATAATGGGGGGGGACCTAATGTCCTCCCCCCTGAGCGGCGGCCCTAAATTGGAATAAGGGGGGACATCTAATGTCCTTACCCCTCACCCTCACCCCTGAGCGGCGGGTGGGGGCCCTAAATTGGAATAAGGGGGGGACCTAATGTCCTCCCCCAGACCCCTGAGCAGTGGGTGGGGGCTCTAAATACTAATAAGGTCCACCCCCTGCAGTAAAATGAGGTCCACCCCTCCTTATTTTACTGCAGGACCCCCACCCGTCGCTCAGGGGTGGGGGCCAGGGGGGAGGACATTAGGTCCCCCCTTTTTAATATTAAGGACCCTCACCCACTGCTCAGGGCTGGAGGCCAGGGGGGAGGACATTAGGTCCCCCCCTTATTATAATTTAGGGCCCCCATCCGCCGCTCAGGGGTGGGGGCCAGGACATTAGGTGTCCCCCCTTATTCCAATTTAGGGCCCCCACCTGCCACTCAGGGGTGGGGGCAATAGTTTTTTTTTCTTTTTTTAACAGTGAGCAGCCACAGGCCAAAAGGCTGAAAGACCAATTTAGGTCTTTCAGCCTTTTGGTAGATAACTCCCTAATACCGTGGGAATTAGGGAGTTATCTACTAAGTGGCTGCAGGAGAAGTCCCGAAGTTGCCGAATTTCCGAACTCCCGAATTGCGAAAGTCCCGAATTTCGGAATGCCGAACCGAAAATTTTCCCCATGCACATGCCTAATCTTTATACACCTTTTGATTTCTCACTGATCCATCAAGCTCACTCTGAATAACGCTATCTCTAATTATTGTTAGGAAAGTGGATAGTTCCACAGCCGACCAGACCTTGCTGTTTGCAGGCATCCTTCTCTTATTCCGCTCTTGCCTTTGACGTGAGCATTGACGTTTTTCTGTCCGCCAATCAGTGGAATGTATTGTGTGACGCCAGTAGCTCCGCCCTAACCGTACCGTACCATTTCCTATGGCCCTACATCTGAAGGGGGACCCTGAATGGTGCAGTACGGTACGGTTGTATGGGCCACTTTCATAATGGAAACACTCAAAATAGCGTACCATACCGAACCGATCCGCTCAGTGGAAATGAGGCATAAGGAGCTCAGTACAACAAGTAAATGGTGAATAACGGAGTATACTCTCTGACAAACAGGTAAAAGGTGAATGAAGGAGTATACTCTGACAAACAGGTAAATGGTGAATGAAGGAATATACTCTAACAAACAGATAAATGGTGAATGAAGGAATATACTCTCTGACAAACAGGTAAATGGTGAATGAAGGAATATACTCTCTGACAAACAGGTAAATGGTGAATGAAGGAATATACTCTCTGACAAACAGGTAAATGGTGAATGAAGGAATATACTCTGACAAACAGATAAATGGTGAATGAAGGAATATACTCTCTGACAAACAGGTAAATGGTGAATGAAGGAATATACTCTCTGACAAACAGGTAAATGGTGAATGAAGGAATATACTCTGACAAACAATTAAAATGTTGAATGAAGTTAAAATAATAAATGAAGAAAGATGTCAATAGGGATCGGATGACAAAAGGCAGAGCAGCTTGAAAATTGTATATACAGTATGCTTACTGAATAATTCAAGGTGAGGGCTGAAAAGATTATAGGGGTACATGAGCGGATATGGGTACAGAAGCAGATATGGAGTACAGGACTTGATAAATGATTACAGGACCTGATCCAGAGGTATAGAAAGTTATAGAGAGAGCAGGACCTGATCCAGAGGTACAGAAAGTTATAGAGAGAGCAGGACCTGATCCAGAGGTACAGAAAGTTATAGAGAGAGCAGGACCTGATCCAGAGGTACAGAAAGTTATAGAGAGAGCAGGACCTGATCCAGAGGTATAGAAAGTTATAGAGAGAGCAGGACCTGATCCAGAGGTATAGAAAGTTATAGAGAGCGCAGGACCTGATCCAGAGGTATAGAAAGTTATAGAGAGAGCAGGACCTGATACAGAGGTATAGAAAGTTATAGAGAGAGCAGGACCTGATACAGAGGTATAGAAAGTTATAGAGAGAGCAGGACCTGATACAGAGGTATAGAAAGTTATAGAGAGAGCAGGACCTGATACAGAGGTATAGAAAGTTATAGAGAGAGCAGGACCTGATACAGAGGTATAGAAAGTTATAGAGAGAGCAGGACCTGATACAGAGGTATAGAAAGTTATAGAGAGAGCAGGACCTGATACAGAGGTATAGAAAGTTTTAGAGAGAGCAGGACCTGATACATGTGTCTATGAAAAGTCCATGTTATCCCATTGAGGGCTCCTCACAGACTGAGTGTCACGACAGTGACCCCTTCACGCAGAGTGCAACCTAACTATAGAACGTATACCGGACCTTAGAATGGCCGGGCTCACGTTAGAGTAGTCAAATGGGATAGCCAGAGGTCAAGGGATAACAGAAGACGGAATAACGATTAACAAGCCAAAGTACAGGGAACCAGAGAGTAGAATAGTCAAATAGAGTAGCCAGAAGTCAAATACCAGGAGAGAATACCAATAAACATAAAGAGCACTATGGGAACTAGCAAGAACCACACTAGGGCGTCTTACTGCTGTCAAGACAGCCCTTTTATAGTGTGGTGTGTTTTGCTTTAAAACCACGCCCCCAAAAGGTCCGGGTGCGTGGTTGCGTCATGATTCTGTCGGCTTCCAGCCGACGGCAGTGGCGCGCATGCGCCGAAGTTAGAAATTCCGCTCTGAGTGAGCGGCCGGCGTCAGAGGTGCCGTGCCGCTCAGTGAAGGAGGATGCTGTACTGCGTGGGTCCGAGGATGACAGGTAAGGTATCGTGACACTGAGCTTGCATAGCAGAAGAAGCCACTATAAAGGTTTTCACACAGATAAAATTCTAGTTGGCAATAAATTCGAATGGAAATAAAAAAAAAAAAAAAAAAAAGTGTATGGCCATTAGAATTTTAATATTGTTTTTATGATGTTTGCTAAATCGGACAAACAAAGCTACATGCGGTAAATATGTTATTTTACTAACACGTAGGTAAGACATCCTAGTCACTCTTGTATGTTGACCCCACAGAAACCAAATCTATAAAATGAATGTCGTTTTTCCAAATTCACATAAAAGCATTTACAAAATATATTATAAAAATGGACGAGGAGAAAGAACAATTACCATTCAGGGATTTAACTCACAAGATTTATATTAATAAGTTCAATTCTCTACTTCTAAGTAGTCTTAGCTGCAGTTTCCAAGATATTTGAACTACTACACCAACTGAGATTAAATGCATAAAAATCTGCATATACACAGGCGTGAGGGAAGATTTTGAGTAATCTGGGGAATTATTCTCATCCAGCATTGAGAGATATGAAACAACTCTGATCTTTTCTGACCGGAAAAAAGACATTATGTTTAAGCAAACGTTTTATTTTTAAATATCTCGTATAAGCAATGGGGGAGCAATAGCTCAGTAGTAACAATGTGTATATTAATAAATACTTTCAGAATCCCTTTAATGATTCAGGTTTCATTTCTATACGCGTGGAAAACAATCCAGAAACATTACTGTAACAAACGGAGTCAATCATACTGTTCAGAAAGAGATGACAGAGCCAACATACCCACTACAGCTTATTGTACTAATACAGCTCATTGTAATATTACAGCTTATTGTACTAATACAGCTCATTGTAATATTACAGCTCGTAATATCACAGCTCATTGTACCAATACAGCTCACTGTAATATCACAGCTCATTGTACCAATACAGCTCACTGTAATATTACAGCTCATTGTACCAATACATCTCATTATAATATTACACATTGTTGTATTATTACAGATCACTGCAGTGGTTATGTTCCTAAGTTGCGCCCCACTCCCCCTCACTGAAAATGTGAAATGAACACATCCCCATTATCAATGTCACATGGTGGATTGTGGCTCCGAGTATTTAGCGAAACCACAAACTGCTGCAATCACTGCTTAATAGGTCATCGTAAACAAGCACACACCAAGAAACGCAGTTTAATCCAGTCCAATCCATACACTGGGAAATAACCTACGGACTAAATTAAACTCATTTAGCTTCCCATCTAGTGGAAACATTTTCCGAGTCCATATAAACCCCAATTAATTAAATTATATATAAAACTAGTAATAAAAACAGCAAATGCTCTTAAGAAATGTACAGCCCACCTTTCAGCACACTTTGAGCGTTAGTGTGGTATGAACCGTGGAATGTCCTTTCTAAACAAGTCCCCCATTCCCTTAACATTGGGGACTACAGCCGAGTAAGCGTGATTGTAATTATTGCAAGTTAGAAATAAAGAATACATTCTTCTCTGAAACATTGCTTGCACTATAATAATGGGGTCTGTTAATTGATGAAATCTCATTTTACCTGCAATGTTATCACAAGTCCGGTCTAATAGCAAAGCGAAATTACCGTACACTCATCGTTCAAGTTAAACAAATATGTTTCAGAGGATTATAATGATTATGATTGTTGAAATAAATAGAATGTCGTGGAATTAACCAATTGAATTACTGAATATGTCAATCAGCTGCAAGTAAAACACATTTAAATTCAAACAATTATTAAAGTCCCTTTATATTAATTTCCTGAGATAAGACGATATAAGACATGTCGCACTTCTCCGTCTTAAAATGATTCTGTAACCAGAATTAAACATTGGGTGAGGAGGGGCATCCTCACTAATAAGGCACATCACTCGAAGCTCATTAAACCTGTGGGTTAACGTCCTGCCCACCATAAGATTCAAGGCAATTTAATATTTAAAGAACAATGGAATTAAGGAAATAGCATTAATCAGGATGACGTTTGTCAAATGTTCAAGAGGCAGATCATTGTGGAAATTGGTCATAGGTTCTTCTTCACAAGACGTTCTTTATCATTTGATGACTCTTGGCTACTACCTTCTTCCACAGGCGTTTCCTGTTTTTTCTTCTCTCGGTTCCCAATTGCTTTTCCCACCCCCGCCCCCACTCCCCCACCAATGGCCCCCATTGTTAAAGATCCTCCAACCATACTAGCAACCATAGTAGCCGTGGTGCTTCCCAATATCGTTATAGCTTCAGCAGCAAGAACTGTTCCAGCCACAGCAGCTCCTACCACACCTCCAGCGAGGCTCAAAACTCCTCCTCCAACCGCAACGCCGACGGTAACTGCGCACTTTGTGAATCTCTTGGAGTAATCTGCACAAAATTTTTCTTGCTCATTTTGCAAATTGGATTTCATTTCCTCCACCAGCTCTTGTTTATCTCTGTCAGTACAACCTACTAAGCGGGATGCATACTCATCTAGGAGACGTGAAGCAATTTTGTCTGTCTTGGACCTCATATCCCCTGGTTTAATGCCCAGGACCTTAAATACAGATGTTCCTGGAGGGACCTGTGGACAACAATAACAGGATAATGGAAAACAGTTTAAAATGTACAGACAGGTAAATGGACCATGCAGAAACAAAATCAGACAATATGCACACAGGAAGTAGAACACAAGTCCATATGATGGAAGAATAGTGAATGTGTGCAAAGAAGATACACGCAGGAGAAAGCACAACACACGGATCTCCCCATATACAGTATAGACTGCGCAAGTAGGAATCTGCACAGAGCTCCCCATATACAGTATAGAGTGCGCAAGTAGGAATCTGCACAGAGCTCCCCATATACAGTATAGAGTGCGCAAGTAGGAATCTGCATGGAGCTCCCCATATACAGTATAGAGTGTGCAAGTAGGAATCTGCATGGAGCTCCCCATATACAGTATAGAGTGTGCAAGTAGGAATCTGCACAGAGCTCCCCATATACAGTATAGAGTGTGCAAGTAGGAATATGCACAGAGCTCCCCATATACAGTATAGAGTGTGCAAGTAGGAATATGCACAGAGCTCCCCATATACAGTATAGAGTGTGCAAGTAGGAATATGCACAGAGCTCCCCATATACAGTATAGAGTGCGCAAGTAGGAATCTGCACAGAGCTCCCCATATACAGTATAGAGTGCGCAAGTAGGAATATGCACAGAGCTCCCCATATACAGTATAGAGTGCGCAAGTAGGAATCTGCACAGAGCTCCCCATATACAGTATAGAGTGTGCAAGTAGGAATCTGCACAGAGCTCCCCATATACAGTATAGAGTGTGCAAGTAGGAATCTGCACAGAGCTCCCCATATACAGTATAGAGTGTGCAAGTAGGAATCTGCACAGAGCTCCCCATATACAGTATAGAGTGTGCAAGTAGGAATCTGCACAGAGCTCCCCATATACAGTATAGAGTGCGCAAGTAGGAATCTGCACAGAGCTCCCCATATACAGTATAGAGTGCGCAAGTAGGAATCTGCACAGAGCTCCCCATATACAGTATAGAGTGCGCAAGTAGGAATCTGCACAGAGCTCCCCATATACAGTATAGAGTGCACAAGTAGGAATCTGCACATAGCTCCCCATATACAGTATAGAGTGCGCAAGTAGGAATCTGCACAGAGCTCCCCATATACAGTATAGAGTGTGCAAGTAGGAATCTGCACAGAGCTCCCCATATACAGTATAGAGTGTGCAAGTAGGAATCTGCACAGAGCTCCCCATATACAGTATAGAGTGTGCAAGTAGGAATCTGCACAGAGCTCCCCATATACAGTATAGAGTGCGCAAGTAGGAATCTGCACAGAGCTCCCCATATACAGTATAGAGTGTGCAAGTAGGAATCTGCACAGAGCTCCCCATATACAGTATAGAGTGTGCAAGTAGGAATCTGCACAGAGCTCCCCATATACAGTATAGAGTGCGCAAGTAGGAATCTGCACAGAGCTCCCCATATACAGTATAGAGTGCGCAAGTAGGAATCTGCACAGAGCTCCCCATATACAGTATAGAGTGCGCAAGTAGGAATCTGCACAGAGCTCCCCATATACAGTATAGAGTGCACAAGTAGGAATCTGCACATAGCTCCCCATATACAGTATAGAGTGCGCAAGTAGGAATCTGCACAGAGCTCCCCATATACAGTATAGAGTGTGCAAGTAGGAATCTGCACAGAGCTCCCCATATACAGTATAGAGTGTGCAAGTAGGAATCTGCACAGAGCTCCCCATATACAGTATAGAGTGCACAAGTAGGAATCTGCACATAGCTCCCCATATACAGTATAGAGTGCGCAAGTAGGAATCTGCACAGAGCTCCCCATATACAGTATAGAGTGTGCAAGTAGGAATCTGCACAGAGCTCCCCATATACAGTATAGAGTGTGCAAGTAGGAATCTGCACAGAGCTCCCCATATACAGTATAGAGTGTGCAAGTAGGAATCTGCACAGAGCTCCCCATATACAGTATAGAGTGTGCAAGTAGGAATCTGCACAGAGCTCCCCATATACAGTATAGAGTGTGCAAGTAGGAATCTGCACAGAGCTCCCCATATACAGTATAGAGTGTGCAAGTAGGAATCTGCACAGAGCTCCCCATATACAGTATAGAGTGTGCAAGTAGGAATCTGCACAGAGCTCCCCATATACAGTATAGAGTGTGCAAGTAGGAATCTGCATGGAGCTCCCCATATACAGTATAGAGTGTGCAAGTAGGAATCTGCACAGAGCTCCCCATATACAGTATAGAGTGTGCAAGTAGGAATCTGCACAGAGCTCCCCATATACAGTATAGACTGTGCAAGTAGGAATATGCTCAGAGCTCCCCATATACAGTATAGAGTGTGCAAGTAGGAATCTGCACAGAGCTCCCCATATACAGTATAGACTGCGCAAGTAGGAATATGCACAGAGCTCCCCATATACAGTATAGACTGCGCAAGCAGGAATCCCAGCATTCCGTGTCCAAAAAAAGGCAGCATATGGAACTCACGCACAAGGAATAACAGAGTACATGCAAGAGGCAGACGATAAAGGAATTAACACACAGAGTGTACAGGCTGACAGTGTGCGTGCAGGAAGCAGTTTTGTGTAGAATGCATGGTTGTGTTTAGAATGTGGAAGACGTATACGAGGGACTGATTATTGCATTAAGGAATTTCTGGACACTAACCTCGGTTTCTTTGAAACTCTGAAACTTTTTTACAGCATCATTCGCTATTTTCTGATTTTCAAATGTATGAAACATCTGGGAAAGGACAGAGAGATAGTTTTATAGCATGGCCTTTAACTCTCTTATAACAAGCTGTCTGCATTAAGTATACGAAGAGATAGTTGGCCCTGAAAAAAAGGAAAAACTGGAGAAAACTGATTTTTTTCTATTTGTTTCTAAAGCTGTTTTTTTTGTTTAGAAAACATTTGAAAAAATTGCCAATGGAATATTTGTTTACAATGATAGAATGTTTGTGACATGGTGTTTATATATTTAACCCAATATTATAACACCAATATTTATAGTTTAAAAACTATCTGTATATGAAAACTATATAAGCCGAGTCTCACATCATTGCAATTCCTGTACCCCCGACACAGGAAAATACTGGAACGTAATTCAAATTCGAGGAAAATACACTGGATACAATTCTCAAAGAAAAGATAGGAATGTCAGTCTGCGAGGGTTTGTGGGCATCACCTTGTTTAATCATGTGTTAACTGGATCAATTCATCTCCATAACTTTTATCTAAAGTAAGAATTCAAAGCTGAAGTGAACGTAGAGCTGATTTTTTCATTTCGGATATTTTTACCCTAAATTCAACTTTACTAAATAACGCGGAATTTGGCCAAAACAGTTTTTGTTCCTCTCGATAAAATTGTGAGACCCACATTGAACATTTGGAAACATGTCCACAGTGTAAAAATCCTCCCCAATTTCCAAATACTGTCAAAAAATATATATGCTTTTCCAAGTCCTACCAGGATAACAAAGCACATTGCTGTATGCCGGACGTGTCCTACAGAAAAATGCTTACTGGAATTAACGAGGCAAAACTAAATCAGATTCATCTCATAGGGAATCACTTGCCATCATGGATATCAGCCAGGGGGCGCTCTCATCCTGTTTTATTAAAATCCCTTTCTAGTGAAATAGGCACTTTATTAAACCAGGGCTAAGACACCTCTAGAGCATTTCAGCAAGTAAGAACTGGACTCTAGAGTGTCTATTTAATGGTAATGAGAGGGTTTTTTCCCCTTTCGGTTTGGTGAATTTTTTTCATTAATTTCTGAAATTCTGTAGGAGAAACTCACCTCCACCGGGGATGAAAATCTGTATTTTTCGTTTTGTAAAATGTTGACAAACTCCTGAAAAGTAATACAGAATTAGTGACGCTGATAATAAAAATCACATTTCAGTCAGAGACGTATTTGTTTTAAACATTTCAAGATTACTCCACTACTACTATGTAATGTGAAAGTGTTGTGGACCTTCTCTGAGTCCAGACCTTGAGCATTACAGGAGGAGATCTTCTTTATTAGAGACTTTCAATAATCTTGGAATATGGACCTTCGTTTTCAAGATAGAACGGGGAGTATAACAGAACAGACTCAAATATATGAGCATAGCTATTTAGTATTCAATTAGGTCCATATTACTACAGACTTTTAGTAAGTACCTGAGCTTTGCATACAGACCTTCAGTACGTCTCCCAAACGGGCACAGGTTACAATGTCTCCGTGTATATCAGATCTTTTGTATTGCCAGATCCCTCGAACTAGCTCTGTAATGTAATCTGTAAGGAGATTTCTGAACTCTTCATCCATATCTGTGAGAGAGATAACACGATAAGTCATTAGAGAGGCAGGTGAGATCACAGACCCAGTTATCAGTTAGAGATCTGTCTGGATCTGCAGCAGAAACAGGTCACACTGACCATCAACGTGAGACCCAATGAGCAGTAACAGGGATATTACCAGAGAGTTTTCCCAGCCCGGATGATCGGAGGACTCCTTTTCCTGGATTTGGTAGAAGGAAGCCGGTCACTGATGGACTTCTGAGAGTTTCAAATACCAGACGATGTTCTGGGCCTTTTCGCAGTCTCTATTAGGGATAGACATAAAAGAAGACTTAGAGTTGAGAAGTAAAATGTGAGAGAATGGGGTATACTAGGGATGGGAATTGACAGGTATGATAGAGGTTGGAGGATAGTTTATATTCAAGGTAGAATGGAGATGAGTAAAAAAAAAAGAAGTAATCACACAGACAGGTGTGTGAAGGATACAGTTAGATATATATTCCCCAGGGCTGCAGGTTACATTTTTGTCAGGAAGTGTAATTGTGACAGACCGTCTAGCACCTCGACTGGTGCCTTCGCCAATCGCTGCTTCCTAGTGCTTACGGAGTACCACAAGCACCGCACCGGACACCATCAGCACTGTAGTCCCCACTTCCAGCATTAGAGCTTGGTTGGGGGTCTCGCTGTCCTCCACCCACCCTGGACCCAAGAGAGTGTAGCAATATGCTCTTAAAAGAGCAAGTGATTATAATCCATGGGGAGTATAGTGATATAGCAATCCCCAGAGTGATACAGTTGTTCCCCCCACACATGAGATGAGACTCTATGTTGAGGGTAAGCAGGAACTCATTTAATGGCAACCACAACTGGCCTTATATGCAGGTCCCCATGCAAGGGGCACTCCCCCCTGGAGAGTAGACTACAGTAAAAACATACACACGATTACACTGGCTCTCAGGTCCAAGACACTCCCACATAAAACTGGGTAATCCCTCCCCTGTGCCTGAGAGTTAATTACTTGAGTACACACATATAATTAAATCTCAGTATAAGAAACATGCAATACACCACCCCAAAAGTAAAAACATGGAAACCCCACAAATGTCACATCCCATGATAGCCCGATCTGGGGGACCAACATATCCAAAAATCAATCAGATCGGTTCAGGGGTTCAGGATTTCCATGGAAGTCATAATTTTGACCGACCGTGCACATGGTCCTACGCCCAAAACAGTTCCAGGGAATTAGGGCCTACGGTTGGTCTCCCTTTCTGGAGTACAAAAGTATATAAATCACCTAAGTTTTTAAGGAGCCCATAGTCTTTTGGCAGAGGCTGGCAAGCAGGCCCCTCCAAGAACACGTGGCAGAGGCATTTCTGCCACAGTGATTTCCTATGTTGTAACGAATGGGTTAAGCATATTTTAATTGTTAGAAAGCAGAAGCTTTATGCTCGCTGTTTTGCTTAAACTTGAGCCGGTTGCATGACTACAGAGTGCATGATAACCCGTGCACAATAATATCATGGGTTTAACTTCACGAACATTAAACAGCTTCAGCTTCCTGTTAACATTTTGTGTTTGTTGCTTTAGAACTGAAGCAACTCTGTAGAATTATGTTAATGCCCCATAATGGGTCTATACAAGGGCACGGTGTATAATGCACATGGGGATACGATTCGGGTATGAAGCTCACACAATGAGCTTTTGTTCCCACATTTACCTAACTGATGTAACGATGACAAATTCTTGTACCGAGATCTCAGGAATTCGAGTAATCATTGATCTGAGACAAGTGAGTTTACGTCCCAAAAGAGTCATTATTAATCTGCAACAAGTAAACCTGCGACTTGTTCCATCTATGACATGTTTCCAACATACCTCTGTCACATGGTCTATATATTCTCGACCAGGTCCTCGTCCACATTTTTCAAAGTTTTGCCAGTCCCTCACCAGGATATCCAAGTGCTGTAACACAAACCACACTCTGAACAAGCAGAACATGAATACTGCCGGTGCATCTGGAGTAAAGGGAGCACGGCTACCAGATTGAGAACGGCTACCAGATTGAGCACGGCTACCAGATTGAGGACGGCTACCCGATTGAGCACGGCTACCCGATTGAGCACGGCTACCCGATTGAGCACGGCTACCAGATGATGAATAAAAGGTTCTGGTCGAATGCAAGCTGCGCAAGAACCAACTCTACGGGCACCAACATTTAGTAAAAGCCGAGCAGAGCTACCATCCTGTAAGTGAGGTGTAAGATGAATAATGCGTTCCAGCGAAAAGGTTTAGTGGCTGGTGATTGAGGTATTAATTGGGTAATTCTGGTGACTGAATTATGGATTAGATTAACTAGGATAGGTTGGCAGCAGGTAGAGTAATAAGGGTGAAAAAGACACATGGGGCATAGAGTAACGAGTGAAGAGGCACAATCTGAGTGAGGTGGAAACAGCGAGACAGTCAGAGTGAGGTGGAGACAGCGTGACAGTCAGAGTGAGGTGGAGACAGCGTGACAGTCAGAGTGAGGAGGAGACAGCGTGACAGTCTGATTGAGGAGGAGACAGCGTGACAGTCTGATTGAGGAGGAGACAGCGTGACAGTCTGATTGAGGAGGAGACAGCGTGACAGTCTGATTGAGGAGGAGACAGCGTGACAGTCTGATTGAGGAGGAGACAGCGTGACAGTCTGATTGAGGAGGAGACAGCGTGACAGTCTGATTGAGGAGGAGACAGCGTGACAGTCTGATTGAGGAGGAGACAGCGTGACAGTCTGATTGAGGAGGAGACAGCGTGACAGTCAGAGTGAGGAGGAGACAGCGTGACAGTCAGAGTGAGGAGGAGACAGCGTGACAGTCAGAGTGAGGAGGAGACAGCGTGACAGTCAGAGTGAGGAGGAGACAGCGTGACAGTCAGAGTGAGGAGGAGACAGCGTGACAGTCAGAGTGAGGAGGAGACAGCGTGACAGTCAGAGTGAGGAGGAGACAGCGTGACAGTCAGAGTGAGGAGGAGACAGCGTGACAGTCAGAGTGAGGAGGAGACAGCGTGACAGTCAGAGTGAGGAGGAGACAGCGTGACAGTCAGAGTGAGGAGGAGACAGCGTGACAGTCAGAGTGAGGAGGAGACAGCGTGACAGTCAGAGTGAGGAGGAGACAGCGTGACAGTCAGAGTGAGGAGGAGACAGCGTGACAGTCAGAGTGAGGAGGAGACAGCGTGACAGTCAGAGTGAGGCGGAGTGACAGTGTGACAGTCTGATTGTGATGGGCTCTGAGTTTTGATTTTAGGTTTGAGAGTTAGGTAGTTTGATGTAAGTAACAAACATAATTAATTAGAAGGGCCTGGAGTTGCAAACAGAATCAGCTGGGACGGGATGGACGAGTGCAGTGAGATAGCGATGAGGTTAAGAGTGGAGCAGCATGAGATTGGAAGGACCGGTGGAGGAAATGGGAGTTATTACTACAGAATACAGAGGGTAGTAAATACGGAGATACATTTACCTGCAAGTTATTTAGTGAAAAGGATTTTCCAGTCAATTCGGATATAGTAAGATAAATCTGAAAATGGATACAAAAAGCTTTTACTGAGTAAAATGGTAACAGGGCTACAATGTTACAACCAAAACCTCATCTATCCCAGAATCAATAGAATGGATTATATTTCTCCAGTATGGAAGACATGAAAAAGATCCGGAAAGGTTGAAGCTACAAAAAAAAAACAAAAAAAAACACTTTTGTTGGGGTGAAGGTGTGTGTCTATATTTTGTGGAAAAGTGAATTACATGCAATCATTTAATTAGAATACATTTCAGATCAGCATCACTTATATCGGCTAATTTACTCTACAGCACTTTACAAGCAAGTAACTGACAAAAGTAAACGATAAATATAAACAAGAGGAAAACAGGGCCCTTCTCAAATCAGCTTACAATCTTGGCGTCGAGCTTACAATCTTGGAGTCGAGCTTAGAATCTTGGAGTTGATCTAACAATTTCGGAGTCGCTCTAACAATCTCAGAGTGGATCTAACAATCTTGGAGTCGCTCTAACAATCTCGGAGTCGCTCTAACAATCTCAGGGTCGAGCTTACAATCTCAGAGTGGATCTAACAATCTTGGCGTCGAGCTTACAATCTCAGTGTTGAGTTTACAATGCAGGGAATTTAGACAGAGATACATCCTCAGCATCCTGGAAATGTCTACAGAGTGCAGAGTAGCTTTTATATCTCTCTGTATTCCCTGAGCGCCATTACTAAAACATGCAGGACAGGTTTATGTCCATGAATTAAACGATCTTCTGTACATATTCCCAATTTCCCATTTGTGTGAAAGCGTCTCACCTCCAGATAATCAAGTTCTGTTGTTTTCAGATTTGAATTTACATTGAAAATCTGGAAAACAAATGAAAACAGGATATTATACTCTAGCACATGGTAATGAAGGACAGATCATTAGATTAATAAGACAGGACAGTCATAATATAGAAATGTATGCTGGGGAGAATGCTCAGACATTGTCTGCCTAAACCTCAGTACTGCAGATTTCATCCCCAGCTGCACCAATGCAATGAGTATTAGTAATACTGATAATAATAATAGAAACTAATTATCTTACCATATAGAGAATAAGTGAAGCTGCAGTACTGGGTCCCGAATTGGGGACAATGATATGAGCTCAATCATGTGTTACAAAAATATGGTAATTTACTGAATACAAAAATATATACAACATAGCATAGTGCAAACAGGGGGCCACCATACCAATGACTTACCTCCTCAGAGTCCGAGGAAGTCTCTCATCTGCACTAAATACATTGGCATTTTTCCTTTGCTATCGACTCACTGACTTTGTAATATACTATTTTGTATTAGTGCTGGATTCAATAAAGAAACTTATTTTTGTAACACAGAATTAAGCACCTATAATTGTTCCTAATTGGGGACCCAAAATTGCAGCTGGTTTTATTTGCTGATTTGCAACAACCCAAACCGAACCCTTAATGCTTCTGAGTAATAGGCTATGGGGTGAACGTGATGACTGTGCAAATTCCCAGCAGCTTGTCAAAAACGACAATGTCACGGTGATTGGTCGACCTGTCCAGGCTGTGTTCGCAAAGTGGCTTCACCTACTGGATCCCGCGTAACCCTTTAAGGACACAACTTCAGAAATAAAATGGAATCATGACGGAATATTTCCGTCATGTGTACTTAAGGGGTTAATGCCCCACCTATGTGTGTAAATCGTTATATGCCTGCTCTTCCTGTCTCCTTGATGCTCTGCTCCCTTTCTGTACCATCACATAGCGGAATGTATCCTTGTTCCTTGTACCTTATTTCTTCATGTCATCCCATCCCTTGTCCTAATGTACCTGTCAACCTGACACTCGTACCACACTGACACACCTATACCAATAAAAGGCATCACTATCTATAGTTATATTGACACATTATAGACAGGGGCCGCTAGATTACCAGGTAAGAGCTGAGAATCATAGATAACGCAGACAGTTTAATGCTGGTTTCTCGGTCACCGTCAAGGTCCAGTGAGCCCTCAGTATCCACGACATAGACCGCCATCTAGTGGTAAGGAGGAATAATAATAATAAAAAATCAAAAAGTTCAAATGTATTCTATAAACTCTTCCTGGACAAGGATTTATGGGATAATATATGTTCCCATGGCAGATTGGACTGTCTTAGCCTGTTGTGGTAAGATTGCAGCTAAGCAGTGGTCTGGCCGAAAACATTCAAAAGTATTTTTTTTTTTCCATTTTTTATTGTATTTTAACTTTTGCCAATATTTTATTTTACTTTCTTTTTTTTATTATTGAGATTGTCAAAGAACAGCATAGTACAAGATACAGAAAAAGTTACATTTGGTGATCAGTTTAATTAAGTTAATCACGGTAGTATAAGGATAAACAAAGCCTCGCAGCACACAGCACGTAGGGCAGGGAGAAATCAGAGAAAATAAGATTTAAGACATTTATATGTTTAATTTTAAGGTGCTGATGTGTGTCCAACGTTTTGCCAATATTTTAACCGATTATCTATATAATGCATTAAAATTAATGGGTCAGGATTTCATTAGACCATCCATATAATTAACGCTGCTCGTTTTTCCGGGGAGAGAATTAAGGATGACGTGTAAGGTGGAAGCAGGGGTGTAGTGCTAATTAAAGGTAGCCCGGGTAAATACTCCTATCATTCTCTAGAACATACAGTCACCTTTTCCCCAGCTTTCTCCACTATGAAAGGTCGGCTCCATATCCATATCCCCTTAGTTACACCGTCAGTTCCAGCCTTCCAATCAAACCCTTCCAAGGCGTCATCATGTCCGCCCAGGCTGGGGGGCTGATTTTGCTCCTTAAATAGAAATATCATTTGATGTTAATACAATGAGACTTATTGGCTTTTACAAATGAGTTACGTTAAAATATATAAATATAAGAATTTGCATCGACTTGTTTAAAGTACCACTATAGGCACCCAGACAACTTCAGCTTAATGAAGTGGTCTGGGTGCCAGGATTAACCCTTTTTTCTATAAACATAGCACAGTTTACATATGGGTTAATCCAGCCTCTAGTGGCCGTCTCATTGACAGCCGCTAGAGGCTGCTTCCGCGCTTCTCACTGTGATTTTCACAGTGAGAAGACGCCAGTCTCCATAGGAAAGCATTGAGAATGCTTTCCTATGAGACGTTCTGAATGCAGGTGCTACACTAGTAGCTAGCCCTATAAGTTACTAACGATTGCAAGCCTGGAGCGTGCATGGCACACACCATGGGTAAATGTCTACTTGTTAATGGCAAGTGGGCCAAGGGAAATGTTTAATCCTGCACATACAGTTACAAACTGCTAGTAATTTTACAATAGTGAAGTCTGTAATTAAATAGATATTTTTGTAATGTAATAGAAATGTAATTATATTTGTGCCTGAGGTTATGGATCATAAATTAGTTCATCATCTCACTGGAGAGAGTCTCTCCAAAATAAAGTCCCTGCTGTAGATTTCTCACCCGGCTGCGTAGCGCTCTCAAGATATAGTTCATGAGGAAGGATTTGCCGCGACGTTTCTCTCCGATAACACATATAAGGCATGCTGGGTAATTTGACACGTTGTCATTCAAAAACAGACTTGTTACCGCAGTTTCATCCAATTGCAGTTTGCCCGACGAATCCGTAAACACCAGCTGAATGGGACCGTCCCTATATTCCTAAAAACGCAATGCCACCATTAAATGATCTTTTTTAATTACTATTAAAGCTTTGCTGCACCGCTATTGCAAAGTGCCTTAATCTTAACCCCTTAAGGACAAAGCTTCAGAAGCTTGTCTTTCACTTAATAACAGCATTTTTTGTTTTTTTGCGTTCAACTGCAATTTGCATTTTACTAATTGATTGCACCGACACATATTATATACCGTTTTTTTTAAAGGACAGAAAGGGCTTTAATTTGATGTAACACACACACACACACATACATATACATACATATAATTATTTATTATTAAAAAAATACACAAAAATGCAAAACAAAATGAAAATGTTTGTGTTTTTTTTTTTACAGTTTTTGCAATAATAATGTGTGCAATATTAGTGCAGGTTAGGGAAAGTAATTAAAAATAAATTCATTTAGTTGTTCTGAATTACAGAATATATAATGTGTCTGGGATTTTAAGTTTTTTTTGGTAGTTACAGGTCACAAAGCACAAGGAGTAAAATAAACTTTTAATGTGGAGCGATTTTAGAATTTGGTATGTTTGTCTTGTAAGCTTAATAGCCATAAAAGAAAACAAAATTGCCACACAAACGTATATATTTATATAAAGTAGACACCACAGGCTATTTACCTAAGGTTGTTTTGACACTTTCTACGTAGTCATTTCATCTGGAAACACTCTGGACACTCTGGACACTGTCCGTCTCTCTAACGATTGGCAGTCTAGACACTGTCCGTCTCTCTAACGATTGGCAGTCTGGACACTGTCCGTCTCTCTAACGATTGGCAGTCTGGACACTGTCCGTCTCTCTAACGATTGGCAGTCTGGACACTGTCCGTCTCTCTAACGATTGGCAGTCTGGACACTGTCCGTCTCTCTAACGATTGGCAGTCTGGACACTGTCCGTCTCTCTAACGATTGGCAGTCTGGACACTGTCCGTCTCTCTAACGATTGGCAGTCTGGACACTGTCCGTCTCTCTAACGATTGGCAGTCTGGACACTGTCCGTCTCTCTAATGATTGGCAGTCTGGACACTGCCCGTCTCTCTAACGATTGGCAGTCTGGACACTGTCCGTCTCTCTAATGATTGGCAGTCTGGACACTGCCCGTCTCTCTAACGATTGGCAGTCTGGACACTGCCCGTCTCTCTAATGATTGGCAGTCTGGACACTGTCCGTCTCTCTAATGATTGGCAGTCTGGACACTGCCCGTCTCTCTAACGATTGGCAGTCTGGACACTGTCCGTCTCTCTAATGATTGGCAGTCTGGACACTGCCCGTCTCTCTAATGATTGGCAGTCTGGAACCTGCCGTCTCTCTAATGATTGGCAGTCTGGACACTGTCCGTCTCTCTAATGATTGGTGCTGTCCATGCATGGCCTGCATTTTCAGATAAAGTTTTCAGTTGACCATTTCATGGATTATTCCCTTTGTAGCAAACTCGCCCCTTTAAAATGAGTTTGCCATGAGTTTTTGGAGGGGGCTGCTTGCCCGCTTCCTGTCCTGTGACTACGGCCCCTGAGATGTATTGCCTTTTAAGAACATATTTAGGCATAAGGGATTTTTATTATGCGGCTACTGACCCTTTAAGCACAGTGTATGGACTTCTATTAGACTGTGTATAGACTGTGTATAGGAAGGTGTACCCCTCCCCCGTTTCCTGTCCCATTGTTCTCCAGCAGGGCGCTGTCCCAGACACACTGCCAGACTAAGTGGAACTGGTTCGGGCTGGAAAGCCATGCTTCAGTGGTCCTAGAGGGACCTCCACCTAACTTTGTAACCCCTGAACCGATTGACCTAATTTTTGAGTATGTTTATATTTCAAGTACGCTGATTCTGAAAATGTATGGAAATGTAGGAAGATTGGATGTATATTTTTAAAGTTACAGCATGTGTGTAAACACTGTATATTTTCTGCCTGTGATAATTAAGTTAGTCTATTGTGTTGAGATAATTGTATCACAGGCAGAGGGGAGGTAACATGTATCGGATTGGTGACTGTACTAAGTATTGTGGGTGTCTCCCTTGCAGTGGGAGAGAGGCATTAAAGCAGGGTATGTAGAATAATAGTTCAGTTCTGCTCCTGATACTGTGTGTCGTCCAGTTATTGGGAAAGGTGATGGGATATTATTGGATTTTACTGCTGATTGTGCTTGCTACGCTGTTGGATTATTCTACTACTGTGGATGTTTCTCCTGGGGTTACTACTTGTTCCTGAGCCTGCTAATATTCACCCCCAGACACGGCTTACCTTTCTGGCTTGCTCTTCCTTCACCACCAACTGCACGTTTGTGATGAGATTTCGGAGTCTGTGCACCGGTATGAGCTGGTCTCTGGGGCATATCATCCTGCACTCCGGGCAGCGGGAGCCCAGCAGTTGGGTATTGTCCCAGTAAGAGGAGATACACTTCTCGCAGAACGTGTGTCCACAAGTAATAGACACCGGCTGGTCCAGCTCAAAGAGACAGATGGAGCACGTGATGTCCTCTTCTAACTTGTGAAAATGGCTGGAGACATCGTGAGGCATGGCGGCCCTGTAAGTTAAAGCCATAGCAGTCCCATAAAAGACATTAATGAATATATTACAGGGAAAATCGAGACAGCACTATAATTTATATTAATTTGTACATATTACAGGGAAAACTAACAATACAATGATTATTATATTAATTATCTGCACAACACTCCACATATACAGGCAGAGCTAGAAATTCCGCTCTGACATTTAAAGGCAGAGCCGTCCTAAAGTAGGAAGCTGAGCCAGAGAGAGGCAGGCTATGCCATCACCCATGACAAGCATGATCCATTAAGTAGACATGTCAGTTGTGTCTCTCCAGACCCCTGCTTGAAAACTCTCACATGGGGAACTGCCCACTGTTTAGCACCTTTAAACAGCGGCTGTTTGTGGTGGTGTGTGCGGATGGGATCCGATTGTGGTGTGTGTGTGTGTGCGTGTGTGCGGATGGGATCCGATTGTGGTGTGTGTGTGTGTGCGTGTGTGCGGATGGGATCCGATTGTGGTGTGCGTGCGTGTGTGCGGATAGGATCCGATTGTGGTGTGCGTGCGTGTGTGCGGATGGGATCCGATTGTGGTGTGCGTGCGTGTGTGCGGATGGGATCCGATTGTGGTGTGCGTGCGTGCGGATGGGATCCGATTGTGGTGTGTGTGTGTGTGCGTGTGTGCGGATGGGATCCGATTGTGGTGTGCGTGCGTGTGTGCGGATGGGATCCGATTGTGGTGTGCGTGCGTGTGTGCGGATGGGATCCGATTGTGGTGTGCGTGCGTGTGTGCGGATGGGATCCGATTGTGGTGTGCGTGCGTGTGTGCGGATGGGATCCGATTGTGGTGTGCGTGCGTGTGTGCGGATGGGATCCGATTGTGGTGTGCGTGCGTGTGTGCGGATGGGATCCGATTGTGGTGTGCGTGCGTGTGTGCGGATGGGATCCGATTGTGGTGTGCGTGCGTGCGGATGGGATCCGATTGTGGTGTGCGTGCGTGCGGATGGGATCCGATTGTGGTGTGCGTGCGTGCGGATGGGATCCGATTGTGGTGTGCGTGCGTGCGGATGGGATCCGATTGTGGTGTGCGTGCGTGCGGATGGGATCCGATTGTGGTGTGCGTGTGTGCGGATGGGATCCGATTGTGGTGTGCGTGTGTGCGGATGGGATCCGATTGTGGTGTGCGTGTGTGCGGATGGGATCCGATTGTGGTGTGCGTGTGTGCGGATGGGATCCGATTGTGGTGTGCGTGTGTGCGGATGGGATCCGATTGTGGTGTGCGTGTGTGCGGATGGGATCCGATTGTGGTGTGCGTGTGTGCGGATGGGATCCGATTGTGGTATGTGTGTGTGTGCATGGGATCCGATTGTGGTATGTGTGTGGATGGGATCCGATTGTGGTATGTGTGTGTGTGCATGGGATCCGATTGTGGTATGTGTGTGGATGGGATCCGATTGTGGTATGTGTGTGGATAGAGTAAGACTGGCTTCGAGATATCACATAGTCCTCGATATAAAACAAAGACACAGCGACAAAAAACCTGCCGACAGCTTCTATGAATTCTCATTAAATTGGTTATACTGTTTTCCCTGTGTTTTAGGACCATTTGGAAAACTCACTGTTTTTTATTGGTGTTCCCCATGTAGAGAGTTCGGGACGGCTGGTCAATGACTTGTACCTGCAGGTGTAACTAATGTTAATCAATGTAACGATTAAACGAGTGCAGTATCAGTGTGCACCAGGAAGAGACAGAAAACCGAGCAAAGAGAGGTCAGGCGACAGGCACTTCTCTAAACAGAATTGTAACTCACCCACAGATAAGCACAGACAGAGGAAGTGGAGACGCAGATTAGACGATACAGGATTAACTAATTGTTCTCCCCTCTGCCACTACTATAGAGCACAAGAAGGATTAATACCCTGTGATTGCCGTGCCAGGAATCTAACAGGTCGCACGTCTAAGGGGAGCGGGGCTTCTTGCACAGAATAGGTTAACATGAAGATGTCCCTGTTTCACAGCTAATTAAAAGAAATCTCAGACAGGGATACAATGTCTCTTTTAACCTTTAACTGCCCCAAAATTGGCAAATTCACTTAAACATATTTTATGGAAAAACACATTGATTATTTTATCGAGAGGCTGAGTGGACAGAGCACTAAATATTAACCCATGAACGGACATCCTCACATCAGGGTGATGGCTGAGGGTTCAGGAGTGTGCATCCTTACAATGTTTGTAAATTAGGCTGAGGATTTAGGAGTCTACCAAGAAGTTCGACTTCAGTAACATTTTCTTTTTATTTCATTTCTTCCACATCCATAAAAGTTAAATAATGAATAATTCCTCCTTGGGTACATCCTCATACCCTTCAATTTGAGTGATAGCTGGAGGTTCCCATCATTTTATTTATTAGTGGCTGAGGGTTTAAGGGTGGGCATCCTTTCATCTTTACAATTCATAATATTGCCCCCTTAGTCGCAATGGGTGGGATAATGGGGTTTATTAAACTCCAACAGGATTGGGGGGAAGAGGAAACCTGGGCCAACTTATCTCTGCTTCAAAGAGTAACTGTCACTTCTCCAGGACTTTAAATCACCTATAACGTGTACTAACGTGAATGCTTCATTGTCTTTTAAAGTGAAACGATCACTTTCAAGGATTTTTAATATTTACTTAAAATGGGCTTTATTTTTAAATGTACTATATGAGGAAGCTTTCTAGAAGGGGGAGAAAATACTCCATTAGATTCTACATACCAGTAATTACTCCCTGTTTGCACAGGTTACTGCTGTGTCTACTATAATGGGGTGTATTCCCTAAATACAGAATAGTAATTGTATTCTGTAGCGGAGATTGAGAATCTTACAATCACTAAAATTCAGTGTTTAGAGAATAAACCCCAATATCCCCTTCTTCTCCAAGTACTACTCTCCAATTTATCTTTAATACTCCATGCATCCCATAATATTATATACCTCTACATTGCGATTACTCCTAATATCCCAAAGTATTCTTCTGGTATTTTTTTTAATTCCCTTTATTAAGAATATTATTCTCCTTGCAATCTTAATTTCCCAGCATCCTTCAGTATTATTTTCTTGGTGATAATTATTACACCTTCATTCTCTGAGCTCTGCTGATGGTCATTATTACTCCCTCATTCCCAGAGTATTGCTTTCCTGACGACCATTATTACCCCTCTGATTATTACTCAAAAATTGTTACAAAAACCTATACTATTAATGAGTACCCCATGTACCTCGGAGTACTACACACCTGTGCAGCATTACGTTTCTATAATTACTGCAAAGCTGACCTTACAATTACTCTCCTGTGTCTGGGTATTATGCTCCTGTACATCATTACTCCCTGCATTTCTTATTATACTCCTATCGTTATTACTCCCTAAATGATCACTTCCTGTGTCTGAGTATTATTACTCCCTGTGTCTGAGTATTGTATTATTACTCCCTGTGTCTGAGTATTATCACTTCCTGTGTCTGAGTATTGTATTATTACTCCCTGTGTCAGAGTATTGTATTATTACTCCCTGTGTCAGAGTATTGTATTATTACTCCCTGTGTCAGAGTATTATCACTTCCTGTGTCTGAGTATTATCACTTCCTGTGTCTGAGTATTATCACTTCCTGTGTCTGAGTCTTGTATTATTACTCCGTGTCTGAGTCTTGTATTATTACTCCCTGTGTCTGAGTCGTATTACTCCCTGTGTCTGAGTCGTATTACTCCCTGTGTCTGAGTCGTATTACTCCCTGTGTCTGAGTCGTATTACTCCCTGTGTCTGAGTCGTATTACTTCCTATACAGTATTCCCAGTATTATCAGTCCGTGTCTGAGTATTATTACTCTCCTGCCCAGTATTATTACTCCCTGTGTCTGAGTCTTATTACTCCCTGTGTCTGAGTATTATCACTCCCTGTGTCTGAGTATTATTACTCCTTCTGTCTGAGTATTATTACTTCCTATAGAGTATTCCCAGTATCATCACTCCCTGTGTCTGAGTATTATTACTCTCATGCCCAGTATTATTACTCCCTGTGTCTGAGTATTATTACTCCCTGTGTCTGAGTATTATTACTCCCTATGTCTGAGTATTATTACTCCCTGTGTCTGAGTCTTATTACTCCCTGTGTCTGAGTATTATTACTTCCTATATAGTATTCCCAGTATTATCACTCCCTGTGTCTGAGTATTATTACTCTCCTGCCCAGTATTATTACTCCCTGTGTCTGAGTATTATCCCTCCCTGTCTCTGAGTATTATCCCTCCCTGTCTCTGAGAATTATCCCTCCCTGTCTCTGAGAATTATCCCTCCCTGTCTCTGAGTATTATCCCTCCGTCTCTGAGAATTATTACTCCCTGTCTCTGAGTATTATTACTCCCTGTCTCTGAGCATTATTACTCCTTGTCTCTGAGTATTATTACTCCGTGTCTGAGTATTATTACTCCATGTGTCTGAGTTTTATCCTTCCCTGTGTCTGAGTATTATTACTCCCTGTCTCTGAGTATTATCCCACCCTGTCTCTGAGTATTATTACTCCCTGTCTCTGAGTATTATTACTCCCTGTCTCTGAGTATTATTACTCCCTGTCTCTGAGTATTATTACTCCCTGTGTCTGAGTATTATCCCTCCCTGTCTCTGGAGTATTATCCCTCCCTGTCTCTGGAGTATTATCCCTCCCTGTCTCTGAGTATTATTACTCCCTGTCTCTGAGTATTATTACTCCCTGTCTCTGAGTATTATTACTCCCCATGTCTGAGTATTATTACTCCCTGTGTCTGAGTATTATTACTCCCTGTCTCTGAGTATTATCACTACCTGTCTCTGAGTATTATTACTCCCTGTGTCTGAGTATTATTACTCCCTGTCTCTGAGTATTATTACTCCCTGTCTCTGAGTATTATTACTCCCTGTCTCTGAGTATTATTACTCCCTGTCTCTGAGTATTATTACTCCCTGTCTCTGAGTATTATTACTCCCTGTGTCTGAGTATTATTACTCCCCATGTCTGAGTATTATTACTTCCTGTGTCTGAGTATTATTACTCCCTGTCTCTGAGTATTATTACTCCCTGTGTCTGAGTATTATTACTCCCTGTGTCTGAGTATTATTACTTCCCGTGTCTGAGTATTATTACTTCCTGTGTCTGAGTATTATTACTCCCTGTCTCTGAGTATTATCACTCCCTGTCTGAGTATTATCACTCCCTGTCTCTGAGTATTACCACTCCCTGTGTCTGAGTATTATTACTCCCTGTGTCTGAGTATTATTAATCCCTGTGTCTGAGTATTATCACTCCCTGTCTGAGTATTATTACTCCCTGTCTCTGAGTATTATTACTCCCTGTGTCTGAGTATTATTACTCCCTGTCTCTGAGTATTATCACTCCCTGTCTCTGAGTATTATAACTCCCTGTGTCTGAGTATTATCACTCCCTGTGTCTGAGTATTATCACTCCCTGTCTCTGAGTATTATTACTCCCTGTGTCTGAGTATTATTACTCCCTGTGTCTGAGTATTATCACTCCCTGTCTGAGTATTATTACTCCCTGTGTCTGAGTATTATTACTCCCTGTGTCTGAGTATTATCACTCCCTGTGTCTGAGTATTATCACTCCCTGTGTCTGAGTATTATCACTCCCTGTGTCTGAGTATTATTACTCCCTGTGTCTGAGTATTATTACTCCCTGTCTCTGAGTATTATCACTCCCTGTCTCTGAGTATTATTACTCCCTGTGTCTGAGTATTATCACTCCCTGTCTCTGAGTATTATTACTCCCTGTCTCTGAGTATTATTACTCCCTGTCTCTGAGTATTATTACTCCCTGTCTCTGAGTATTATTACTCCCTGTGTCTGAGTATTATCCCTCCCTGTCTCTGGAGTATTATCCCTCCCTGTCTCTGGAGTATTATCCCTCCCTGTCTCTGGAGTATTATCCCTCCCTGTCTCTGAGTATTATTACTCCCTGTCTCTGAGTATTATTACTCCCTGTCTCTGAGTATTATTACTCCCCATGTCTGAGTATTATTACTCCCTGTGTCTGAGTATTATTACTCCCTGTCTCTGAGTATTATCACTACCTGTCTCTGAGTATTATTACTCCCTGTGTCTGAGTATTATTACTCCCTGTCTCTGAGTATTATTACTCCCTGTGTCTGAGTATTATTACTCCCTGTCTCTGAGTATTATTACTCCCTGTCTCTGAGTATTATTACTCCCTGTCTCTGAGTATTATTACTCCCTGTGTCTGAGTATTATTACTCCCCGTGTCTGAGTATTATTACTTCCTGTGTCTGAGTATTATTACTCCCTGTCTCTGAGTATTATTACTCCCTGTGTCTGAGTATTATTACTCCCTGTGTCTGAGTATTATTACTTCCCGTGTCTGAGTATTATTACTTCCTGTGTCTGAGTATTATTACTCCCTGTCTCTGAGTATTATCACTCCCTGTCTGAGTATTATCACTCCCTGTCTCTGAGTATTACCACTCCCTGTGTCTGAGTATTATTACTCCCTGTGTCTGAGTATTATTAATCCCTGTGTCTGAGTATTATCACTCCCTGTCTGAGTATTATTACTCCCTGTCTCTGAGTATTATTACTCCCTGTGTCTGAGTATTATTACTCCCTGTCTCTGAGTATTATCACTCCCTGTCTCTGAGTATTATAACTCCCTGTGTCTGAGTATTATCACTCCCTGTGTCTGAGTATTATCACTCCCTGTCTCTGAGTATTATTACTCCCTGTGTCTGAGTATTATTACTCCCTGTGTCTGAGTATTATCACTCCCTGTCTGAGTATTATTACTCCCTGTGTCTGAGTATTATTACTCCCTGTGTCTGAGTATTATCACTCCCTGTGTCTGAGTATTATTACTCCCTGTGTCTGAGTATTATTACTCCCTGTGTCTGAGTATTATTACTCCCTGTCTCTGAGTATTATCACTCCCTGTCTCTGAGTATTATTACTCCCTGTGTCTGAGTATTATCACTCCCTGTCTCTGAGTATTATTACTCCCTGTCTCTGAGTATTATCACTCACTGTGTCTGAGTATTATCACTCCCTGTGTCTGAGTATTATCACTCCCTGTCTCTTAGTATTGTCACTCCCTGTGTCTGAGTATTATTACTCCATGTGTCTGAGTATTATCACTCCCTGTCTGAGTATTATTACTCCCTGTGTCTGAGTATTATTACTCCCTGTGTCTGAGTATTATTACTCCCTGTCTCTGAGTATTATCACTCCCTGTCTCTGAGTATTATTACTCCCTGTCTCTGAGTATTATCACTCCCTGTCTCTGAGTATTATTACTCCCTGTGTCTGAGTATTATTACTCCCTGTGTCTGAGTATTATCACTCCCTGTGTCTGAGTATTATTACTCCCTGTGTCTGAGTATTATTACTCCCTGTCTCTGAGTATTATCACTCCCTGTCTCTGAGTATTATTACTCCCTGTCTCTGAGTATTATCACTCCCTGTCTGAGTATTATTACTCCCTGTCTCTGAGTATTATAACTCCCCGCCTCTGAGTATTATTACTCCCTGTGTCTGAGTATTATTACTCCCTGTCTCTGAGTATTATCACTCCCTGTCTCTGAGTATTATTACTCCCTGTCTCTGAGTATTATCACTCCCTGTCTCTGAGTATTATCACTCCCTGTCTCTGAGTATTATCACTCCCTGTCTCTGAGTATTATTACTCCCTGTCTCTGAGTATTATTACTCCCTGTGTCTGAGTATTATTACTCCCTGTGTCTGAGTATTATCACTCCCTGTCTGAGTATTATTACTCCCTGTGTCTGAGTATTATTACTCCCTGTGTCTGAGTATTATTACTCCCTGTCTCTGAGTATTATCACTCCCTGTCTCTGAGTATTATTACTCCCTGTCTCTGAGTATTATCACTCCCTGTCTGAGTATTATTACTCCCTGTGTCTGAGTATTATTACTCCCTGTCTCTGAGTATTATAACTATCCGCCTCTGAGTATTATTACTCCCTGTGTCTGAGTATTATTACTCCCTGTGTCTGAGTATTATTACTCCCTGTGTCTGAGTATTATTACTCCCTGTGTCTGAGTATTATTACTCCCTGTCTGAGTATTATCACTCCCTGTCTGAGTATTATCACTCCCTGTGTCTGAGTATTATTACTCCCTGTGTCTGAGTATTATTAATCCCTGTGTCTGAGTATTATCACTCCCTGTCTGAGTATTATTACTCCCTGTGTCTGAGTATTATTACTCCCTGTCTCTGAGTATTATTACTCCCTGTGTCTGAGTATTATTACTCACTGTGTCTGAGTATTATTACTCCCTGTGTCTGAGTATTATTACTCCCTGTCTCTGAGTATTATTACTCCCTGTCTCTGAGTATTATCACTCCCTGTCTGAGTATTATTACTCCCTGTGTCTGAGTATTATTACTCCCTGTCTCTGAGTATTATCACTCCCCGCCTCTGAGTATTATTACTCCCTGTGTCTGAGTATTATTACTCCCTGTGTCTGAGTATTATTACTCCCTGTGACTGAGTATTATCACTCCCTGTCTGAGTATTATCACTCCCTGTCTCTGAGTATTATTACTCCCTGTGTCTGAGTATTATTAATCCCTGTGTCTGAGTATTATCACTCCCTGTCTGAGTATTATTACTCCCTGTGTCTGAGTATTATTACTCCCTGTCTCTGAGTATTATTACTCCCTGTGTCTGAGTATTATTACTCCCTGTCTCTGAGTATTATCACTCCCTGTCTCTGAGTATTATTACTCCCTGTCTCTGAGTATTATCACTCCCTGTCTGAGTATTATTACTCCCTGTGTCTGAGTATTATTACTCCCTGTCTCTGAGTATTATTACTCCCTGTGTCTGAGTATTATTAATCCCTGTGTCTGAGTATTATCACTCCCTGTCTGAGTATTATTACTCCCTGTGTCTGAGTATTATTACTCCCTGTCTCTGAGTATTATTACTCCCTGTGTCTGAGTATTATTACTCCCTGTGTCTGAGTATTATCACTCCCTGTCTGAGTATTATTACTCCCTGTGTCTGAGTATTATTACTCCCTGTCTCTGAGTATTATTACTCCCTGTGTCTGAGTATAATCACTCCCTGTCTCTGAGTATTATTACTCCCTGTGTCTGAGTATTATTACTCCCTGTCTCTGAGTATTATTACTCCCTGTGTCTGAGTATAATCACTCCCTGTCTCTGAGTATTATTACTCCCTGTGTCTGAGTATTATTACTCCCTGTGTCTGAGTATAATCACTCCCTGTCTCTGAGTATTATTACTCCCTGTGTCTGAGTATTATTACTCCCTGTGTCTGAGTATTATTACTCCCTGTGTCTGAGTATTATCACTCCCCGCCTCTGAGTATTATTACTCCCTGTGTCTGAGTATTATCACTCCCTGTGTCTGAGTATTATCACTCCCTGTGTCTGAGTATTATTACTTCCTGTGTCTGAGTATTATTACTCCCTGTGTCTGAGTATTATCACTCCCTATGTCTGAGTATTATTACTCCCTGTGTCTGAGTATTATTACTCCCTGTGTCTGAGTATTATTACTCCCTGCGTCTGAGTATTATTACTCCCTGTGTCTGAGTATTATTACTTCCTGTGTCTGAGTATTATCACTCCCTGTGTCTGAGTATTATTACTCCCTGTGTCTGAGTATTATTACTCCCTGCGTCTGAGTATTATTACTCCCTGTGTCTGAGTATTATTACTCCCTGCGTCTGAGTATTATTACTCCCTGTGTCTGAGTATTATTACTCCCTGTCTCTGAGTATTATCACTCCCTATGTCTGAGTATTATTACTTCCTGTGTCTGAGTATTATTACTCCCTGCGTCTGAGTCTTATTACTCCCTGCGTCTGAGTATTATTACTCCCTGCGTCTGAGTCTTATTACTCCCTGTGTCTGAGTATTATTACTCCATGTGTCTGAGTCTTATTACTCCCTGTGTCTGAGTATTATTACTCCCTGTGTCTGAGTATTATTACTCCCTGTGTCTGAGTATTATTACTCCATGTGTCTGAGTCTTATTACTCCCTGTGTCTGAGTATTATTACTCCCTGTGTCTGAGTATTATTACTCCATGTGTCTGAGTCTTATTACTCCCTGTGTCTGAGTATTATTACTCCCTGTGTCTGAGTATTATTACTCCATGTGTCTGAGTCTTATTACTCCCTGTGTCTGAGTATTATTACTCCCTGTGTCTGAGTATTATTACTCCCTGTCTCTGAGTATTATTACTCCCTGTGTCTGAGTATTATTACTCCCTGTGTCTGAGTATTATTACTCCATGTGTCTGAGTCTTATTACTCCCTGTGTCTGAGTATTATTACTCCCTGTGTCTGAGTATTATTACTCCCTGTCTCTGAGTATTATTACTCCCTGTCTCTGAGTATTATTACTCTCATGCCCAGTATTATTACTCCCTGTGTCTGAGTATTATTACTTCCTATATAGTATTCCCAGCAGTATGACTCCCTCCCTCCCCCCATGATTAATACTCGGGGGGGATCCTTTCTAATACCTGGCTGTGGTAACCCCGGTACCCCCTCCCCCCGGTACCTGCTCCCGTTATTACCCGGGTATTAGGAACCAACCTGCCCCCGTTCCAGCCAGCGAGACTTCAATCCAGAATGGAAAGTGAAACAAGATGTGACGTCATCCTGCTGAAGCTGCTCCCTGATTGGCGGCTGCCATCACGTGACTGCAGCTTGTTATCTTGTATCACTAACACCTGCTACTCTGTGTCTTAAAGGGACAGAGACAAAATCTCCCTAATACTAACACACTATTCATGGTACCTGTATTAATACCAACATACTATTCATGGTGCCTGTATTAATACTAACATACTATTCATGGTACCTGTATTAATACTAACACACTATTCATGGTACCTGTATTAATACTAACATACTATTCATGGTGCTAGCTGTACCTGTATTAATACTAACATACTATTCATGGTGCCTGTATTAATACTAACATACTATTCATGGTACCTGTATTAATACTAACACACTATTCATGGTACCTGTATTAATACTAACATACTATTCATGGTACCTGTATTAATACTAACATACTATTCATGGTACCTGTATTAATACTAACATGCTATTCATGGTACCTGTATTAATACTAACACACTATTCATGGTACCTGTATTAATACTAACATACTATTCATGGTACCTGTAATAATATTAACATACTATTCATGGTACCTGTAATAATACTAACATACTATTCATGGTACCTGTATTAATACTAACATGCTATTCATGGTACCTGTATTAATACTAACATACTATTCATGGTACCTGTATTAATACTAACATACTATTCATGGTACCTGTATTAATACTAACATACTATTCATGGTACCTGTATTAATACTAACATACTATTCATGGTACCTGTAATAATATTAACATACTATTCATGGTACCTGTAATAATACTAACATACTATTCATGGTACCTGTATTAATACTAACATGCTATTCATGGTACCTGTATTAATACTAACATACTATTCATGGTACCTGTATTAATACTAACATACTATTCATGGTACCTGTATTAATACTAACATACTATTCATGGTACCTGTATTAATACTAACATGCTATTCATGGTACCTGTATTAATACTAACACACTATTCATGGTACCTGTATTAATACTAACATGCTATTCATGGTACCTGTATTAATACTAACACACTATTCATGGTACCTGTATTAATACTAACATACTATTCATGGTACCTGTATTAATACTAACACACTATTCATGGTACCTGTATTAATACTAACATACTATTCATGGTACCTGTATTAATACTAACATACTATTCATGGTACCTGTAATAATATTAACATACTATTCATGGTACCTGTAATAATACTAACATACTATTCATGGTACCTGTATTAATACTAACATGCTATTCATGGTACCTGTATTAATACTAACATACTATTCATGGTACCTGTATTAATACAAACATACTATTCATGGTACCTGTATTAATACTAACATACTATTCATGGTACCTGTATTAATACTAACATACTATTCATGGTACCTGTATTAATACTAACATGCTATTCATGGTACCTGTATTAATACTAACACACTATTCATGGTACCTGTATTAATACTAACATACTATTCATGGTACCTGTATTAATACTAACACACTATTCATGGTACCTGTATTAATACTAACATACTATTCATGGTACCTGTATTAATACTAACACACTATTCATGGTACCTGTATTAATACTAACATGCTATTCATGGTACCTGTATTAATACTAACATACTATTCATGGTACCTGTATTAATACTAACACACTATTCATGGTACCTGTATTAATACTAACACACTATTCATGGTACCTGTATTAATACTAACACACTATTCATGGTGCCTGTATTAATACTAACACACTATTCATGGTACCTGTATTAATACTAACATACTATTCATGGTACCTGTATTAATACTAACATACTATTCATGGTACCTGTATTAATACTAACATGCTATTCATGGTACCTGTATTAATACTAACACACTATTCATGGTACCTGTATTAATACTAACATACTATTCATGGTACCTGTATTAATACTAACACACTATTCATGGTACCTGTATTAATACTAACATACTATTCATGGTACCTGTATTAATACTAACATGCTATTCATGGTACCTGTATTAATACTAACACACTATTCATGGTACCTGTATTAATACTAACATACTATTCATGGTACCTGTATTAATACTAACATACTATTCATGGTACCTGTATTAATACTAACACACTATTCATGGTACCTGTATTAATACTAACACACTATTCATGGTGCCTGTATTAATACTAACATACTATTCATGGTACCTGTATTAATACTAACACACTATTCATGGTGCCTGTATTAATACTAACATACTATTCATGGTACCTGTATTAATACTAACATACTATTCATGGTGCCTGTATTAATACTAACATACTATTCATGGTACCTGTATTAATACTAACACACTATTCATGGTACCTGTATTAATACTAACATACTATTCATGGTGCCTGTATTAATACTAACACACTATTCATGGTGCCTGTATTAATACTAACACACTATTCATGGTGCCTGTATTAATACTAACACACTATTCATGGTACCTGTATTAATACTAACATACTATTCATGGTGCTAGCTGTACCTGTATTAATACTAACATACTATTCATGGTGCTAGCTGTACCTGTATTAATACTAACATACTATTCATGGTACCTGTATTAATACTAACATACTATTCATGGTGCCTGTATTAATACTAACACACTATTCATGGTGCCTGTATTAATACTAACATACTATTCATGGTGCCTGTATTAATACTAACATACTATTCATGGTGCCTGTATTAATACTAACATACTATTCATGGTACCTGTATTAATACTAACACACTATTCATGGTGCCTGTATTAATACTAACACACTATTCATGGTGCCTGTATTATTACTAACACACTATTCATGGTACCTGTATTAATACTAACATACTATTCATGGTGCCTGTATTAATACTAACACACTATTCATTGTGCCTGTATTAATACTAACATACTATTCATGGTGCCTGTATTAATACTAACACACTATTCATGGTGCATGTATTAATACTAACACACTATTCATGGTACCTGTATTAATACTAACACACTATTCATGGTGCCTGTATTAATACTAACATACTATTCATGGTGCCTGTATTAATACTAACACACTATTCATGGTGCATGTATTAATACTAACACACTATTCACGGTGCCTGTATTAATACTAACATACTATTCATGGTGCCTGTATTAATACTAAAATACTATTCATGGTGCCTGTATTAATACTAACACACTATTCATGGTGCCTGTATTAATACTAACACACTATTCATGGTGCTAGCTGTACCTGTATTAATACTAACATACTATTCATGGTGCTAGCTGTACCTGTATTAATACTAACATACTATTCATGGTGCTAGCCGTACCTGTATTAATACTAACATACTATTCATGGTACCTGTATTAATACTAACATACTATTCATGGTGCTAGCTGTACCTGTATTAATACTAACATACTATTCATGGTGTTAGCTGTACCTGTATTAATAATAACATACTATTCATGGTACCTGTATTAATACTAACATACTATTCATGGTGCTAGCTGTACCTGTATTAATACTAACATACTATTCATGGTACCTGTATTAATACTAACATACTATTCATGGTGCTAGCTGTACCTGTATTAATACTAACATACTATTCATGGTACCTGTATTAATACTAACATACTATTCATGGTGCTAGCCGTACCTGTATTAATACTAACATACTATTCATGGTGTAAGCTGTACCTGTATTAATACTAGCATACTATTCATGGTGCTAGCTGTACCTGTATTAATACTAACATACTATTCATGGTGCTAGCTGTACCTGTATTAATACTAACATACTATTCATGGTGTTAGCTGTACCTGTATTAATACTAACATACTATTCATGGTGTAAGCTGTACCTGTATTAATACTAACATACTATTCATGGTGCTAGCCGTACCTGTATTAATACTAACATACTATTCATGGTGCTAGCTGTACCTGTATTAATACTAACATACTATTCATGGTGTAAGCTGTACCTGTATTAATACTAACATACTATTCATGGTGCTAGCCGTACCTGTATTAATACTAACATACTATTCATGGTGCTAGCTGTACCTGTATTAATACTAACATACTATTCATGGTGCTAGCTGTACCTGTATTAATACTAACATACTATTCATGGTGCTAGCCGTACCTGTATTAATACTAACATACTATTCATGGTGCTAGCTGTACCTGTATTAATACTAACATACTATTCATGGTGCTAGCTGTACCTGTATTAATACTAACATACTATTCATGGTGCTAGCTGTACCTGTATTAATACTAACATACTATTCATGGTGCTAGCCGTACCTGTATTAATACTAACATACTATTCATGGTGCTAGCTGTACCTGTATTAATACTAACATACTATTCATGGTGAAAGCGGTACCTGTAGTAATACTAACATACTATTCATGGTGCTAGCTGTACCTGTATTAATACTAACATACTATTCATGGTGCTAGCTGTACCTGTATTAATGCTAACATACTATTCATGGTGTAAGCTGTACCTGTATTAATACTAACATACTATTCATGGTGCTAGCTGTACCTGTATTAATACTAACATACTATTCATGGTGTTAGCTGTACCTGTATTAATACTAACATACTATTCATGGTATAAGCTGTATCTGTATTAATACTAACATACTATTCATGGTGCTAGCTGTACCTGTATTAATACTAACATACTATTCATGGTGAAAGCGGTACCTGTATTAATACTAACATACTATTCATGGTGCAAGCTGTACCTGTATTAATACTAACATACTATTCATGGTGCTAGCTGTACCTGTATTAATACTAACATACTATTCATGGTGCTAGCTGTACCTGTATTAATACTAACATACTATTCATGGTGCTAGCTGTACCTGTATTAATACTAACATACTATTCATGGTGAAAGCGGTACCTGTATTAATACTAACATACTATTCATGGTGTAAGCTGTACCTGTATTAATACTAACATACTATTCATGGTGCTAGCTGTACCTGTATTAATACTAACATACTATTCATGGTGCTAGCTGTACCTGTATTAATACTAACATACTATTCATGGTGTAAGCTGTACCTGTATTAATACTAACATACTATTCATGGTGCTAGCCGTACCTGTATTAATACTAACATACTATTCATGGTGCTAGCTGTACCTGTATTAATACTAACATACTATTCATGGTGCTAGCTGTACCTGTATTAATACTAACATACTATTCATGGTGTAAGCTGTACCTGTATTAATACTAACATACTCTTCATGGTGCTAGCTGTACCTGTATTAATACTAACATACTATTCATGGTGCTAGCTGTACCTGTATTAATACTAACATACTATTCATGGTGTAAGCTGTACCTGTATTAATACTAACATACTATTCATGGTGCTAGCTGTACCTGTATTAATACTAACATACTATTCATGGTGTAAGCTGTACCTGTATTAATACTAACATACTTTTCATGGTGTTAGCTGTACCTGTATTAATACTAACATACTATCCATGGTGTAAGCTGTACCTGTATTAATACTAACATACTATTCATGGTGCTAGCTGTACCTGTATTAATACTAACATACTATTCATGGTGCTAGCTGTACCTGTATTAATACTAACATACTATTCATGGTGTAAGCTGTACCTGTATTAATACTAACATACTATTCATGGTGTAAGCTGTACCTGTATTAATACTAACATACTATTCATGGTGCATGCTGTACCTGTTTTAATACTAACATACTATTCATGGTGCTAGCTGTACCTGTATTAATACTAACATACTATTCATGGTGCTAGCCGTACCTGTATTAATACTAACATATTATTCATGGTGCTAGCTGTACCTGTATTAATACTAACATACTATTCATGGTGTAAGCTGTACCTGTATTAATACTAACATACTATTCATGGTGCTAGCTGTACCTGTATTAATACTAACATACTATTCATGGTGCTAGCTGTACCTGTATTAATACTAACATACTATTCATGGTGTTAGCTGTACCTGTATTAATACTAACATACTATTCATGGTGCTAGCTGTACCTGTATTAATACTAACATACTATTCATGGTGCTAGCTGTACCTGTATTAATACTAACATACTATTCATGGTGCTAGCTGTACCTGTATTAATACTAACATACTATTCATGGTGCTAGCTGTACCTGTATTAATACTAACATACTATTCATGGTGCTAGCTGTACCTGTATTAATACTAACATACTATTCATGGTGCTAGCTGTACCTGTATTAATACTAACATACTATTCATGGTGCTAGCTGTACCTGTATTAATACTAACATACTATTCATGGTGCTAGCTGTACCTGTATTAATACTAACATACTATTCATGGTGCTAGCTGTACCTGTATTAATACTAACATACTATTCATGGTGCTAGCTGTACCTGTATTAATACTAACATACTATTCATGGTGTTAGCTGTACCTGTATTAATACTAACATACTATTCATGGTGCTAGCCGTACCTGTATTAATACTAACATACTATTCATGGTGTAAGCTGTACCTGTATTAATACTAACATACTATTCATGGTGTTAGCTGTACCTGTATTAATGCTAACATACTATTCATGGTGTTAGCTGTACCTGTATTAATACTAACATACTAGTCATGGTGCAAGCTGTACCTGTATTAATACTAACATACTATTCATGGTGCTAGATGTACCTGTATTAATACTAACATACTATTCATGGTGCTAGCTGTACCTGTATTAATACTAACATACTATTCATGGTGCTAGCTGTACCTGTATTAATACTAACACACTATTCATGGTGCTAGCTGTACCTGTATTAATACTAACATACTATTCATGGTGCTAGCCGTACCTGTATTAATACTAACATACTATTCATGGTGCTAGCTGTACCTGTATTAATACTAACATACTATTCATGGTGCTAGCCGTACCTGTATTAATACTAACATACTATTCATGGTGCTAGCTGTACCTGTATTAATACTAACATACTATTCATGGTACCTGTATTAATACTAACATACTATTCATGGTACCTGTATTAATACTAACATACTATTCATGGTGCTAGCTGTACCTGTATTAATACTAGCATACTATTCATGGTGCTAGCTGTACCTGTATTAATACTAACATACTATTCATGGTGCTAGCTGTACCTGTATTAATACTAACATACTATTCATGGTGTTAGCTGTACCTGTATTAATACTAACATACTATTCATGGTGCTAGCCGTACCTGTATTAATACTAACATACTATTCATGGTGTAAGCTGTACCTGTATTAATACTAACATACTATTCATGGTGTTAGCTGTACCTGTATTAATGCTAACATACTATTCATGGTGTTAGCTGTACCTGTATTAATACTAACATACTATTCATGGTGCAAGCTGTACCTGTATTAATACTAACATACTATTCATGGTGCTAGATGTACCTGTATTAATACTAACATACTATTCATGGTGCTAGCTGTACCTGTATTAATACTAACATACTATTCATGGTGCTAGCTGTACCTGTATTAATACTAACACACTATTCATGGTGCTAGCTGTACCTGTATTAATACTAACATACTATTCATGGTGCTAGCCGTACCTGTATTAATACTAACATACTATTCATGGTGCTAGCTGTACCTGTATTAATACTAACATACTATTCATGGTGCTAGCCGTACCTGTATTAATACTAACATACTATTCATGGTGCTAGCTGTACCTGTATTAATACTAACATACTATTCATGGTACCTGTATTAATACTAACATACTATTCATGGTACCTGTATTAACCCCTTAAGGACCAAACTTCTGGAATAAAAGGGAATCATGACATGTCACACATGTCATGTGTCCTTAAGGGGTTAATACTAACATACTATTCATGGTGCTAGCTGTACCGGTATTAATACTAACATACTATTCATGGTGCTAGCTGTACCTGTATTAATACTAACATACTATTTATGGTGAAAGCTGTTGAATCAATGCATCTCTATGAGGAAAGTTCAGTGTCTCCATGCAGAGGGAGGAGATACTGAATGTCAGTCACACTGTGCAGCACTGCCCCAAAAGGCACCTCTAGTAGCCACCTGAGGAGTGGCCACTGGAGGTATCCCTAGGGGGCAATGTTAACACTACCTTTTCTCAGAAAAGGCAGCATTTACATGACAATGCCTGTAAGGAATGATTATAGTCACCAGAATAAATAGTTCTAGTTGTTCTGGTGACGATAGTTGCCCTTTAATAATAACAACAACTAATAATAGCAGCTAAATTTATAAGAAAACAATGTATCGTATGTACACAGACTGATTTCTAAACACATTTATTGTAGTTTAAAGACACATTACTGGGAGTATTATTACTGTGCAGCAGTACAGGGATTGCTGAGATTGCAAGTGCCACCATAGGGCAAACAAGCCTCTCATAGAATGGAAAATAAGAGTGTGTGTCTGTCAGTGTTTGTCAAATTAATGAGAGCGTGTGTGTCTGTCAGTGTGTGCATGCCGGTGTGTGTGTGTGTCTGTCAGTGTGTGCATGCCGGTGTGTGTGTCTGTCAGTGTGTGCATGCCGGTGTGTGTGTTTGGCTGTCTTTGTGTATGTGTTTCTGAGAATGTGTGTCTGTCAGTGGTTATTTGTATGTTTGTCATTGAAAATCTGTGGTGGTTAAAGCATGTGTGTGCCAATGACTGTGTGTATGTTAGTGAGTGTGTCAGTGAGTGTGTGTCAGTGTATGTGTACCAGTGAGAGCGTAAGGGGGGGCATTCTTTGATTCCTAGTTACACCCCTGCTGTGGAGCTCTGCTATACACTAAGACATACCAACAATATAGGGCTCCTAGAAAAGAGGACGTGAGAACAGAAATGATGAACAGAGGGATATGAGCTCAACAGAGGAACTGTCCCTCCTAAATACGGACACTTGGTAGGTATGGGCAGTAACAAGGGAATAGCCTTACATTGCGCTTGTAAATGTTGCAGTTAACCTACAATAACTGCTTCACTTTCAACATTAACACCTCCTTATGAGTGGACGTCTAATATATCATTGTGATAAATACGTCAAAGAGATCGAAAATGCAAACATTTTGATACCCAGGTGTTAAATCCATAACATGTTATCCAAAACTGACACAAAAGCGCCCAAAACGAACCAAACTGAGGACAATTTGGTAATTATTAAAATGGTTAAGCTTGCATTGGATATAGCTTTTATAAACTAGAGAGGCATTTAGCCAGAGTACAAGGTGGTGACTGGAATTACTATTGTTTTAAAATACAACTCCTATCATGCTTAGCTAGTTTTGCAATGAGAGTGTTCCGCTTTTCAGACCAGGATATGATTATCATGTCTACTTCGTTCTATGACAATAACATTTTGAAGATAGAGCCAGAAAAAAAAAAGCTGCAAAAAAATGTGTTTATCATAACTCGATCATCTGCGTAACATTCTAACTATTTATACAAAGAGACCCGGAGAGAAAAGGCGTGCTTCGTATTTTTAATAAAAGTAGCCACTCTCAGTGGGAGGAACAGGTCGGCCTGCATTCTGTCTGCAGCACGCAATATATAGTGTGACCGTGTATAGTCAGATCTGCATCCAGGCGATTGGCCATGAATTCTGCTATTAGAAGTCTGCTTCTCCTAGGCTTGGGTGAGTGTGTCGGAGAGTGGGAGATCGGTGGTGCCCAATTTATACCATAATATCTACTATTTACACCAAAAGGGGGGCAGGCTGTTATTACCCCAGCTAAGGGCAGGTGTAGGCAGAGGAATGGCAAAATGCCTTGTAAGTTAAATGGATCCAGAGCTGAGACAGAACCAGAGGAACATTCACATAGGATTATTGGCTAAAGTGAGAAGTCCAAGTGGATTCAAAGTGAATTTGAAATTCCAGCCCAAGATAACTGAATTGGAAACATTCTCCGAGTCAGCAATGCCTCCAGGTTGTCTTCTCTGGCCTTAAATTTGAAATTCCCTTTGAATTCACTTGGCATTTTACAAGTCCATTGAAAGGTCTTCCCTGAGAAAACCCCTGAGAGTTATACTTTGAACGTGTGTTAGCCAGCGAGGAGAACGTGCTGGGTGCCATTAAAAACGGTTATTTTTTTCCCAGAAGGTTCTGAGATTGTGGATCAAACTCCATCAGAACGATTCCCAGACATAGGAAATAACCCGACACGTATAATAGTTATTTGAATACGGGACACATAGCTCGCATCGAAAATGTAGTAAAGACAAAAACATCCAAAAATAAAAATCATTTGCATTCATTGAATGTATTTAATTAAAGAAGCATTGAGAGATAACTAAACTATTAAAGACAATACATTATCATTGCCAGGAACCATATACACAGAGAATTCACCTGATTAAACCGGGTGTTTGTGTATCTACAGGCATTGCTAATATACCACAGTGTGCACCCAGGTCCTTTCACTGGTCCTTAGCGATGTGCACCCAGGTCCTTTCACTGGTCCTTAGCAATGTGCACCCAGGTCCTTTCACTGGTCCTCAGCAATGTGCACCCAGGTCCTTTCACTGGTCCTTAGCAATGTGCACCCAGGTCCTTTTACTGGTCCTTAGCAATGTGCACCCAGGTCCTTTCACTGGTCCTTAGCAATGTGCACCCAGGTCCTTTCACTGGTCCTTAGCAATGTGCACCCAGGTCCTTTCACTGGTCCTTAGCAATGTGCACCCAGGTCCTTTTACTGGTCCTTAGCAATGTGCACCCAGGTCCTTTCACTGGTCCTTAGCAATGTGCACCCAGGTCCTTTCACTGGTCCTTAGCAATGTGCACCCAGGTCCTTTCACTGGTCCTTAGCAATGTGCACCCAGGTCCTTTCACTGGTCCTTAGCAATGTGCACCCAGGTCCTTTCACTGGTCCTTAGCAATGTGCACCCAGGTCCTTTCACTGGTCCTTAGCAATGTGCACCCAGGTCCTTTCACTGGTCCTTAGCAATGTGCACCCAGGCCCTTTCACTGGTCCTTAGCAATGTGCACCCAGGTCCTTTCACTGGTCCTTAGCAATGTGCACCCCGGTCCTTTCACTGGTCCTTAGCATGGATGCCTTTCAGGAGCACTGTACACATTAGAAAAACAGAGAATAGCTAATCTCCACATAAAATGTAGATATTCTCTATTTTTCAAATTAAAACTCTGGGACATTTCTGGAGTGTCCCACTGGGATGGGTGACTTGGTGCTGGGTATCTATTCCCTCTGGCTTCGTTTCTTCGTCTATTGGCACTGATTACATTAGTCTGTGCTAAAGGACACAGTGATGCCATTATTTACATTCTCTGTGCACAAGGCACAACAGCAAACCACAGATTTAAATGAGAAATGCATTAAATTGTATCCAGGTGAGGACCAGCTATGGGGGTGGGGAGTGAATCAAGGGGTTTATCAGTAAAATTTAAGATTAATGTCTGATTAAAATCCCTAAATCTACACAATAATGTAGACTAACCTCTACCTTACATACCTGTCTCTTGCTCTCTCCTAAAGGGCAGCACTCTACTCTCTCCCCCAGCTCTGCGTCACTCCCACCTTATTTGATTGCTATTTCCTGTCCTATTGTGTTTTACACCCCACCTCCTATAGACTGTAAGCTCGTTTGAGCAGGGTCCTCTTCAACCTATCGTTCCTGTAAGTTTTCTTGTAATTGTCCTATTTATAGTTAAATCCCCCCTCTCATAATATTGTTAAGCGCTACGAAATCTGTTGGCGATATATAAATGGCAATAATAATAATAATAATAATAATAATAATAATAATAATAAGGGGATTTTATTTTTCAGGACAAAATGTGTTTTTACTAACTAGTGCTTTCCTCTTTTTTTTTTTTTTTTGTGTAGGGAAATATCTCCTGGCTGTTTCTGGAACAGGTAAGCGATAGACATGATATAAGAGGCTTACAAGGCATTGTGGGAGTTTTATTGAAGTGTAATTATATTAGAAGACCTGTACCTCAGGTTATGTGTGTAATGAAAGGAAACTGCTCTAGAACACAGTTCCTCATTGCGCAGCTCGCGGAGTCGCGGAGTTATCACAGAGTGCCAGACAACTCGCCAGGGGGTGGGAGACCACCGGGTGACCCATGCATATTGTTAAAGTCCCCATATATAAAATGTCACATGTCTATCATATCAGGCTTCTCCCAGCCGGAGTAAGAGAATAAATCCTAGTATCAAAAGATCTTCAAACTAAGTTATACAAGAAATTAAAGGACAACAATAACTAGAAAAAAAGGCTTTCTGCCAAAACACTGGGGATGCTGCTTGTGTCAGCACTTATTTTTCAATATTTTTTTTTGCGGTTATTAACATTTTTGAATGTATTTTTTTTATTCTCTTTTGCTTTCTTGCACAACGTGATATCTTAGATTGCCTATTTTATCCTTAATGTTGCCATATCCTAAATCTTGCCACAAATCTGAGTTTAGTAAATACCATATAAATAGTCATTTGTAGAGAAAAGACATTAAGCTCAAATAGATTTGGAACAATAAATGTTTCCCTTAACTTGCAAACAGTGAGGATTTCACAGCCTCTCTTAGTGACCTTTCTAACTGGAACGGCCACCTTTGTCTTACTATCTATTCAATAAAACATTGTTCACAATGTTCCATATTTAGAATGCCCGGGGGCTAAACTATTTCAAAGCAAATAATGACATAGTGAGCGAATAATGATCTATCCTGATTGGCTGGCACATGTATGACATCATCACCCCAGGCAGTTGTTCAGATTGCATTGGGCAGTGACAGAATATTTTATCAGAAGAGGAATGTGGAGATAATTATTCTGTGAGATGTAGGCTGTTTTTAACTCTATGCACTCTTTCAGACTAATTTCATTTTTGTTATGTTTTACAGTATACAAAAAAATCAATTAATTAATTTTACTTAGTTCAATACAGGGTGTCAGATTTTTAGACCATTTTATAAATATCGACACAGTATATCTGCCAGTTTTAGAATAACACCGAGGCAGCCATATGTTTTACCCCAGGTTTAACGGGGCACTCTAAGCTTGCTGTCCTAGTTATGATACCTAGATTCTCTGATGCCATGGCAATAATATCAAACTGCTGACATAAACCCGGGATATTTCCAGGGCTAAGGATTGCCACCATAACTGCTGCATTGATAATGTAGATTGAATCATTCTGCATTAATGCATCATTAAAACTGGGCAACACTGATAGGCTGAGAGCACAGAACTGGCCTGCCCCCCAGCCAATCAGCCGCCATATTGTTTCCAGTATGGGTTAACTGAAAATGATAATGTGGAATTCTGTTTTGTCAATGCGATTGAGACGCAGAAGGTCCCAGAACCCCGGTTTATATGGAGCCAGGGAACCTTGGGCAACGTAACCACCACAGTGACCTATTAATAATACACTGAGCTGTAGTAGTTATGTTGCTTTGAGTGCCCCTTATATACTTTTTATTTTTTATGATTGCATATTTTATGACAACAATATAGGGGTGTCATTTGACCACTTGGAAGCCCCCCACTCCTATAAATTCAGAAGCATTATAAAGTATTGATCTATTTACCATATTTACATACAATCCTTATCCTGACTTATTTATAGAATCGGGAATCATTGAGTCATTTCTGCGGACTTCACTTTTGAGGAGCCAGCTTGCTCTTTAAAAAATGCCAGGCTGAAGTGGTTATGGTACTATGAGTGTTTCTTTAGATGAGCTGTTGGTTTATTGGGATGTCTGCTGGCACAGTACTGCGGGAGTGGGGCTGTAGTCAGGATTAGTGCACATCCTCTGCTACCACAGCTCTGGGCTTGGCATACAGACCCTTCATATCAATGCTTTTTGGACTTGGACTAAGATATATCCTGGGATATGGGAGTCTTGTGTGTAAGAAGGCTATTTGTTTGTGTTTGGCGCCAAGCATAAAACCGCCAGCCCTCCCCAGCAGAGCATGCCAACCAAGCTCTAGGTATGGGTGTCCTGAGTGGAACTAACCAATGAGGCGCCCCGTCAGCCATGGTGTGATATATTCCAGGCTAAAAACTCCTGTGTTTGGGCCGACCAGCCTCCCTTTTCAGACCATTGGCCTTTCATTACAGCCTGACCCTTGTGGTCCACTTCACCACATCCCATATTTATTTTTAAACTGAATGTTGGGAGTTAGAGAATAACATGTTCACAGTGGACACCTACCAACATGAGAATCCCAGTACCACCACAATCAAACTATCCCAATCATTGATCATCAATGTATCCTGTGTTATAGTCTGATTGTAGTGGCATGGGAGTTATGTTAGATATCCTGATCTATACTGCACAGTACTAGTGCCCAGTGATTCCTGCCGCTGCACACCGCAGAGCATTCTAGTATAGTGGATACATGTCTCTGGTTTCACTACAATCTTCAGCATTATTATTTTCATTGAGGGTATGAAAGTGGGACTTGGGGGAGGGGGGGGGGGGCACCAGGGGACTTCCGGTGATACAGTGTTTCCACTGCTCTGGATTTATATAATATATAGCTCTGGATTTATAAATTATATTGCTCTGGATTTATATAATATATAGCTCTGGATTTATAAATTATATGGCTCTGGATTTATATAATATATAGCTCTGGATTTATACATTATAAGGCTCTGGATTTATGAATTATATGGCTCTGGATTTATATAATATATAGCTCTGGATTTATAAATTATATGGCTCTGGATTTATATAATTTATGGCTCTGGATTTATATAATTTATGGCTCTGGATTTATAAATTATATGGCTCTGGATTTATATAATATATAGCTCTGGAATTATACATTATACGGCTCTGGATTTATATGATAGCTAGATCTGGATTTATATAATACATGGCTCTGGATTTATATAATATATAGCTCTGGAATTATACATTATACGGCTCTGGATTTATATGATAGCTAGATCTGGATTTATATAATATATAGCTCTGGATTTATATAATATATAGCTCTGGATTTATATAATATATAGATCTGGATTTATATAATATATGGCTCTGGATTTATATAATATATAGCTCTGGATTTATATAATATATAGCTCTGGATTTATATAATATATAGCTCTGGATTTATATAATATATAGCTCTGGATTTATATAATATATAGCTCTGGATTTATATAATATATAGCTCTGGATTTATATAATATATAGCTCTGGATTTATAAATTATATTGCTCTGGATTTATATAATATATAGCTCTGGATTTATAAATTATATGGCTCTGGATTTATATAATATATAGCTCTGGATTTATACATTGTACGGCTCTGGATTTATATAATATATAGCTCTGGATTTATAAATTATATGGCTCTGGATTTATATAATTTATGGCTCTGGATTTATATAATATATAGCTCTGGAATTATACATTATACGGCTCTGGATTTATATGATAGCTAGATCTGGATTTATATAATATATGGCTCTGGATTTATATAATATATAGCTCTGGAATTATACATTATACGGCTCTGGATTTATATGATAGCTAGATCTGGATTTATATAATATATAGCTCTGGATTTATATAATATATAGCTCTGGATTTATATAATATATAGATCTGGATTTATATAATATATGGCTCTGGATTTATATAATATATAGCTCTGGATTTATATAATATATAGCTCTGGATTTATATGATAGCTAGATCTGGATTTATATAATATATATATAGCTCTGGATTTATATAATATATAGCTCTGGATTTATATAATATATAGATCTGGATTTATATAATATATGGCTCTGGATTTATATAATATATAGCTCTGGATTTATATAATATATAGCTCTGGATTTATATAATATATAGATCTGGATTTATATAATATATAGCTCTGGATTTATATAATATATAGCTCTGGATTTATATAATATATGGCTCTGGATTTATATAATATATAGCTCTGGATTTATATAATATATAGATCTGGATTTATATAATATATAGCTCTGGATTTATATAATATATAGCTCTGGATTTATATAATATATGGCTCTGGATTTGTATAATATATGGCTCTGGATTTGTATAATATACGGCTCTGGATTTATATAATATATAGCTCTGGATTTATAAATTATATGGCTCTGGATTTGTATAATATATGGCTCTGGATTTGTATAATATATGGCTCTGGATTTATATAATATACGGCTCTGGATTTATATAATATATAGCTCTGGATTTATATAATATATGGCTCTGGATTTATATAATATATAGCTCTGGATTTATATAATATATAGCTCTGGATTTATATAATATATAGCTCTGGATTTATATAATATATGGCTCTGGATTTGTATAATATATGGCTCTGGATTTGTATAATATATATATAGCTCTGGATTTAAATAATATATAGCTCTGGATTTATATAATATATAGCTCTGGATTTATATAATATATAGCTCTGGATTTATATAATATATGGCTCTGGATTTATATAATATATAGCTCTGGATTTATATAATATATAGCTCTGGATTTATATAATATATGGCTCTGGATTTGTATAATATATGGCTCTGGATTTGTATAATATATGGCTCTGGATTTGTATAATATATGGCTCTGGATTTATATAATATATATATAGCTCTGGATTTATATAATATATAGCTCTGGATTTATATAATATATAGCTCTGGATTTATATAATATATAGCTCTGGATTTATATAATATATAGCTCTGGATTTATATAATATATAGCTCTGGATTTATATAATATATAGCTCTGGATTTATATAATATATAGCTCTGGATTTATATAATATATAGCTCTGGATTTATATAATATATAGATCTGGATTTATATAATATATAGCTCTGGATTTATATAATATATAGCTCTGGATTTATATAATATATAGCTCTGGATTTATATAATATATAGCTCTGGATTTATATAATATATGGCTCTGGATTTATATAATATATGGCTCTGGATTTATATAATATATGTGTAACGCTCAATTGTTGATAAGATGGAAACAACTGCAGATTTCTGAGTTTGATAATGTTTATTACTTTAAATAAAAAAAGATAATCAAATTGAACTGTCTCTTTAATTCCTGGCAGGTTGTAACCAGCAGCGGTGTTTGAAGCTTTTTTTAGGATAAGGTAAATTTAACACAACCAGCGAGAAGTTCCAATTTAGGATGCAGATAATTAATAAGTAGGTGTTGGAAACAAGATTATGAGTCGATGTGGAGCAGATAGCGAACCACTTAGATTTAGGATGGTTATATATTAAGTTGAGCCAATCTGGGTTACTTAACTTATGAAGGAGTGATAATCCAAATTGGTGATAGAGATTCCACAGAGAATTTTTCGGGGTTGGAGACAGCAGGGTCACTAGCCGAGTGTGTAACTGTGTGAGGAGTATGGGTTTGCAAGTCCCTTACATAAGTAAGGATTCTTTCATTGGTGATCTGTAGATCTTGCATGCCTTGAGTGAGAGTATCCACTCTTTGGTTTAATCTGGTGATTTCAGAAGTGAGATCTGCTGTATCCATTAATTAGGCTGGATCAATCTGTAACGCTCAATTGTTGATAAGATGGAAACAACTGCAGATTTCTGAGTTTGATAATGTTTATTACTTTAAATAAAAAAAGATAATCAAATTGAACTGTCTCTTTAATTCCTGGCAGGTTGTAACCAGCAGCGGTGTTTGAAGCTTTTTTTAGGATAAGGTAAATTTAACACAACCAGCGAGAAGTTCCAATTTAGGATGCAGATAATTAATAAGTAGGTGTTGGAAACAAGATTATGAGTCGATGTGGAGCAGATAGCGAACCACTTAGATTTAGGATGGTTATATATTAAGTTGAGCCAATCTGGGTTACTTAACTTATGAAGGAGTGATAATCCAAATTGGTGATAGAGATTCCACAGAGAATCGGGGTTGCAGCAGGCAAGAGAATATCCAAAACAGTCCGAGGTCGTAGGAGAGGAGAAGGAGGGTAAATGATTAAACAGTCCGGGTCCGATACACAGTAGAAGTAAATATTCAGTTTGAAGTTCGCGGGAGCTTTCGAGTTGATCCAGCACTGTGGTGTTGACGCGGACTCTCTATGAACCCTGGGAACGACCACGTCATAGGAGGGGGAGTGGCCGCGCTCCGAGAACCCGGAAGTCCACGGTTAGCGAATGCCGGAAGGTCTGACAATATGGCTCTGGATTTATATAATATATAGCTCTGGATTTATATAATATATAGCTCTGGATTTATATAATATATAGCTCTGGATTTATATAATATATAGCTCTGGATTTATATAATATATGGCTCTGGATTTATATAATATATGGCTCTGGATTTATATAATATATAGCTCTGGATTTATATAATATATAGCTCTGGATTTATATAATATATAGCTCTGGATTTATATAATATATGGCTCTGGATTTATATAATATATGGCTCTGGATTTATATAATATATAGCTCTGGATTTATATAATATATGGCTCTGGATTTATATAATATATGGCTCTGGATTTATATAATATATAGCTCTGGATTTATATAATATATGGCTCTGGATTTATATAATATATGGCTCTGGATTTATATAATATATGGCTCTGCATTTATATAATATATGGCTCTGGATTTATATAATATATAGCTCTGGATTTATATAATATATAGCTCTGGATTTATATAATATATGGCTCTGGATTTATATAATATATAGCTCTGGATTTATATAATATATAGCTCTGGATTTATATAATATATGGCTCTGGATTTATATAATATATGGCTCTGGATTTATATAATATATAGCTCTGGATTTATATAATATATGGCTCTGCATTTATATAATATATGGCTCTGGATTTATATAATATATAGCTCTGGATTTATATAATATATAGCTCTGGATTTGTATAATATATAGCTCTGGATTTATATAATATATGGCTCTGGATTTATATAATATATGGCTCTGGATTTATATAATATATAGCTCTGGATTTGTATAATATATAGCTCTGGATTTATATAATATATGGCTCTGGATTTATATAATATATAGCTCTGGATTTATATAATATATAGATCTGGATTTATATAATATATGGCTCTGGATTTATATAATATATAGCTCTGGATTTGTATAATATATGGCTCTGGATTTATATAATATATGGCTCTGGATTTGTATAATATATGGCTCTGGATTTGTATAATATATGGCTCTGGATTTGTATAATATATGGCTCTGGATTTATATAATATATATATAGCTCTGGATTTATATAATATATAGCTCTGGATTTATATAATATATAGCTCTGGATTTATATAATATATAGCTCTGGATTTATATAATATATAGCTCTGGATTAATATAATATATAGCTCTGGATTTATATAATATATAGCTCTGGATTTATATAATATATAGCTCTGGATTTATATAATATATAGATCTGGATTTATATAATATATAGCTCTGGATTTATATAATATATAGCTCTGGATTTATATAATATATAGCTCTGGATTTATATAATATATAGCTCTGGATTTATATAATATATGGCTCTGGATTTATATAATATATGGCTCTGGATTTATATAATATATGGCTCTGGATTTATATAATATATAGCTCTGGATTTATATAATATATAGCTCTGGATTTATATAATATATGGCTCTGGATTTATATAATATATGGCTCTGGATTTATATAATATATAGCTCTGGATTTATATAATATATAGCTCTGGATTTATATAATATATAGCTCTGGATTTATATAATATATAGCTCTGGATTTATATAATATATAGCTCTGGATTTATATAATATATGGCTCTGGATTTATATAATATATGGCTCTGGATTTATATAATATATAGCTCTGGATTTATATAATATATGGCTCTGCATTTATATAATATATGGCTCTGGATTTATATAATATATAGCTCTGGATTTGTATAATATATAGCTCTGGATTTATATAATATATGGCTCTGGATTTATATAATATATGGCTCTGGATTTATATAATATATAGCTCTGGATTTGTATAATATATAGCTCTGGATTTATATAATATATGGCTCTGGATTTATATAATATATGGCTCTGGATTTATATAATATATAGCTCTGGATTTGTATAATATATAGCTCTGGATTTATATAATATATGGCTCTGGATTTATATAATATATAGCTCTGGATTTATATAATATATAGATCTGGATTTATATAATATATGGCTCTGGATTTATATAATATATAGCTCTGGATTTGTATAATATATGGTTTTGGATTTATATAATATATGGCTCTGGATTTGTATAATATATGGCTCTGGATTTGTATAATATATGGCTCTGGATTTGTATAATATATGGCTCTGGATTTATATAATATATATATAGCTCTGGATTTATATAATATATAGCTCTGGATTTATATAATATATAGCTCTGGATTTATATAATATATAGCTCTGGATTTATATAATATATAGCTCTGGATTTATATAATATATAGCTCTGGATTTATATAATATATAGCTCTGGATTTATATAATATATAGCTCTGGATTTATATAATATATAGATCTGGATTTATATAATATATAGCTCTGGATTTATATAATATATAGCTCTGGATTTATATAATATATAGCTCTGGATTTATATAATATATAGCTCTGGATTTATATAATATATAGCTCTGGATTTATATAATATATGGCTCTGGATTTATATAATATATGGCTCTGGATTTATATAATATATGGCTCTGGATTTATATAATATATAGCTCTGGATTTATATAATATATAGCTCTGGATTTATATAATATATGGCTCTGGATTTATATAATATATGGCTCTGGATTTATATAATATATAGCTCTGGATTTATATAATATATAGCTCTGGATTTATATAATATATAGCTCTGGATTTATATAATATATAGATCCGGATTTATATAATATATGGCTCTGGATTTATATAATATATAGCTCTGGATTTATATAATATATAGATCTGGATTTATATAATATATGGCTCTGGATTTATATAATATATAGCTCTGGATTTATATAATATATAGCTCTGGATTTATATAATATATAGCTCTGGATTTGTATAATATATAGCTCTGGATTTGTATAATATACGGCTCTGGATTTGTATAATATATAGCTCTGGATTTATATAATATATAGCTCTGGATTTATATAATATATAGCTCTGGATTTGTATAATATACGGCTCTGGATTTGTATAATATATAGCTCTGGAATTATACATTATACGGCTCTGGATTTATATGATAGCTAGATCTGGATTTATATAATATACGGCTCTGGATTTGTATAATATATAGCTCTGGATTAATATAATATATAGCTCTGGATTTATATAATATATGGCTCTGGATTTGTATAATACATAGCTCTGGATTTATATAATATATGGCTCTGGATTTGTATAATATATAGCTCTGGATTTGTATAATATATAGCTCTGGATTTGTATAATATATGGCTCTGGATTTATATAATATATAGCTCTGGATTTATATAATATATAGCTCTGGATTTATATAATATATAGCTCTGGATTTGTATAATATATAGCTCTGGATTTATATAATATATAGCTCTGGATTTATAAATTATATGGCTCTGGATTTATATAATATATAGCTCTGGATTTGTATAATATATAGCTCTGGATTTATATAATATATAGCTCTGGATTTGTATAATATATAGCTCTGGATTTATATAATATATGGCTCTGGATTTATATAATATATAGCTCTGGATTTGTATAATATATAGCTCTGGATTTATATAATATATGGCTCTGGATTTATATAATATATAGCTCTGGATTTGTATAATATACGGCTCTGGATTTATTTAGTATATGGCTCTGGATTTATACATAATCCGGCTCTAGAAAGATTAAGTGTGTCTGCACAATGAGATCCAATGTAAGAAGAGGAATCGGTGATGCCTTACCTCGTTTTCCCTGATTCACGTGGCGGTATCAGTGACAATGAATAGAGATGAGAGGACAGGAAGCGCTCTGAGCAGCGCACATTCTGTAACAATGCTTTGGGTGCAAAATATATTTCGAGGTTTTCTTGAGGCTAAATTTGAGAGGAATTTTCAAAACGTCACATTGTACTCAAAGTAATAGGTCATTGGGTGTGTCCGGCTGGGATTCTAGAACAGCAGAAGTTACTTTGGAGTAGTGATAGCTAACAGTGATATAGAAAGGGTAGTAGATACCTGGAATAGCCTTCCAGTGGGAGCAGTAGCAGTGATATAGAAAGGGTAGTAGATACCTGGAATAGCCTTCCAGTGGGAGCAGTAACAGTGATATAGAAAGGGTAGTAGATACCTGGAATAGCCTTCCAGTGGGAGCAGTAACAGTGATATAGAAAGGGTAGTAGATACCTGGAACAGCCTTGCAGTGTGAGCAGTAACTGTGATATAGAAAGGGTAGTAGATACCTGGAATAGCCTTCCAGTGGGAGCAGTAACAGTGATATAGAAAGGGTAGTAGATACCTGGAATAGCCTTCCAGTGGGAGCAGTAACAGTGATATAGAAAGGGTAGTAGATACCTGGAATAGCCTTCCAGTGGGAGCAGTAACAGTGATATAGAAAGGGTAGTAGATACCTGGAATAGCCTTCCTGTGGGAGCAGGAACAGTGATATAGAAAGGGTAGTAGATACCTGGAATAGCCTTCCAGTGGGAGCAGTAACAGTGATATAGAAAGGGTAGTAGATACCTTTAATAGCCTTCCAGTGGGAGCAGTAACAGTGATATAGAAAGGGTAGTAGATACCTGGAATAGCCTTCCAGTGGGAGCAGGAACAGTGATACAGAAAGGGTAGTAAATACCTGGAATAGCCTTCCAGTGGGAGCAGTAACAGTGATATAGACAGGGTAGTAGATACCTGGAATAGCCTTCCAGTGGGAGCGGTAACAGTGATATAGAAAGGGTAGTAGATACCTGGAATAGCCTTCCAGTGGGAGCAGTGACAGTGATATAGAAAGGGTAGTAGATACCTGGAATAGCCTTCCAGTGGGAGCAGTAACAGTGATATAGAAAGGGTAGTAGATACCTGGAATAGCCTTCCAGTGGGAGCAGTAACAGTGATATAGAAAGGGTAGTAGATACCTGGAATAGCCTTCCAGTGGGAGCAGTAACAGTGATATAGAAAGGGCAGTAGATACCTGGAATAGCCTTCCAGTGGGAGCAGTAACAGTGATATAGAAAGGGTAATAGATACCTGGAATGGCCTTCCAGTGGGTGCAGTAACAGTGATATAGAAAGGGTAGTAGATACCTGGAATAGCCTTCCAGTGGGAGCAGTAACAGTGATATAGAAAGGGTAGTAGATACCTGGAATAGCCTTCCAGTGGGAGCAGTAACAGTGATATAGAAAGGGTAGTAGATACCTGGAATAGCCTTCCAGTGGGAGCAGTAACAGTGATATAGAAAGGGTAGTAGATACCTGGAATAGCCTTCCTGTGGGAGCAGGAACAGTGATATAGAAAGGGTAGTAGATACCTGGAATAGCCTTCCAGTGGGAGCAGTAACAGTGATATAGAAAGGGTAGTAGATACCTGGAATAGCCTTCCAGTGGGAGCAGTAACAGTGATATAGAAAGGGTAGTAGATACCTGGAATAGCCTTCCAGTGGGAGCAGGAACAGTGATACAGAAAGGGTAGTAAATACCTGGAATAGCCTTCCAGTGGGAGCAGTAACAGCGATATAGAAAGGGTAGTAGATACCTGGAATAGCCTTCCAGTGGGAGCAGTAACTGTGATATAGAAAGGGTAGTAGATACCTGGAATAGCCTTCCAGTGGAAGCAGTAACAGTGATATAGAAAGGGTAGTAGATACCTGGAATAGCCTTCCAGTGGGAGCAGTAACAGTGATATAGAAAGGGTAGTAGATACCTGGAATAGCCTTCCAGTGGGAGCAGTAACAGTGATATAGAAAGGGTAGTAGATACCTGGAATAGCCTTCCAGTGGGAGCAGTAACAGTGATATAGAAAGGGTAGTAGATACCTGGAATAGCCTTCCAGTGGGAGCAGTGACAGTGATATAGAAAGGGTAGTAGATACCTGGAATAGCCTTCCAGTGGGAGCAGTAACAGTGATATAGAAAGGGTAGTAGATACCTGGAATAGCCTTCCAGTGGGAGCGGTAACAGTGATATAGAAAGGGTAGTAGATACCTGGAATAGCCTTCCAGTGGGAGCAGTAACAGTGATATAGAAAGGGTAGTAGATACCTGGAATAGCCTTCCAGTGGGAGCAGTAACAGTGATATAGAAAGGGTAGTAGATACCTGAAATAGCCTTCCAGTGGGAGCAGTAACAGTGATATAGAAAGGGCAGTAGATACCTGGAATAGCCTTCCAGTGGGAGCAGTAACAGTGATATAGAAAGGGTAGTAGATACCTGGAATAGCCTTCCAGTGGGAGCGGTAACAGTGATATAGAAAGGGCAGTAGATACCTGGAATAGCCTTCTAGTGGGAGCGGTAACAGTGATATAGAAAGGGTAGTAGATACCTGGAATAGCCTTCCAGTGGGAGCAGTAACAGTGATATAGAAAGGGCAGTAGATACCTGGAATGGCCTTTCAGTGGGAGCAGTAACAGTGATATAGAAAGGGTAGTAGATACCAGGAATAGCCTTCCAGTGGGAGCAGTAGCAGTGATATAGAAAGGGCAGTAGATACCTGGAATGGCCTTTCAGTGGGAGCAGTAACAGTGATATAGAAAGGGTAGTAGATACCAGGAATAGCCTTCCAGTGGAAGCAGTAACAGTGATATAGAAAGGGTAGTAGATACCTGGAATAGCCTTCCAGTGGGAGCAGTAACAGTGATATAGAAAGGGTAGTAGATACCTGGAATAGCCTTCCAGTGGGAGCAGTAACAGTGATATAGAAAGGGCAGTAGATACCTGGAATGGCCTTTCAGTGGGAGCAGTAACAGTGATATAGAAAGGGTAGTAGATACCTGGAATAGCCTTCCAGTGGGAGCAGTAACAGTGATGTAGAAAGGGTAGTAGATACCTGGAATAGCCTTCCAGTGGGAGCAGTAACAGTGATATAGAAAGGGTAATAGATACCTGGAATGGCCTTCCAGTGGGTGCAGTAAATGTGATATAGAAAGGGTAGTAGATACCTGGAATAGCCTTCCAGTGGGAGCAGTAGCAGTGATATAGAAAGGGTAGTAGATACCAGGAATAGCCTTCCAGTGGGAGCAGTAGCAGTGATATAGAAAGGGTAGTAGATACCAGGAAGAGCCTTCCAGTGGGAGCAGTAACAGTGATATAGAAAGGGTAGTAGATACCTGGAATAGCCTTCCAATGGGAGCAGTAGCAGTGATATAGAAAGGGTAGTAGATACCAGGAATAGCCTTCCAGTGGGAGCAGTAGCAGTGATATAGAAAGGGTAGTAGATACCTGGAATAGCCTTCCAGTGGGAGCAGTAACAGTGATATAGAAAGGGTAGTAGATACCTGGAATAGCCTTCCAGTGGGAGCAGTAACAGTGATATAGAAAGGGTAGTAGATACCTGGAATAGCCTCCCAGTGGAAGCAGTAACATTGATACAGAAAGGGTAGTAGATACCTGGAATAGCCTTCCAGTGGGAGCAGTAACCGTGTTATAGAAAGGGTAGTAGATACCTGGAATAGCCTTCCAGTGGGAGCAGTAACATTGATATAGAAAGGGTAGTAGATACCTTGAATAGCCTTCCAGTGGGAGCAGTAACAGCGATATAGAAAGGGTAGTAGATACCTGGAATAGCCTTCCAGTGGGAGCAGTAACAGTGATATAGAAAGGGTAGTAGATACCTGGAATAGCCTTCCAGTGGGAGCAGTAACATTGACATAGAAAGGGTAGTAGATACCTGGAATAGCCTTCCAGTGGGAGCAGTAACAGTGATATAGAAAGGGTAGTAGATACCTGGAATAGCCTTCCAGTGGGAGCAGTAACAGTGATATAGAAAGGGTAGTAGATACCTGGAATAGCCTCCCAGTGGCAGCAGTAACAGTGATATAGAAAGGGTAGTAGATACCTGGAATAGCCTTCCAGTGGGAGCAGTAACAGTGATATAGAAAGGGTAGTAGATACCTGGAATAGCCTTCCAGTGGAAGCAGTAATAGTGATATAGAAAGGGTAGTAGATACCTGGAATAGCCTTCCAGTGGGAGCAGTAACAGTGATATAGAAAGGGTAGTAGATACCTGGAATAGCCTTCCAGTGGGAGCAGTAACCGTGTTATAGAAAGGGTAGTAGATACCTGGAATAGCCTTCCAGTGGGAGCAGTAACAGTGATATAGAAAGGGTAGTAGATACCTGGAATAGCCTCCCAGTGGCAGCAGTAACAGTGATATAGAAAGGGTAGTAGATACCTGGAATAGCCTTCCAGTGGGAGCAGTAACAGTGATATAGAAAGGGTAGTAGATACCTGGAATAGCCTTCCAGTGGGAGCAGTAACAGTGATATAGAAAGGGTAGTAGATACCTGGAATAGCCTTCCAGTGGGAGCAGTAACAGTGATATAGAAAGGGTAGTAGATACCTGGAATAGCCTTCCAGTGGGAGCAGTAACAGTGATATAGAAAGGGTAGTAGATACCTGGAATAGCCTTCCAGTGTGAGCAGTAACAGTGATATAGAAAGGGTAGTAGATACCTGGAATAGCCTTCTAGTGGGAGGAGTAACAGCGATATAGAAAGGGTAGTAGATACCTGGAATAGCCTTCCAGTGGGAGCAGTAACAGTGATATAGAAAGGGTAGTAGATACCTGGAATAGCCTTCCAGTGGGAGCAGTAACAGTGATATAGAAAGGGTAGTAGATACCTGGAATAGCCTTCCAGTGGGAGCAGTAACAGTGATATAGAAAGGGTAGTAGATACCTGGAATAGCCTCCCAGTGGATGCAGTAACAGTGATATAGAAAGGGTAGTAGATACCTGGAATAGCCTTCCAGTGTGAGCAGTAACAGTGATATAGAAAGGGTAGTAGATACCTGGAATAGCCTTCTAGTGGGAGCAGTAACAGCGATATAGAAAGGGTAGTAGATACCTGGAATAGCCTTCCAGTGGGAGCAGTAACAGTGATATAGAAAGGGTAGTAGATACCTGGAATAGCCTTCCAGTGGGAGCAGTAACAGTGATATAGAAAGGGTAGTAGATACCTGGAATAGCCTTCCAGTGGGAGCGGTGACAGTGATATAGAAAGGGTAGTAGATACCTGGAATAGCCTTCTAGTGGGAGCAGTAACAGTGATATAGAAAGGGTAGTAGATACCTGGAATAGCCTTCCAGTGGGAGCAGTAACAGTGATATAGAAAGGGTAGTAGATACCTGGAATAGCCATCCAGTGGGAGCAGTAACAGTGATATAGAAAGAGTAGTAGATACCTGGAATATCCTTCCAGTGGGAGCAGTAACAGTGATATAGAAAGGGTAGTAGATACCTGGAATATCCTTCCAGTGGGAGCAGTAACAATGATATAGAAAGGGTAGTAGATACCTGGAATAGCCTTCCAGTGGGAGCAGTAACAGTGATATAGAAAGGGTAGTAGATACCTGGAATAGCCTTCCGGTGGGAGCAGTAACAGTCATATAGAAAGGGTAGTAGATACCTGGAATAGCCTTCCAGTGGGAGCAGTAACAGTGATATAGAAAGGGTAGTAGATACCTGGAATAGCCTTCCAGTGGGAGCGGTAACAGTGATATAGAAAGGGTAGTAGATACCTGGAATAGCCTTCCAGTGGGAGCAGTAACAGTGATATAGAAAGGGTAGTAGATACCTGGAATAACCTTCCAGTGGGAGCAGTAACAGCGATATATAAAGGGTAGTAGATACCTGGAATAGCCTTCCAGTGGGAGCAGTAACAGTGATATAGAAAGGGTAGTAGATACCTGGAATAGCCTTCCAGTGGGAGCAGTAACAGTGATATATGAAGGGTAGTAGATACCTGGAATAGCCTTCCAGTGGGAGCGGTAACAGTGATATAGAAAGGGTAGTAGATACCTGGAATAGCCTTCCAGTGGGAGCAGTAACAGTGATATAGAAAGGGTAGTAGATACCTGGAATAGCCTTCCAGTGGGAGCAGTAACAGTGATATAGCAAGGGTAGTAGATACCTGGAATAGCCTTCCAGTGGGAGCAGTAACAGTGATATAGAAAGGGTAGTAGATACCTGGAATAGCCTTCCAGTGGGAGCAGTAACAGTGATATAGAAAGGGTAGTAGATACCTGGAATAGCCTTCCAGTGGGAGCAGTAACAGTGATATAGAAAGGGTAGTAGATACCTGGAATAGCCTTCCAGTGGGAGCAGTAACAGTGATATAGCAAGGGTAGTAGATACCTGGAATAGCCTTCCAGTGGGAGCAGTAACAGTGATATAGAAAGGGTAGTAGATACCTGGAATAGCCTTCCAGTGGGAGCAGTAACAGTGATATATGAAGGGTAGTAGATACCTGGAATAACCTTCCAGTGGGAGCAGTAACAGCGATATATAAAGGGTAGTAGATACCTGGAATAGCCTTCCAGTGGGAGCAGTAACAGTGATATAGAAAGGGTAGTAGATACCTGGAATAGCCTTCCAGTGGGAGCAGTAACAGTGATATAGAAAGGGTAGTAGATACCTGGAATAGCCTTCCAGTGGGAGCAGTAACAGTGATATAGCAAGGGTAGTAGATACCTGGAATAGCCTTCCAGTGGGAGCAGTAACAGTGATATAGAAAGGGTAGTAGATACCTGGAATAGCCTTCCAGTGGGAGCAGTAACAGTGATATAGATTTATATAGGGTTAAACACTCTTTTGAGTGATGCCTGTGCCTTATCAAGTGAAGAAAATATATTGATATATATGCTTATGTCTTTTATGAAAGAATATTTGAATAGGAGACCTTCTGCAGCTGGCCCAGGTTTCTATGTGGCTAAATGAGTCAATTGCGGGTCAGTCTTCATGCTGATTGGCTATTGAGGATTACATTTCAGTTGACTGTTTTTATTTTAATTTTATTTTTTGTCTATTGTTCACTAAACTTTATTGAAAATGTCTTTGCTGCTAGAGTTTTAGTAGAGAAAGTAAATACATAATATGAGCCTCCCGTCTTGATATAAAATTGTTAGTTATATGTATATTAGTAAATACATTTCTAAAATTGACAAAAATCTTAACACTGGAAAACAAGCCTTAGTGCGATGTGTGAGATGGCCACTAGATGTCACTGTTGTGTCTTTGAAATGCTGCTGTATGTGGTGTGTGACATTCACGTCCTACATACAATCAAAGTAAAATATGAATAACTTAGTCCGTAACGTCCCCAGACTAGTAACTCTCCGACGGTGAGCAATAAGGCACGTTCGCATGGTAACAATAAATCCAGGTTCAATAATCAATATTCCAGCATATTTTAAGATATTGGGGTTTCTATGTGTCTGCTAGTTGAGTAAAATAAACAGTCTCATGCATATGACCCATGCTGGCACGATGATTCTCATTTAATTATTTAATTATTTTATTTAGAAAATATGTTACCAGGAAGGATACATTGAGATTTCTCTCATTTTCAAGTATGTCCTGGGTCCACAAATCATTGCATTGCTACAATAGGGTACAATAAAATACAAAAACAATATTAGTACACAATATATACAAAATGTAACATAGAACAGGTAGGAAATATATAATAAACCATGACACGTGCATTCTGTTTTGAGGTATGTAGAGAGGGATCTCTTAAAGCTGGGCTAGTCCACTATGCCTGTAGAAAGTCACACCTTAGGCGACACTCCAGAAGTGTCACGGGGCATAACCCCTAAATCTTTAAACTATAGAAAGATACTCTAGTTGCTGGGTAGAAAAACCAGAAACACGAGTATCAGCTGGAAAAATAATATGAGAGATACATACATAATAAGATCCTATAGGTAAAATAAGTAGATCAAAAATGGTCAAAAGTGGATAAAGAATTAATCAAGCCAAATGGCTATCCTCCTGTCTTCAGGGCTCTTCAAAACATCTACTGGACTCAGACTCTGGACACAATTGTGCGTTTCTATATATGCCAATACACCGGAGAAGTTGTTTATAGTTTGGCGAAATCAGAACCATATTCATTTATTTGTCCTTGAGAACTGAATTTGAGCAATATACAGGGAACGGTATCAAAATGTTATTGCCGTAATGAGTCTAAAATTAATAAAGCAAATTCATCTGGATATACAATTTATGTAATTACATATATCACTAGCATGGGTGCCGATTATATCTAATATTGGCTCGTCATATGCGACTGCTTGTTGGTGGTTCAGTCGGGGCGGACAGATAATTGTCTCTTCGAGTCGGATCCCTGACGGGACTAATATTATTCACACCGATTGGAATTTTTGTTTGAGCTTTCCTGGTCTTGCGATATAACACATGTGTGTAAATATATAACATCGAGTTCTGACAAAGGGACTGTCCAATAAGTACAAATATACCGGCGTTAGTCTAGATGTCTTTGACATAGATGGATTGGTGAACAAGTTTATTGTTATATGATTCCTATTTACGTGTTCACGATCGGATGACTGGAACCTATAGGGTTAATTCCCTTTTCAATCGGCAGGTAAAAATCTATTTACGAAGGTCGCCTTCGTATTGGACCATTCATAAATCTAATTAGCATAATGTGACGTCTGTATTTTGGCGCCCCAAAACAGATGAATTCTGACGTCCGATTGGCTTATTTTCTGAAGCATTAACAGAACTAAGGGTATTTAACAGAGACCTTGTGGTCAGAACGGATTCAGCGCCTGACAAAGGTGCATTACTCTGGCACCGAAACGCGCGTCGGGTTGAGGGTTTATTCCTTGACTTACACTCTTTTTCACTTATAGGGCACTGTATCACCATGTGCAGGTAACCAACACTCTAAGTATGGTTCTGCACATTAGCACTTTTTTACTTTAACACTATAGTATTTCTTCCCTCCTGTCATTTTTGTATACCTAGTCTGACTGGCGTCTTTTGACAACTTTAGGAGTTTAAATTATGTGGAACTGAATATCTGCACACAAGGATAGGTGTATTTACTATATAGCTAGTACTCATATGTTATCTGTGCAATTGGCTACATATTTAGCAAGTCTTTTACAGCTTAACTTGCTACAGAGCCATTCTTATTTTGCACACATATGAGTTTCTTTGGACACTTTGTCACTAACTGTATATCATCTGAATAAGATATTATTTGGTTCCAAGCCATCTCAGGTATTTATTTGGCTTTCATTTTATATTGCAACCTCCACTCACTCTATGAAGGTGACTAATATATCAGATTACTAAGAGTGGGCAATTTATTATTATGTCAGTCTCCATTTAGATACAAGGGTTCTAAGTAAGGCTCTTTCACATCTCTAATATATCTCAGACTTGGACCATTTCGATTATATTAAAGTCCAGAGTCTGAGTCCAGTAGATGTTTTGAAGAGCCCTGAAGACAGGAGGATAGCCATTTGGCTTGATTAATTTTTTATCCACTTTTGACCATTTTTGATCTACTTATTTTACCGATAGAATCTTATTATATATGTATCTCTCATATTATTTTTCCAGCTGATACTCATGTTTCTGGTTCTTCTATCCAGCAACTAGAGTACCTAGGGCAGCACAAAACCAGGATACACCACTGACTGCACCCCTGGCACTCACAGCACCCTCACTCACACACACACACTGAACCCCTGACACTAACAGCACCCTCACTCACACACACACACACACACACACACACACACACACACACACACACTGAACCCCTGACACTAACAACACCCCCACCCCCCCCCTCCCCCCCCCACACACACTGCACCCCTGGCACTCACAGCACCCCCCTCCCCCCCACACACACACACAAACACTGCCCCACTGACACTCACAGCACCCCTGACACTCCCAGCACCCTCACACACACTGCACAAAATTCTTTCCTGGCATTTTTGTCTCCTGGTATCCCATCCATGGAGAGACCAGAGACAAATTTCAAGCAAACACAGTGCTAGCATGTTACTGAATTTGCTTGCGCTGTACAGAACAAATTCAGGGAATTTTCTTCCCAGTCCGGCCCTGCTACTACTAAACTGTACCAGTATGGGTGTATATCTTATTCAAAAGTGAAAGAGCATACAGTTGCAGGGCCGCAATTAGGGGTTGTCAACGGTTGTCACGGGCCCAGTTTCTGAGAAGACAGTATTTACATTGCTTTCCAGAGCCACCTCTAGTGGCTGTCACTGTGACAGCCGATAAAGGCCCTTCCTTTAGTAATGATGATCTCAGCCTAGGAAGGAGCAATGGTGAGTGGCGAGGCTATGTAAGGAAAGTTAATCTTCTTTATTATACTATTATGGGGGCTAGTGAGCGAGGGGGGGGGGGGATAAATCTAAATATGGACTCAAATTATTAAAATTTCCAAATCGTTCAATAATCTTAGAAAAAGTTACCAAATGATTTATCTGCAGAAGAAAGTTTTTTTATTGGTATTGAATCAACGATAACGATAAGAATACATGTTCGTATTCCTAAAGTTAGGTGTCCCTTTAAGGATGCGTTAGCATTTCATGTAAACCTGTATTGGAATATTTGGAAGGCCGTCTAGATGTGCTGCTTACTGTTGCATGTTGGATGGATACATGTACTAATAAATCACCTGTATTTAAATAATATATGATCCAGCTTGCCCAGGCTCCATTGTGTTCTGGTTTAATTGTGTTTCGTGTTACTGCAACGTGCAGGAAGTATAAGACCCGAACACACGATGATTGTTTATAAAAGCCGCTCTCTCTTCCTTGGCAGCGACTGCCTGTACGCGGGATTCTCTCACATTTTATTTACGTCACATTGTTGTGACAATCATAAATTCATCTGTTGAACTTGGACGTCGGATGATCCATCATAAGTGACTTATTGTTCAATCAGTTTATAACACAGAACAGTCAGCACACCCTGTCCGTTAATTAGTACAAGGCTGTCATTATTTTTAAGCAAATAAATAGCCAAAGGTAGTGTGTGCTTTGCTTTAATTGCCCACCATTAGCTTATGTTACTTAAACAGGCCCAGAGCTTGCAGATAAAATAACAGCTACGTGTCTGTATTCAAAGCGTGCAGTTTAGTATTCGTCATACTTAAAAACCATTTTAAGATGTGAATAACATGGATTGTCAGAAATCTTATAAATGAGAAGAATCAGTGAAAGATGCTCAATGTTGGCATGAGATAATATAAGCAGCGGATTTAGGCCAATGGTTACTACGTTTCATGGTAATATTGTTACAGGAAGACCCAACACCTTCTAGAGAGTATTCTGCACTGAAAGACCCCACACCTTCTAGAAAGTGTTCTACATAGAAAGACCCCACACCTTCTAGAGAGTATTCTGCACTGAAAGACCCCACACCTTCTAGAGAGTATTCTACACAGAAAGACCCCACACCTTCTAGAAAGTGTTCTACATAGAAAGACCCCACACCTTCTAGAAAGCGTTCTACATAGAAAGACCCCATGTTTGCTGGAGTGTATTCTGTACAGAAAGGCCCAACACCACTGTAGCGGATCCAGGGTAACCCGACCGGTTACCTTCGTTAATCCCTTCCTTCAGCCGTTCAGGAACCACTTAAAGTAGAAAGAGACCCATTTCCCCCCAGTAACTGGACGAGACACAGCTCTGGAGGTACAACATTGACCATGCTTTATTGGTACAGCTTCATTTTATGCACAGACCCCCACAGAGGGTCTCTATTCTATTCAACACAAGCCCAGGCTGGAGGGGGATGGTTTACAGATAACAATCTCCCGCTCTGGCAGATATCAACAGTGCAATAAGTACAGACAATAAGACACTTCACAAACATTGGGGAAACTTAGGGGGCTCTGCAACCCCAGAAAGAAAAGGGGCACATATATAAAATATACATCCCTGAATATGTTCCGTTCTTATGATGTACACGTCCCAGCTATGATCCCTCTAAATAGCGAGGCTATTGGATGTACAGAGCCCGAGAAATCATAGTGTAAAGTCTGGGGCTTGAGGCTCTGTGCATCCCCGCAAAACCAAATTGCGCTAATTCACTTAGGGAAGGATGGTGTTTTGCCGGCCAATGAAGAGAAAGGGCGCGAACCAATTTGAATGGTACCCCTTCTCCTATTGGCCGGCATGGGATTCCAGGCGGCCAGCTGGGATTCTGCGGCTGTGAGGCTGACTCACAGATCCAGGGATTCTCTGCTGGACTTGCGTCTCTCTCTCCGGTGGATATCTCCACGCAGGTAGCACCGGAGAGAGCGCTCTTTGGGCAGCCACTAGCCCGGATAGTGATTAGGCTATTTTAAGACAGGTTAGGGTGATCCGAACCGCCAGTACCCCAAAAGGGTCCCCTCCAACCTCAGGGACCTGTTCATGGAAGTGCGAAGACCCCGCAAGGGAAGCGTCTCCTTTCGGGATACGAATGCTCCCCCTGGTGGCCACCTAGTGGAATGCTCACCTTGGTGGGCACCTAGTGGAATGCTCACCAAGGGGAGCACTCATTAATTACTTACCTTGCGGTTTCACACCTATGGTGTGAACGTTCTGATTAATTGGTGTGAACATTCTAACAGGCTACCGCGGTGGTCCTCGTTCGGGAGACGAACGGGTTCCGTTAGTTTGAGTGCTCCCGAATGGTAAACAGGGCATATTACACAAAATATAAGGAGCAGGGGAAACACATAATACTGGGGAAAAATACACGAACAAACAAGTGGGCAGAAGGGGGATGGCACTCAGTGACACAGAAATACCCCGTGTTTGCTGGAGTGTATTCTGCACAGAAAGACCCCGTGTTTGCTGGAGTGTATTCTGCACAGAAAGACCCCGTGTTTGCTGGAGTGTATTCTGCACAGAAAGACCCCGTGTTTGCTGGAGTGTATTCTGCACAGAAAGACCCCGTGTTTGCTGGAGTGTATTCTGCACAGAAAGACCCCGTGTTTGCTGGAGTGTATTCTGCACAGAAAGACCCCGTGTTTGCTGGAGTGTATTCTGTACAGAAAGACCCCGTGTTTGCTGGAGTGTATTCTGCACAGAAAGATCCCGTGTTTGCTGGAGTGTATTCTGTACAGAAAGACCCCGTGTTTGCTGGAGTGTATTCTGTACAGAAAGACCCCGTGTTTGCTGGAGTGTATTCTGTACAGAAAGACCCCGTGTTTGCTGGAGTGTATTCTGCACAGAAAGACCCCGTGTTTGCTGGAGTGTATTCTGCACAGAAAGACCCCGTGTTTGCTGGAGTGTATTCTGCACAGAAAGACCCCGTGTTTGCTGGAGTGTATTCTGTACAGAAAGACCCCGTGTTTGCTGGAGTGTATTCTGTACAGAAAGACCCCGTGTTTGCTGGAGTGTATTCTGTACAGAAAGACCCCGTGTTTGCTGGAGTGTATTCTGCACAGAAAGACCCCGTGTTTGCTGGAGTGTATTCTGTACAGAAAGACCCCGTGTTTGCTGGAGTGTATTCTGCACAGAAAGACCCCGTGTTTGCTGGAGTGTATTCTGCACAGAAAGACCCCGTGTTTGCTGGAGTGTATTCTGCACAGAAAGACCCCGTGTTTGCTGGAGTGTATTCTGCACAGAAAGACCCCGTGTTTGCTGGATTGTATTCTGTACAGAAAGACCCCGTGACTGCCAGAGAGAATTACGTTGAGAGGTTTTATTATGTATTGCTTTTGGGTGTAGCACCATTTCTATGCAAGTTATTATACTGTATTTTTTGTAGCAGTAAAATTCTCTTCAGCCCCTCCACTGAAGCAAACCAACAAACATACTAAATAAAAATGCCAAATTCCAGGTTCCACCTGGATGAAAACCAAATAAACTAGTCCAATCTGCAATCTATTTGCCAGACACAGGGATCCATCCTGAAGTTCTGTGCAGTGTGTTTTGTAATGTTTCATTCGCAAAAAAACACAATGTATTAATCAAATCAACAATAATAAACACAAGTAAATCTGCTGTTAGTTTCACGTTGCAGCATTCTGACACACACAGCATTTTTCAGATCCTCTCGCATTTGTGTAATATTTAATGCCCCATATTTGCCAAACCCTGTGTGTTTGTGTAATATTTAATGCCCCATATTTGCCAAACCCTGTGTGTTTGTGTAATATTTAATAGAGGGGTCACTGTGTGTATGAGAGAGCCATTGATGGTTGCTGGTTGTCATGTGACGGACACAGTTGCCACTGAATCTGAGAGTCCAAGAACGTTCTGGATATTCAGGAGGTATACTGCACTGTCTAACATTTCCATGGGTATTTTCCATCGCAGAGAGCGGTTTGCCGACTCCTAGCAGTCGAATCGTTGGGGGCAGTAATGCGGAGGTTGGTGCCTGGCCTTGGCAGGCTGCCCTAATTTGGAAAAATACATTCATCTGTGGAGGGTCTCTAATCTCATATCGCTGGGTAGTAACTGCCGCCCATTGCTTTGAAAGGTGAGTTCTCACTCTGGCTCCCCCGAGGGCCTGACAAAGCATTGTTTATCTCATAAAGTTATTTACATGGCTGTACAGGTGCCACAGGTAACATCAAAAACATTCTTCAGCTTTTGTGGTTTGTTTTATAAATCAGATCACAAATTGGACTGAAAATGATCCCGTAAAACTCTGAATGGGAGAGAATAGTGAGCTTTGTGAGTTGTGTATGAAATTAGTTGTAACAGTGCCAGTATCCTTGTACCATGGAACTGATACATCTCATTGTCACGCTACCCTGGTGCTGGTAACCGATGACATTGTTATGGTAACATTAAAGGATCACTATAGTGTCAGGAAAACAAACTTGTTTTCCTGACCCTATATAACCCTTAGGTCCCCCCCACCCTCAGGGCCCCCCTCCCTTGGCGCTTAAGGGGTTAAAACCCCTTCAGTTACTTACTTTAATCCAGCGCCGGGCTCCCTCGGCGCTGGTGACCTCTCCTCCCACTCCGACGTCGGCTCCCGAGTGGAGCCAGAGCCACTCTAGTTGTTACTATGTGGCAATACACTCCATTTATTATCTCATACCTATTAAGTCGCAACATTATCTAACTATTAACCATAGAAATTGCCATGTGTATATATGGTTAAGTATACTTCCTTTGCCATAGCGGCAGGCCTAGCAGTCTTTTTAATTACTTTTCACATTTAGACTTACATAGGAGTTATAGTGTCTTTTTTCTGTTTTTTGATTACTACTAAAATTGAAGTTTGTTCATGTGCAAGTCTTTGCAGCTTAGTACGCATGAGGTAGTACTGGGAGGGGGCTCTGTGGAGTTCTTTCTCCTCTCCAGCTATTTTCTTTCTTTCTAAGTACCAACCCCCACAGTCACTGCGGTGAGTATCAACCCCTACGGTTACTGCGGTGAGTACCAATCCGTACGGTCACTGCGGTGAGTACCAACCCCTACGGTTACTGCGGTGAGTACCAACCCCTACGGTTACTGCGGTGAGTATCAACCCCTACGGTTACTGCGGTGAGTACCAATCCGTATGGTCACTGCGGTGAGTACCAATCCCTACGGTTACTGCGGTGAGTATCAACCCCTACGGTTACTGCGATGAGTACCAATCCCTACGGTTACTGCGGTGAGTACCAACCCCTGCGGTTACTGCGGTGAATACCAACCCCTACGGTTACTGCGGTGAGTACCAACCCCTACGGTTACTGCGGTGAGTACCAACCCCTACGGTTACTGCGGTGAGTATCAACCCCTACGGTTACTGCGGTGAGTATCAACCCCTACGGTTACTGCGGTGAGTATCAACCCCTACGGTTACTGCGATGAGTACCAATCCCTACGGTTACTGCGGTGAGTACCAACCCCTGCGGTTACTGCGGTGAATACCAACCCCTATGGTTACTGCAGTGAGTACCAACCCCTACGGTTACTGCGGTGAGTACCAACCCCTACGGTTACTGCGGTGAGTATCAACCCCTACGGTTACTGCGGTGAGTATCAACCCCTACGGTTACTGCGGTGAGTATCAACCCCTACGGTTACTGCGGTGAGTATCAGCCCCTACGGTTACTGCGGTGAGTATCAACCCCTACGGTTACTGCGGTGAGTATCAACCCCTATGGTTACTGCAGTGAGTACCAACCCCTACGGTTACTGCGGTGAGTACCAACCCCTACGGTTACTGCGATGAGTACCAATCCCTACGGTTACTGCGGTGAGTACCAACCCCTGCGGTTACTGCGGTGAATACCAACCCCTATGGTTACTGCAGTGAGTACCAACCCCTACGGTTACTGCGGTGAGTACCAACCCCTACGGTTACTGCGGTGAGTATCAACCCCTACGGTTACTGCGGTGAGTATCAGCCCCTACGGTTACTGCGGTGAGTATCAACCCCTACGGTTACTGCGGTGAGTATCAGCCCCTACGGTTACTGCGGTGAGTATCAACCCCTACGGTTACTGCGGTGAGTATCAACCCCTATGGTTACTGCAGTGAGTACCAACCCCTACGGTTACTGCGGTGAGTACCAACCCCTACGGTTACTGCGGTGAGTATCAACCCCTATGGTTACTGCAGTGAGTACCAACCCCTACGGTTACTGCGGTGAGTACCAACCCCTGCGGCTACTGCGGTGAATACCAACCCCTACGGTTACTGCGGTGAGTATCAACCCCTACGGTTACTGCGGTGAGTATCAACCCCTACGGTTACTGCGGTGAGTATCAACCCCTACGGTTACTGCGGTGAGTATCAACCCCTGCGGTTACTGCGGTGAGTATCAACCCCTACGGTTACTGCGGTGAGTATCAACCCCTGCGGTTACTGCGGTGAGTATCAACCCCTACGGTTACTGCGGTGAGTATCAACCCCTACGGTTACTGCGGTGAGTATCAACCCCTACGGTTACTGCGGTGAGTATCAACCCCTACGGTTACTGCGGTGAGTATCAACCCCTACGGTTACTGCGGTGAGTATCAACCCCTACGGTTACTGCGGTGAGTATCAACCCCTACGGTTACTGCGGTGAGTATCAACCCCTACGGTTACTGCGGTGAGTATCAACCCCTACGGTTACTGCGGTGAGTACCATCCCCTACTGTTACTGCAGTGAGTACCATCCCCTACAGTTACTGCGGTGAGTACCAACCCCTACGGTTACTGCGGTGAGTACCAACCCCTACGGTTACTGCGATGAGTACGAACCCCTACGGTTACTGCGGTGAGTACCAACCCCTATGGTCACTGCAGTGATTACCAGCTCTTCCGGTCACTGTGGTGATTATCAAATCTTACTGTCACTGCAGTGAGTACCAATCCTTATGTTGTCTTTCTTGCAGGTCCAATAATGTGTCACTGTACCAAGTGTGGTTAGGAGCATACAACCTGTCCAATTTAGCGGATGGTGAGATTAAATCAAATGTGATACAGATCATCCTCCAGCCTAATTACAACAGCACCTCACATGTTGGAGACATTGCTCTTCTGGAACTGAGCTCATCTGTAACGTTATCCCAGTCCATAAGCCCGGTCAACCTTCCAAATGATAGTACCACATTCCCTTCGGGGATGAACTGCACAGTGACAGGATGGGGCAATCTGAACTCTTCACGTAAGTAGAGATATGGACACAGTGAGTGAGGTTTAGCCTGGGAGATGGCGCTATCAGATGAGGCAGGGTTTGGCATTTGTTGAGGAAGAAATTGAGAGAGCAACATCCATATTTGAAAATGGCTCTTAGTTTAAATTGTATCTTAAAACTATTTTCAGAAGGTCATTATGAGTGATGTTATCAGTAGTGTAATTTACCCTATTTATTACAAGAGGCAGAAATTGTTGCTAAACTCTAAACACTACTTACTGTACAGTACTCGATTGAAAAGTCTACCAATTAGTGTCTTTAGACTTCTAGACTTTAAGCAGCATTGAAGAGGCTATAATAAATCTCCACTTAGCTAGATAAGCTAGTCTACGTCCTGGCTGCAACTAGGAAAATTCTACTGTATCCGAAATCTATACCCAGGTGAAGGTTTAACAAGTTCACCAAATGTAGGCCACAGAAATGATTAATAATTTAACCCCTTAAGGACACATGACATGTCTGATTCCCTTTTATTCCAGAAGTTTGGTCCTTAAGGGGTTAAAGAGAAGGGTAAAGTATTTTCTTTGAAAAGGCAATGATTACATGAAAGAATATTCCTTTTTCATTTCTCATCTTTGTTTTTATAGAGACCCTACCATATCCTTATACACTTCAGCAAGTTGTGCTTCCACTTGTGGATCAGCAGAGCTGCAATCAGATGTATCAAAACAACTCAAATATCAGTTTGATTCAGAATGACATGATTTGTGCTGGGTTTAAGGCTGGGGGAAAGGACTCATGTCAGGTATGGAAGTAAATAGATGAAGAATTACCATCCTTAGTTTTATTGATCTAATATTCTGTTTAATTGAACTTTTATGAAGCTCTTCTTCTCAGAGAGAAGTCTCCTCTTAAGGGATAGGCTGTATATCTCCCATTGCTAGACTCAAACTATGACAATATTTCAGAATGTCATTTTGTGTTAATTCTTGCTGTCTTATGGAGTAATTCCGTTAATGGTTTATGGTGTGGTGGTAACGTAGTCGGCCCGGCATTTGTGAGGAGTTCATGAAGGTCAACTTGTGTCTGCACATGATGGCCAGCTACTTAGTGTGGCAATGTAGACCAAGGTGGCTGGTGTTGCTGAGTGATCTCTCCCAGTAATTTTGTTACATTTAAATTATTTAAATGGTTTTACAGAGTCAGTCCACGCACCATAACAACTCCCAGGATTATTATTAGCTTTGATATAGCTCCAAAATATTCCATAGAGCTTTATAATTATATATTGCACCTGATCTTCCTTCTGAGAATGTCCCCCGTACCCTTTTAATTGACCAGTACTCGGAGACATGTCACAATAAACCAATGCCTCTATCCACAGAATGGCAAACACAGTGAGATCACGGGTAAATGTCAGCATAGATGGTTTTACCATTTTTAAAGCTGACTGTGGTGTTTCAGAAATAATAACTTAGAGGGCTGTTCTGGGGCCAAGCCATGTGCAGGAGAAACTTGATCTTCCAGATTGACAACCCTGTTAGAACAATGCAATAATTCAATTTCAAAAATATAATATTTAAAGAGATACATGTATAAACACATAGGGAGATGTATGTGTCTTACTCCATCTTGTCTGATTCTCTGTCGCAGTCATCAGATTTATCGTCATGTGACATCTTTTGACCCCAAAGTCTAGACACTGAAAATTCAAGACCAGAAGTAAAGCTCTTCATGATCTTAATTAAATTACATCAGTGCCATAGACACTAACTTCACTATCCATGGGTCTTCAATGCGCTAATTTTACATGTCCTCTCTGGTGTTACTGGCCATACCATAGGTCCAACATAAGCCCACAGATGTTCACTGTTTTGTCCCAATTAGAAACCTATTTATATTGCTATCACTTATATAAATGAGGTAGTGGTAACCACATATTCTGCTAACCTAGGGGGATTCAGGCGGTCCTCTTGTTTGCCCTCTAAATGGAACTTGGTACCTGGTGGGCATTGTCTCCTGGGGCGTGGGATGTGCTTTGGCCAATTTTCCAGGAGTCTACATCCAAGTGTCGTTTTACAGGGACTGGATTCTGGGATATACATCTCCAAGCAGTGACCTACAGAGGATTTGGGGTAACACTCACTAATTCATTGTTAACGTCTGGTTAAGTTAATAAATAGAAATAATAAGGAATAATAGAGGAAGTCACTAAAGAAGATTAAAAGCAGTAATAGAAACGTTCTGAATAATCTCCATTAAATCAACACAATCTTTTCACTGGTCTCCATGGTGACAGCTCCATGTTTAGAATGTTCTACCACTTTTATATTAACAACACCCAACCATTGTCTCTTTGAAGGTCAGTTAATAATAACAAGACATTTATTAGATCAGTGTCGCCAAATGTAGAACAGTACAAAAAAAAACCCAGGTAGCCTAAATGTAGCGGTACTTACCTTATCCGGGGGCCGGCAGAGGTCCTCTATTCCCGTCGTGCACGAGATGCGCGCGGCGCGATCGCCGCTCAGACGAAGGCGGGCACTGACCGCGAGATGCGGTCACGTGTTCCGCCTAGCTCTAAGAGCGTGTCGCACATCTCGGGCGCGCTCTTAAAAGGACAGTGGGAGCCAAAATGTAAAACGGTCTCCCATTGGCTCCTGTCATCCCACATTCCCCATACACTCACGTTTTGGGGGCATGGATATGACAGGGGCCAATCAAATTAAATACTAGGGTATTTATACTTACCTCTCCCTTAAATCCCTGCCCTATCGTGGTTTCTGTTTCAGTTCCCTTTAGCGCTTGTGTTGTTCAGTTGTGATTTTTCGTACTTGACCTTGGCTTTGTATTTGACTCCGTTTTTTTCTTTATCCCTGTTTTGTCTTGTTTGCCGGTTTACTGATTCCTGTGTACCAGACCTTGGCTAGTTCTTGTTTTCGCTGTCTCTTTGTTCCCTTGACCTCGGCTCATTCCTGACTCTGTCTCTTATCTGTTCTACGTCGAGTCCGGCCATTCTAAGGCCCGGTAAGACGTATTTGCTTTTTATTGTCAATTGTTGAACTAAATCTTGCGTGTTGGGGTAAACTACTGTGACACTAAACCAGAGAAAAATGGCTCCAAAGGGGGTGTAGCTGACATTGGCCAATAACATATTAGTCTTAAAGGAACACTGTCGTAATTTTTTTTTAATAATACAGTGGTACCTCGGTGTCCGAATTTAATGCGTTTTCTGTGACGTTTCTAAATGAGAAAAATTTGTAAACCAAAACATGGTTTCCCATAGGATGCATTGAAAACTAATTCATCCATTCCGGAGGTCAGAAAAAAGTCAAAATGGGTTAAAACTCACCTTATTTCCAGCTATCCACGGGTCGGCCAGCGCTGGCCTCGCCCCCTTGGTGACATCATGAAAATTGGCCATGGGGAAAGCATTGGATTTGCTAAAACCAGCAAGTGGGTGGGGCAAACACAGTTTTGGCCAATCAGCACCTCCTCATAGAGATACATTGAATCAATGCATCTCTGTGAGGAAAATTCAGTGTCTCCATGCAGAGCATGAAGGTGCTGAGCGGCAGTGCTGCCTACTGTGCAGCAATGAGTCAGGAAGCCCCTCCAGTGGCCATCTGAGGAGTGGCCACTTGGAGGTGTCCCTAGGGAGTAATGTAAACACTGCCTTTACTCTGAAAAGGCAGTGTTTACATGAAAATGCCTGAAGGCAATGATTATACTCACCAGAACAACTACATTAAGCTGTAGTTGTTCTGGTGACTATAGTGCCCCTTTAACCGAGGCGTTTGTAAACCGAGGTACCACTGTATTTTCTTAATATTATAATCTTCATAAAATATAATCTCAATTTTCTTTCTGGGCGTGCCACTATTTCCTTTGTTTGACAGATTGTGGAGAAGTCCAGATCAGCAGCCGTATTGTGGGTGGGACTTCATCGGAGCCTGGTGAATGGCCCTGGCAGGCGAGCTTGCGACTGAATGGAAAACACATCTGTGGTGGATCCCTCATCAGTAACAAATGGGTGGTCACTGCCGCTCACTGTGTCAAGAAGTGAGTTTCACATGTTCCGTCTTTTTTGTCGGCTGATCATTGTCTTAAGCCGTGTCAGTGGTGGGCAGTCATCAAGACAGTTAGTGGGAAGAGCAGTTGTTATGTTCTTTCTTGTTCCTTTGTTACATGATGGGTTTTTATCATCTTGCTATGATGCTTATTATTTAACCTTTATTCCTCCTAATATATCAAATTTGCAAAGGAGGACATTTTCATTTTAGTGGTGTGAATGGGGATGTGGCCAGGGGCAAGGCTGTTCTTGTTTTTATTGTAGGTGTGGCCAGGGGCGGGGCTGTTCTGAGAAATTTTAGGTGGCTTACTTATAATTTATACAACTAAAATGTAACTTAGAAGACAACAAAGTATCTTATTGACACAGACTGATTTCTAAACACATTAATTGTATTTTAAAGACACATTTACCAGGGAGTATTATTGCTGTGGAGCTCTGTTATACACTCAGACACATTACTGGGAGTATTATTGTGGAGCTCTGTTATACAATCAGACACATTACTGGGAGTATTATTACTGTGGAGCTCTGTTGTACACTCAGACACATTACTGGGAGTATTATTACTGTGGAGCTCTGTTATACACTCAGACACATTACTGGGAGTATTATTATTGTGGAGCTCTGTTATACAATCAAACACATTACTGGGAGTATTATTACTGTGGAGCTCTGTTGTACACTCGGGCACATTACTGGGAGTATTATTGCTGTGGGGCTCTGTTATACACTCAGACACATTACTGGGAGTATTATTACTGCGGAGCTCTGTTATACACTCAGACACATTACTGGGAGTATTATTGCTGTGGAGCTCTGTTATACACTCAGACACATTACTGGGAGTATTATTACTGCGGAGCTCTGTTATACACTCAGACACATTACTGGGAGTATTATTGCTGTGGAGCTCTGTTATACACTCAGACACATTACTGGGAGTATTATTATTGTGGAGCTCTGTTATACAATCAGACACATTACTGGGAGTATTATTGCTGTGGAGCTCTGTTATACACTCAGACACATTACTGGGAGTATTATTGCTGTGGAGCTCTGTTATACACTCAGACACATTACTGGGAGTATTATTATTGTGGAGCTCTGTTATACAATCAGACACATTACTGGGAGTATTATTGCTGTGGAGCTCTGTTATACACTGACACATTACTGGGAGTATTATTGCTGTGGAGCTCTGTTATACACTCAGACACATTACTGGGAGTATTATTGCTGTGGAGCTCTGTTATACACTCAGACACATTACTGGGAGTATTATTACTGCGGAGCTCTGTTATACACTCAGACACATTACTGGGAGTATTATTACTGTGGAGCTCTGTTATACACTCAGACACATTACTGGGAGTATTGTTGAGGCACATATGGACAGTGGGATTTGAGCCTACAATAGGGTTTGTCCCTCCTAAATAGGGACACTTGGGAGGTATGTCTTTGCAATATCCTGTAATATACACTGTTTAATTTTTCTGAGTTACTTACGTTTGCCTGTTATTTTACAGTTATGCAGAAAGCGACCTCTCACTTTATCTTGGGTCTTACAATCTGACTCAGAAAAATCCCTACGAGATTTCTATTGCAGTGAAAAGAAAAATTGTATATCCTGCGTACTCTGCAATAAATAATACTGGTGACATAAGTCTCCTGGAGCTTGTGACAGAAGTGAACTATACGAGTTATATTCTACCAGTATGTCTCCCAAACCCAGGCGTTCAGTTCCCGACAGACATGCTTTGCTGGGTCACTGGCTGGGGATACATTAGTTCTGGAGGTAAGAACCTACAAGATCTCTTCAAAGATTGCATTATGCTGATCTGAATCTGGTCTGCCCCTCCACTGGGTACAGACCATGCGTAACTGTCTTGCAAGCTCAGGGACTTGCAGTGTCCTGTGGTAATCTGCGGCAGCGCTCTGATTATCCCAAGCTAAAAAGACCGCTACTTATGGTGTGCAGCCAAAAGAAGTGCCCCCCCCCCTCCTCACATTACCGAGGAGCAGACTAAGTATGTCACATAATACTATGAGTGTTTTTGCTTTGGAGCTCTGGATTATACTTATTTACTTTGACCTCTTTGGAATAAAAAGTTGTAGTAATGTGCGACTTCTCCATTTATCACAGAGCTCCACAACAATAAAACTCCCAGTAATGTGGAGCTCTGTGACAAGATCATACACTACACAACAATAAAACTCTAAGTAATGTGTCTCTTAGTGTATCACCGAGCTCCCTAACTATAAAACTCAGAGTAATGTGCATTTTATATACCAGAGCTCCACTGTAATACACCTCACTATAATATGATGTAATGTTTGTGTTGTCTGTGTATGTGATAGGTGTCATGACTGTGTGTGATATGTATGCTATGTGTTGGCTGTGTGTGATATTTGTAATGGGTGTATTAACTGTGTGTGATTTGTGTGTATTGGAGGGAAGAGCTTTATCGGCGAAACGCGTGTCGGGACATTAAAAAGTATGGTGTTGGCCTAGAGATGAGGGACGACATATACTAATACCAAAGCCACAATACCACCCATACTTTATTCAATTATTTATCTGTTTTTCTTTGTGCTATTTGTTTTTCCTTTTTTTTTACTTGGTTACTATCTATTATAGCCGACTTTATCCATGAGATCTTTTTACAGCCTCTCTGTTCTCCATAGGATACTTAGTTATACACCAGAGAGGAGGTGAGGGGAGTAGGTTTTTTTAAGGGGTGCCCCTGAAGGCACAGCAGAGTAGGGAAGTACAGCATCTATATTTCGATATACCCTTTAGGGTTTTTTCCTCACTCTACTACAATATCTGATAGTTTGTTTCGTCTCTCGTCCCCTAGAGAGTGCCACCTTCATCTTATCTCCCTGTCAATCATTGTTATAAGCTCCGCCCTTTACACCTGGCAGTCAGTATAGAGAGAGCCACCTCCATCTTAGCTCCCTGTCAATCATTGTTATAAGCTCCGCCCTTTACACCTGGCAGTCAGTATAGAGAGAGCCACCTTCATCTTATCTCCCTGTCAATCATTGTTATAAGCTCCGCCCTTTACATCTGGCAGTCAGTATAGCGAGAGCCACCTCCATCTTATCTCCCTGTCAATCATTGTTATAAGCTCCGCCCTTTACACCTGGCAGTCAGTATAGAGAGAGCCACCTCCATCTTATCTCCCTGTCAATCATTGTTATAAGCTCCGCCCTTTACACCTGGCAGTCAGTATAGAGAGAGCCACCTTCATCTTATCTCCCTGTCAATCATTGTTATAAGCTCCGCCCTTTACACCTGGCAGTCAGTATAGAGAGAGCCACCTCCATCTTAGCTCCCTGTCAATCATTGTTATAAGCTCCGCCCTTTACACCTGGCAGTCAGTATAGAGAGAGCCACCTTCATCTTATCTCCCTGTCAATCATTGTTATAAGCTCCGCCCTTTACATCTGGCAGTCAGTATAGAGAGAGCCACCTCCATCTTATCTCCCTGTCAATCATTGTTATAAGCTCCGCCCTTTACACCTGGCAGTCAGTATAGAGAGAGCCACCTCCATCTTATCTCCCTGTCAATCATTGTTATAAGCTCCGCCCTTTACACCTGGCAGTCAGTATAGAGAGAGCCACCTCCATCTTATCTCCCTGTCAATCATTGTTATAAGCTCCGCCCTTTACACCTGGCAGTCAGTATAGAGAGAGCCACCTCCATCTTAGCTCCCTGTCAGTCATTGTTATAAGCTCCGCCCTTTACACCTGGCTGTCAGTATAGAGAGAGCCACCTCCATCTTAGCTCCCTGTCAGTCATTGTTATAAGCTCCGCCCTTTACACCTGGCAGTCAGTATAGAGAGAGCACCTCCATCTTAGCTCTCTGTCAATCATTGTTGAAAAGCCAATAGTATAAGCCCAATACCAGAGTAAAAGGATGAAAAGCCCATAGTGTAATCCCAGAACAGAAGGAAAGGGTGCATAGCCCAGTGTTATCCGATAACCAGAATAAAAGGGTGAAAAGCCCATAGCTTGATCCCAGAACAGAATGAAATGATGCAGAGCCCATAGTGTAAAAAGTAGGAAACTCAATATGTAACTATAAATTCAAGCGCAGTCAGTCATTACTGGACCATTTAATGGCACATCTGTAAATACATGTTTTCATTTCTTTCATTATTTTTTGTGCAGTTATTATTTGGCAGATTTAACAAATTGTCCATAAACACAGTGAACAACAATAGGGAACAGGTTCTTAACACCTGGTTCAGAGGTGCCATGTGCATTTCAAAAACATGCTCTATATGGCACTGATAGGCTGTGAGCCCAAGAAACACCATTGTACCAAGCTGTATTGATTATGTTGCTCACAGTGTCTCATTAAAGATGTCGGCTCCCATGGAGGCCTCCCAACCATCCCAAATTGAAAAGGACAGTCACAGATTTTATAGGTCCTGTCTGTACCCAAAGAACAGCCTCAGGCAGCCTAGCATGCATGCCTGTTCTTCAGGTGAACCCACCCACCTTCTGAATGGGCATGCCCCACTTGGATGGCACCAGTGATGTGATTTAAGATTTTAAGTCCCTGGTCTGCCATTTTTTAACCTGCCCACCGGTGTCTCAATTCACGGGGACGGGGGGTGCACATGACTATGTACCAAGGATAATCCAGGGAAATACTATGAAAGAAGATGTTAAGCAATATATGAATTACAAACAAACACTCAATATTATTTTATGTCATTTTAATTTTCAATAATAATAAAAAATGGTGACAATTTTCTTTTGATACATCTATTTTTAACACGTTCACTAAATGCTTTATTAAATGATTACAAAGGCATTGCTGTTTGGTACCATACACCGTAATCAGTTCAATATGATTGAATGGTTTAATAGCTAACCTTCGCAAAGCTCTGTTGTGTCCTTTTCAATTGCTAAGTTTTATACTATGAGTTAAAATAATCCCATATTGGTCATATTGTTTTAAAAATAAATCCTTGTCTCTCCTACAGTAAGCCTGCCAGCACCGGGTACATTGCAGGAGGTGGCAGTGCCTCTGATTGATGCAAAAACATGTGACACTTTGTATCATGTTCAGTCCTCAGTCAGTCAAAGTGTGGCGATTGTCACTGATGGGATGATATGTGCCGGCTATGTGAATGGTGGAAAAGACTCCTGCCAGGTGAGTGAAACTACTTCAAACGCTTTTAAACAACATTCCTAATCTTTTGGGTTTTTACTGAAAATGATGGATGGACAGATTCTCAATGTCCGGAGTGAATCTGCAGATTCTCAGGAGTAAATATTCTTCGGATCTAAAAAAAATAAAAGTTAAAAGCTGTGCCACTAAAAAAATAAATAAGTTAATAAAATAGTCCAGATAAAAGGGAAAGTCCAAGTAAAATAAGTAAAGTCTTAGCTGGGTAAATCTTCTTTAGGTAGGATAGTCTATACAATACTGGATGGAGAACGGTGTCCTCGTTGTCCTTCCGCAGGTAAATCCAATAATATGAAAAGATAAAACAAATATCCAAAATAGTGTAATATATTCACTAAAGTGTGACAAATTAAGAAAGAAAAGTATAGCACTCACATTTGGTAGAGCTATAGCTAGCTCTAGTGTGGAACGCGTACAGCGGTTTAGATCCCCGCTTGTAGGATATACTGCAGCTTTTTCTTTTCTTCAAAGGAAAAAATGCCACTCAAAGAGAATAAAAAGACACAACCAATAGTGTTCTCTGTATAAAATAATGAATAAATAATATAAACGAATGAAATGGTACTCACAAGAATGGAGCAGGCTGACTGCTCCTTGATGATAGCGTAGGTGGAATAATCCCCACCAAGGATTGCTTGGAGTCCCGAGGTAGAAAATGCCAGGTAAAAGATAAAGTGCATATAAAGATTATTGGCACAAACGAAAAAGTGACCAAAAAAATCTTTAATATATAAAATACACAATTAAAATGTCCATAAACGCGTTTCGCCTATATGGAATAAAACATATAACCTGGCAGGGTGAATTTAAATAGGGGTACAGATGTTAAGAAATGGCGCCTAAAACAGAGGTTAGCCAATCAGATTCCAAGAAAATGAAATAAAATGTAAATAAAATGTGATGTCCAATCTCTCTATACTATTATACCTCATAACATTGGTTGCCAAGCAATTAAAGAGATTTTAACATCAGAAGCAAATTTTAACATCAGAAGCAAAGATAGCACATATACAAATAGATTTTATTCTTGAAGGTATTAATATTATTTTAAAGAACAACTATTTTTGGTTTCTTAACTCTTTTTATCTCCAAAAAAGGGGAACAACTATGGGGACTAGGTTTGCTCCCAGCTACACAAATCTGTTTATGGCACACTGGGAGTCTGAAGCCATTTTTGGGGATCATGCATGGACGGCAAACCTAGTCTCCTATTTTAGATACATTGATGATCTCTTTTTTTTATCTGGGAAGGTCCAGAAGATGGCCTTATTTCTTTTATTAATCATCTTAATATTAATAACAGAGGCATCATTTTAACATACGAATATAGTAAAGAACAAATCCATTTTTTAGATCTGAATATGTTTATCAAAAATGGACAAATACACACCAAAACATATATTAAGAAAGTCTGTGTAAATACTGCAATTGGGAAATCCAGTTGCCACTATCAACCATGGCTGGATAGTGCTCCCAAGAGCCAAATCTTAAGATTACGCAGCAATTGTTCGGAATTGAAAGATTTTAACGAGCAAGCAGATTTAAAAAAAAAAAAATAAGTTTATTGAAAAGAATTATTCCGAATCAATCCTAACAGACACAATCAATCACATTCAGCATAAAGATAGAGATGAACTTTTAATATATAAAACTAAAGATACAGGTGAATCTATGCCTCTCCCTATTATTTTTGATTTTAATAATAAAAGTGGTAATATAAAAAAGATTATAAACAAATATTGGCATATTTTAAAACAAGATGATACCCTTAATAAAATTCTACCAGAACGTCCTAATATAGTATTCAGAGGAGCTCCTAATTTTAAATCTCTCCTGACTAAAAAGTTTACTAGAGAAACAAAAACTAAACCCTCTTTATCCTTATTTCCCAAAATTAAAGGTTTCTGCAAATGCAAATCATGTATAGTTTGTAGAACTACCGATTCATCATTACCATCTAAAATAACTGAATTTACCTCCAAAATAACAAATAAGGTTTACAAAATTGATGATTTTATCAACTGTACTACAAAAAATGAGATTTATCTGCTGGAATGCCCTTGTGGCCTCCAATATGTTGGAATGACCACAAGGTGCTTCAAAACAAGAATAAGCAAACACTGCAGAAACATTAAAAATGGATATCTGAATCATATATTCTTAACATCTGTACCCCTATTTAAAGTCACCCTGCCAGGTTATATGTTTTATTCCATATTGATAAAGCCATTATAGGCGAAACGCTTTTATGGACATTTTAATTGTGTATTTTATATATTAAAGATTTTTTTGGTCACTTTTTCGTTTGTGCCAATAATCTTTATATACACTTTATCTTTTAACTGTCATTTTCTACCTCGGGACTGCAAGCAATCCTTGGTGGGGATTATTCCACCTACGCTATCATCAAGGAGCAGTCAGCCTGCTCCATTCTTGTGAGTACCATTTCATTCGTTTATTTTATTTATTCATTATTTTATACAGAGAACACTATTGGTTGTGTCTTTTTATTCTCTTTGAGTGGCATTTTTTCCTTTGAAGAAAAGAAAAAGCTGCAGTATATCCTACAAGCGGGGATCTAAACCGCTGTACGCGTTCCACACTAGAGCTAGTTATAGCTCTACCAGATGTGAGTGCTATACTTTTCTTTCTTAATTTGTCACACTTTAGTGAATATATTACACTATTTTGGATATTTGTTTTATCTTTTCATATTATTGGATTTACCTGCGGAAGGACAACGAGGACACCGTTCTCCATCCAGTATTGTATAGACTATCCTACCTAAAGAAGATTTACCCAGCTAAGACTTTACTTATTTTACTTGGACTTTCCCTTTTATCTGGACTATTTTATTAACTTATTTATTTTTTTGGTGGCGCAGCTTTTAACTTTTATTTTTTTTCATTGTGTTTTAAGGGTTTTGAGGGATTCCCTTTTAAAGTTGCTGCCTTGTTCTGGTTTTAGCGCTAACCCTTTTTCTCTTCTTTTTATTCTTCGGATCTAGTTATATATGTCAAGCTCTCTGAAGTGTGCATTCACAATAATGTCTATTCAGAAAAGTAATATCAATTTCATTTTGTCCAAAGTTTAGGACTCGAATTTGTTATCAAATATATACTTGATTAGGATGTCACAGGTAAATAACTTGTTAGTAGTTCTAGTTTTTTTGTTGTAGGTTCATATTATAACTGATAGACATGTGCAATTCGTTTGGGTTTGAATATGAATTCGGACGAATTTTGGGCAATTCGGACATTCGGGTACTTCCGAATGTCCGAATTGGCGAAGTGCAGAATTGCCGAAGTCCCAAATTGCGAAAGTCCCAAATTTCGGAATGCCGAACCGCACCGAAAATTTTCCCCATGCACATGCCTATTAACTGAGTCTTAGGAGAGTCATCATGGGTAACTTCACAAAGGAACAACAAGTAAAAATAGTGGAAGTTTATTTTCAAAATAGCAGATCCATTATTTTATAGTAAAAAGTAAAATCCTCCTAAAATGTGGTTTCATTGTATAAAGGCTATCTCTTAATGTATATCTGTGTTTTTCAGGGTGACTCAGGGGGCCCGCTGGTTTGTGCCACGGGAGGGCGTTGGTTCTTGGCTGGTTTGGTGAGTTTTGGGGAGGGCTGCGGAATGAAGAACCGGCCCGGAGTATACACGTTATTAACGACCTACAACGACTGGATCAAGCAAAATGCCCCAGAAACCGCTGTGAATATGCTGAGTGCGAATTTCCCAACTTCGGTAAAATCTGGTGACTGGAGGCTGTCATTCTTCTCAAGAACAGGCCCTGCCCCCACCATTTTCCTCATAACGTGGATTACATTATTATTATTCAACCAGTAAACCAAAGACATGACTTTGACACCACTGGATGCTGAACAGTATGATCTGAAATTAAATAAATTTAACAGTAACTGAGAGAGTAAAGTTATAATGGCAAACATTTGATCGTGCTGCGTATATTTTTAGTAATGTCTGGAGGAATCGTATAAGGAATCGGCAAAATAAACTCAGGGATTAAACTTCAGTTTGATTAGACTAGAACAGAGCAATAGGACCAGGAGCTAGCGGCAACACTGGGTGATCAATGACAGCAATGATGTTTCAGTGGAGGAGTCATTGCTGTTTCCACTGGTTTCCATGGTGACTGCTCTGCTTTTGGTACTTGGCACTATTTTTCAGAAAACAACACTTTGATACATCTCACCCATTGTGTCAGTGTTTCCATGATACAGAAAGACAAGCTATGTGTTCTGTTGAAACGCAATTATTTTTATCGCCACCTAGTGTTGAAATTTGTCAATTACACTTATTATACACAATGATGGGTTTTGTCCCTCCGACATGTATAACCCATAGTTTTAGAACTATTCAGTCATATTTAACACTTACACTCCTGAGAATCTTCAAGACCAGTGCAATGGTAACTGGCGCTTAGGTGACGCCTTCACTAAATACAGGGAATCTGAAACAAGAGCCATAGGTAGTCATTTCCTGCCTATGCAACCACTTACCAACTCAAAGACCTTTTTCATACTCAGTCTTTATTACATGTAATAGGAATTCCGTTTATTATTATTGTATCATTTAGTAAAATATTATATAGGAACATTTATATATAAATGATAAGTGAGATAATCTGCAGTATGATGGCATAATATCTGAGAAGGTAAGTGCTATAAGTGATTGGATGAATGATGCAGGGTCACTGTGAGAAGGTAAGTTCTCTAAGTGATCGGGATGAATGATATAGGGTCACTGTGAGAAGATAAGTGCTATAAGTGATCTGGATGAATGATACAGGGTCACTGTGAGAAGGTAAGTGCTATAAGTGATTGGGATGAATGATATAGGGTCACTGTGAGAAGGTAAGTGCTATAAGTGATTGGGATGAATGATACAGGGTCACTGTGAGAAGGTAAGTGCTATAAGTGATCGGGATGAATGATATAGGGTCACTGTGAGAAGGTAAGTGCTATAAGTGATTGGATGAATGAATGATACAGGGTCACTGTGAGAAGGTAAGTGCTCTAAGTGATTGGGATGAATGATATAGGGTCACTGAGAGAAGGTAAGTGCTATAAGTGATTGGGATGAATGATACAGGGTCACTGTGAGAAGGTAAGTGCTATAAGTGATTGGGATGAACGAATGATATAGGGTCACTGTGAGAAGGTAAGTGCTATAAGTGATTGGATGAATGAATGATATAGGGTCACTGTGAGAAGGTAAGTGCTATAAGTGATCGGGATGAATTAATGATACAGGGTCACTGTGAGAAGGTAAGTGCTATAAGTGATTGGATGAATGAATGATATAGGGTCACTGTGAGAAGGTAAGTGCTATAAGTGATTGGGATGAACGAATGATACAGGGTCACTGTGAGAAGGTAAGTGCTATAAGTGATTGGATGAATGAATGATATAGGGTTACTGTGAGAAGGTAAGTGCTATAAGTAATCGGGATGAATTAATGATACAGGGTTACTGTGAGAAGGTAAGTGCTATAAGTGATTGGATGAATGAATGATATAGGGTCACTGTGAGAAGGTAAGTGCTATAAGTGATTGGGATGAATGAATGATACAGGGTCACTGTGAGAAGGTAAGTGCTATAAGTGATTGGGATGAATGATATAGGGTCACTGTGAGAAGGTAAGTGCTATAAGTGATTGGGATGAATGATATAGGGTCACTGTGAGAAGGTAAGTGCTATAAGTGATTGGATGAATGAATGATATAGGGTTACTGTGAGAAGGTAAGTGCTATAAGTGATTGGGATGAATGATACAGGGTCACTGTGAGAAGGTAAGTGCTATAAGTGATTGGGATGAATGATATAGGGTTACTGTGAGAAGGTAAGTGCTATAAGTGATTGGATGAATGAATGATATAGGGTTACTGTGAGAAGGTAAGTGCTATAAGTGATTGGGATGAATGATATAGGGTCACTGTGAGAAGGTAAGTGCTATAAGTGATTGGGATGAATGATACAGGGTCACTGTGAGAAGGTAAGTGCTATAAGTGATTGGGATGAATGATACAGGGTCACTGTGAGAAGGTAAGTGCTATAAGTGATTGGGATGAATGATATAGGGTCACTGTGAGAAGGTAAGTGCTATAAGTGATTGGGATGAATGAATGATATAGGGTCACTGTGAGAAGGTAAGTGCTATAAGTGATCGGGATGAATGAATGATATAGGGTTACTGTGAGAAGGTAAGTGCTATAAGTGATTGGGATGAATGAATGATACAGGGTCACTGTGAGAAGGTAAGTGCTATAAGTGATTGGGATGAATGAATGATACAGGGTCACTGTGAGAAGGTAAGTGCTATAAGTGATCGGGATGAATGATATAGGGTCACTGTGAGAAGGTAAGTGCTATAAGTGATCGGGATGAATGATATAGGGTCACTGTGAGAAGGTAAGTGCTATAAGTGATTGGGATGAATGAATGATACAGGGTCACTGTGAGAAGGTAAGTGCTATAAGTGATCGGGATGAATGATATAGGGTTACTGTGAGAAGGTAAGTGCTATAAGTGATTGGGATGAATGATATCAAGTTACTGTGAGAATGTAAGTGCTATAAGTAATCTGTATTTTCAGAACAGAGAGAATAGAAGGAGAGGGATAATACAGAGAGAGGGATAATACAGAGACTTACAGACTCCATGAAATGAGAGTGTGAATAATGCTCTAGATTGTAAACTCATTTGAGCAGGATCCTCATTTACCTATTGTCCCTGTATCATTTTGTAGTTGTCTCATTTATTGTTAAATTTCCCCCCATTCATAATATTGTGGAATTAGTTGGTGCTATAGAAATACCAATAATAATAATAATTATACAAATGCAGGGGTCAGGCCCAGAGGAAGAGATGGTATTGTGCTATACAGAGACTGTTCTAGCAGCTTAGGAGCTGTGTGCAATATGGAGACGTGTTAATGGGGAGTATATACTGTATCTTTCTCTCTCAGCGGAGAGACAGCTCTGCTTATTAAATGCTGGGGATTATAAAATGAAAGGTCGCTGGAAGAGACAGTGAGCAATTAGGAACTGGTGTTTTTCATAGTGGGAGGTTCTGTGTCTTCATTATCCTCTATATATCCTCTTGAGTAGGGTACATTGCCGAAATCTTCACTGTACAAAGCTAGCTCCCTCTAGCATACAGCTATCTAACATACAAACATCACACACACAGCTATCTCACATTTACAGCATCTCACACACACACAGCTACCTAACATACAAACATCACACACACAGCTACCTCACATTTACAGCATCTCCCATTCACAGCTACCTAACATACTAAATATCACACACATACCTATCTCACATTCACAGCACCTCACACACAGCTACCTAACATACAAAGAATATCACACACACACACACACAGCTATCTCACATTTACAGTATCTCCCATTCACAGCTACCTAACATACTACATATCACACAAAGCTATCTCACATTTACAGCATCTCTCACACACACAACTACCTAACACACACATCATCTCTCACACACACACAGCTACCTAACACACACAGCATCTCTCACACACTATCTAACACACACATCTTCTCTGACACTGTAGTATCTAACAGACATAACATCCCTCACACACACAGCTACCTATCATACAAAATATATATCCTACACTGCTATCTATCACACTGCATCATTCATAAATACACACACCATATATAGCATATCACTATCACACGCAGATATCTCCCCTAACACTGCATCACACGTACAAACACTCACACACACACACACACACACTGTAATCTCAAACACAGCAGTCTCTCTTGCACACACTGTTATCATTCACAATCACTGCTATATGTCATATGCACAGTGTATCTCACATATACAGAGCTGACAGACACATCTACCTTATACACAATTATTTCTCATTTACACAACTATCTCTCACACTCTCTAGCAACTGCCCAGAAAACAGAACTATTACATCCTGACACAAACCGCTATCTCTCCACACAACTCTTTCTCACATAGAGGGCTATCTCACACATCGTTCACACACAGCTATCTCTAGTGCACAACCATTTTATACAGCTCACTAATGAAGCCTTCATGCCTTCTTCTTGCAATCCCTTCCCTCCTAATCGGTGAGTAAACAAATAAATTGTTTTTTTTTCATGTGTTTCATTCAATCATGGGATGTTCAATTAATCAAAACATCGTTTTGCTTAATAATCTTATTAGTGACATTACAATGTTTTCGTCTGATTAGAGATTTTACCTTTTTAGCTGAGAGCAGCAAGGTGAATTGTTAGCGTAGGAATCGCCGAAGAGGTTTTGCCTTGACGCGGCAGGTAAGCTTGCACTTAGTGGCCATTTCAGTGGTACAAAAACCCTCTCTTTCATTAAATGTGCATAGAGATTTGGGATCGTGTGCCGGTAACCCTTTCTTGTTTTTGTGTCAATGTATTGGGGCAGATGAACACATTAGATTTTGCTGCCACCAAAAAGTAGTGGGAGTTTGAGTGCAGGACTTAATTTTATGTCTCCCATTGAGTATTTTACGCTCGTGATCAATAGGTTCAGGGCAATAAGCATGTGAAACAGAGAGATTACTTGAAGACTGGGGAGGCTGCCAGCAAATCTACATAATTTATTAGACTTGGGCATTCGTTACATTACAAACTGCAATTCATTCGAATCTGGGCAAATGTACAAATTCTCAAACCCAGTGCCGAAATGTAGCCAAATCACGAACCAGTCCATGCAAAGGATGAGCGTTTTCATTTTCATTCGTGATTTGAAGATTTGTGGCTAAATGTTGATTTTATTCACAGATTAACTGAGAAATGACCAATAGAGGGGGAATCGGGAGGCGCAGTAACAGAAAATCTCTGTTTCTATACTATGTATGTAGTAAATATATAATATATAAAAACAGATTTTTGACTGCGTCTCTTGTTCGTTTTACTGGTTACTTGTTCTCACTTGATCTGTGAACCAACATGTGGGAAAATGCACCAATCAGTGTACTACAAAAAATGTACATAATATTTATAGTTTGGTTTGGCTGATTTGTTTTTAGGTTTTTATTTTTGTTAAAATTTGAATGAGCTGAACTGCCATATGGCCCAAAAAATGTTTTTATTTTTGAACAAAGTGGTTTGGTCGAAACCATTTTCTTTACTTTCTATCATTTATCAATCTGATGCTAACACCATTGTGTCTCAAAGGGTTAAACCTTTTGGGGGTCTTTTTAAAAATATATATATAAAAAAATGCTTCTACATTTACTTGCCTTGTAATAACCAGACATTGTTTGAATTGTGTGACCCATTCCCCTCTCCCAGAAAGCCAGGTAACTTTTTATTTCTTCCAATTTAATATAAACTACTGTATATATTAATTGTGAAACAGTGAAATCTCATTTGAGATTAATTTTGGTTCCAGATTTTGTTTCTGCTAGGGATATGACAAGACATGCATCTGGCTGACAATCTAATCAGATGAAATTATAAGGAACGACTAGAATGTTTAGAATGTTCATAGAATATTCTGAATAGAATTCAGAATAACTACAGACCTGGCTACACCTTCGGCAGATAAAGGGTTAAACCAGGACAGAGTGAGTATCTGAAATAACATATTCACAGCGTGTCTGTAACGACTAAACATGGCGGCCATATGCCTGCGTCACTAATGTACGTGGAGAGATTTCCAGAAACAGAACATCATCAGATAAGATAAAAATCTTTGAAAGATCAGCAATTGGCTCAATGCTTCTTCAAATCCACATCCCATCATCAGTCCCTCTAAGCTGCCCCACAGTCAGTCACAATCAGTAGAATCATTTTACACAATTCACTCAGGAACTGTGACTTAAATGACTAGGAAGTCAATCAAAATAACGAACGGGGAGGGGACGAAAATAGAGACTAAACCTTTTCTATGGATTACACTAATGACAAAATGATTCTGTAGCTCAAATTGTAGAAGAAAAAACACTTTGTAAACAAAAAGAATAAATGCAAAAAACAATATACAATTACGGTACATACAAAGGGTAATAAAAACAAAAAAAAACTTTGTCTGATATAACTGTCTGCTTCTTTTATCAGACACTGAGCACACTTTACCGAATAGTGCATCAAGTAAATGTCCCTGCTTTGCCTCAGGTGTGGCTTGAATATATTGGGAAAAGTTTAGGATTTAATTGCAGATGGATTAGTCTCCCACAATAAACAGAAGCATGTTAGAATGAATAAATAAATGAAATTGAGATCGCTAGTAGCCCTGATATCTAGTAACGAGGGACCTTACGATAGGGATGAGAAGGTTCACAATATGGAAGGAGAGGGGTGTATAGTTACAAAGCAGGGTTCGATGGACGGAAGCAATCAGTTACATGAAAAGGAGGGAGCCCAAAAAGGACCCTCTCTAGGTTTGCTGCCCCCAAGGATTATGCAACCATTAGGCTGAATGTATGCCATTATTTATTCATTCAGAACTTCAATTTTAAGATAAAAAGTGGTTAAAATGAAATTTACAAAGTTGTTTTTTTAATGAAAATTGGAAATTAGGATCTGTGTGCAGAATTTAAAGGAACTCTCCAGATCCCTAAAATACTTTATCTTGCTGAAATGCTTTACGTTTGAATAGTGTGTCCTCGTTTTTCATTTTAGAAAAAGTGCAGAATGCAATAAAACTTGACACTTTTATAAATTATCCGTGTTACCCCCTGGATACATCCCAACTGTCAATCAGACAGCTGGTCCTGGAACTTCTTGGTTTGTTTAGCTCAGTGGAACTAGAAATTGTCCAGAGGACAGAGGACCTAGAAAAACAGTTGCTTTGTAGCTTCCAACTAATGTTTATTTTTCAGTAGAACTATAATAATAGAAAGCAAGCCATAACAGGTACAATTACATATCAGGCGGGGTGTCAGGAGGTGACTTCCGCCCATAGATCTCCATATTCCATAAATAAATGAATGCGTCCTCAGTCTGAATTGTGCTAGAAGTGAAGTTTATCCAATAATTAAGCTCACTTGGCAATGTTTTGAACTCTTGGAGATCCTCGTCAAGTTATGTCATGGACAATGACCTCCCAGAGTTCAAAACGTTGCCAAGTCCTCTTCATGGCTGTATAAAATTCATTTCCAGCACAATTTGTACTGCGTATTCATTCATTATTCATTATTTATTGGAATGACAACTCAAAATTACTTAGATGTTGCAAACAAGCAGAACATTTAGTCGAACCTGCTTGTTTTGTAGTAGTTTCACCATGACATGCATGTACCAGGTCTCCCTCCCTTGGAAACAGATATAAATATATTGTAATAGGGAATATATTCTCCATTATATAATGTTTTATTCATTTATTGATTTTGAAATGGTTTTGAAAAGCAGTCACAATGAAGGTATTGATTAAAAAACAATTAGCACCATCCAGGAAGCTGGCAGATTTTGAAGTAGATGTTGGCATTAAAATACAGAAGACAATCCAGAGAGGAACGTAACACTGAGAAAACAGGAGGAACCTGAGGGAACAAAATATATAGAGAGGAGAGTTTTATATATATATAGGGAGGGGAGAAAGATAGAAACATATATTATAGGAGCAGGTCTACCAACATCTACTGGGAGAAAACCAAATACCTGGTTCAAATAAGACTAAGAGCTAGTCCAGAAGACAATCAGTGATAAAAAAAAGACTAGCAGTTAGTCCAGAAAGGTAATCAGTGATAGAGAAAAACTAGTAGGTAGTCCAGAGAAATAAGCCAGACATAGAAGGTTAGGAGCTAATCCAGAAAAGGTCATCAGTGATAGAAGAAGACTATTAGCTGGTCCAGAGAAGGTAATCGGTGATAGAGAAAGTTTAGGGGTGATTCCACAGAAGGTAATTTGTGATAGAAGAAGACAAGGAGTTAGTGCAAATAAGCAATCAGTGATAGAAGAAGTCTAGGAACTAAAACAGAGAAGGAAATTAGTGACAGAAGAAGACTTAAAACAAGTCCATAGATAAGGGATAGGGGTCAGACATTTTTTTAAGAGAAGACATATTTTGTGAGAGAGAGATAGACAAAGGGTCTGATCCAGAGGAGACACTCATTTGATTGACTAAAATTGAGAGTTGGCGTAAATAAAGTATATGTAGTGTTAAAGGGAGACCAAAGGGAGAATCAAAGGGACACACAAACTGAGATAAGGAAGTAAAAAAAAAACAGAAAAAACTGGGAACTTGTTAAAATCTGAAGGAACACAGGAGGAGATTGAACAACAACACAACTTCTTTGAAGGAGATAAAGATATTAACCTCTAATCGAAAAAGCGACAAGAGAGATATCAGAAGAGGTCACAGCGAAGGAGACAAACCATCCAGAACATCTTCTTAGACTTTACTGACCAAGGAGATATGGCAAGAATATTCTGCTGGAGAGCTGCTTCCACCACTGTCCTCCTCAGCATGAGTGAGTCGTAATAGGACAAGTTTTTAGAATCCAGAAGTAATTAGCTATTTCCATAATGTGTACATGGAGTTATAAAGGAACATCAAACTTATCTGAAAGAAATGACTCATGTCAGAGATTCAAATACTGATAATGCAATTTTGATTAAAATAAATGATAAACTATTGTAAAATAATCTATTTCAGTAAATACTTCCGTCTGTCTTTCACACGCAGAGTTATTGCGTTTATTGGCCAACATACTGGAAATCTAGCTGAATTGGATAATTGTTTGCACTTTTTTTTGTTATAAAATTTGCAATTCCCTTATAAATTCCTGAAACTATTAACAAGTTAAATTAAACCTTGCTGGTTAAGTACTTTGAGGTTAGACTTATTCTTGCTATTAAGTGGAAATTTACTGGGTTTCTGGGGAGATTGTTTGGAATTCAAGGAAGACAAATGTACTCTTTTATTCCAAATATTAACGTATATAACATATTTTTATTTTATTTTACTTATACATGATATATTTAACTATTTTGCTTTGGTGGATCTTCGTTAATTGAAACATCCAGTCCCTCCAGTGTGGCCCCATGTTTAAGGTGGGATTATGGTGGGATTGTTGAGGTATGCTGTCCAGGCCATGGCATCATTACTGTCACCAGGAATAAATGTTTAATCGACACCTTGTAACATCATCTCACGGCAGCTGTGGACAGTATTTCACAGCTCTTAGAGAACGTGTGAAATTGAATCCTTTCTATAAATGTTTCCTTTTCTGTTGGGTGTGAAATATCACCTTGACACCCGAAGGTTCAGCCACTGATCACAGCAATGGTCAACATAGAGAGAATGGAACTCTGCTTCATATCTCTAATCTTTTGTTTTTATTTTGCAGGTTTTGTGGCACTGGCAACAGCTTCAGGTATGGACCAAAACGAGTTATGTTAACTGTATGATCAAATAATCTGCATATTTGTCAATCCATCTACCCATTTATCCTTCTGCCCATCTGTCTGTCTATCTAACATGGCAGATATCTACGATATACCTGTCTTGCTGTTTCTCTCCTCTCTAGAACCGGAAGGTTAAAGCAGAAGAGAAGGCTTGATGAAGCTTGATATAAACAGGGTTTTACAAAGTAGAGCAGTATTTTTTTCACAGTATTTATATGTAAGATGCTATTTGCGATAGGGTACACCTGGAAAATCATGGGTTTAGAGAAGTGGCTGTATGCTATAGTATTTTGGTGTGATATTGAATTTCTACTCATTGATATATAAAATCATGTTTTATTGAGATCCATTCCTTAATGACCTAACCATACGATTCTGTTTATAACTAGGGAACAGTGGGTCAAAGATCTGAGGAATATCTGATCCGTGACCCAATTTGGAAACGTCAGTTGTCAGAAAGCAGACTTCATAGCATGTTTTCTTTTGCAGCTAAAACAATATTGCATAATTCCCTATAATATGCAGAGTACATGGTCCAGTTGGCTCTTACCTGACCTCTGTATATATGATTGGAAGTGAATTCAGAGTGAATTTAATTTTTTTGCCCAATGTAACCAAACTAGAAGCTGACTTAGAAAATGTATCTAGTTTGGCCGTAAAGTTGAATTTCACTCTGAAATGACTTTAAATGATCAGTTTAGTGAATAAATCTGTGTATCGTTTTGTATGTTCACAGGATGTGGGCAGTCAGTGTTCAATAACCGGATTGTAGGTGGAAGTAACACATTGCCAGGTGTGTGGCCATGGCAAGTCAGCATTGTCTATGAAAGCTCACACGTATGCGGAGGGTCCCTCGTCTCACCAAACTCGATTGTGTCTGCCGCACATTGCTTTCCCAGGTAAGAATATTAACCAAGTCTCCATTTTCATGTTTTATAATAAATTTACATCATTATTATGAATGTTGTTTTTCACTGCTGTTAAAGTTGCTCAAACATAACACAGAAACACAAACACACACACAAACACACAAACACACACACACACACATAAACACAAACACAAACAAATAAACAAACAATCACACACAAACACACAAACAAAAACACACACAAGCACACACTTTGCCTTGATTTTTAAACTTTAAAAGATCATGCATTTAGCACAAATGAATGACACTTTTTGCAATGCCCCCAAATAATGAATAAATGACTAATACAAGTTATATGCTGACAGAACCACGTGAGTTGTTAAGTCCCGACATCCATGAATGCACTTCATTTATTAACTATTATATTGTGGAAAAATCAGTCATCTCCAATTCTCCAGTTTTGGAGATATTGATTTTGACAGCAAAGAACCCACTTCTGTGTTGTTCTGGCTGTAAATAACTTTGTACCGTACAACGTGTCCGCCGTGTTAACATGGCTGCAATGTGAGGGTGCTATGGTATGGGTAAAGTCATGTAATGTGGCGATATACACAAAAACCATAGGGATGTGTGCATATACAAATATATACACACAACTGAGTGTACAGGTGAGAGGATTATAGCCCAGATGGGTAAAATAAAGTCTGTTACAAATTGAGAAATGTTCTCAATGTTTTCCCATACTTAAACAAGAAATACATTTAAACATTACTTTCCAATACACCCAAAATACTAGGATTCTGGGTGGGGGGTTCTGGTGAAGGGGTTAATAAACAGATTAAAGAGACGGCACTGCATTTGCTATCTGTGTCCAACATTTCCATTAGCAAGAACTCTCTGTACTTTATCTTAAGGTCCAACGTCCTATCCAAGAAAAACATCTTCATCCAAACCAATTGCTTTTAATTTATTCAGTAATCCGTATTCAGTACGAGGAAACTTAACCAAACTCCTTAGCAGAACTCCCACCCACAGCAACACCCTCACGTTACCAGTGTCCATTCCATCCAAGGAGCCCAACAGTGATACACTGAATGTTCTAGGGCATTTGTTTAACAAAAAATATGGGATGGCCTTGACCGACTCTTTGCACCATAATCCCAACAGTGAGATGTAGTGTTTATAGTGCATAATATGCTCCTTTAGATTATTTTACCATGATGTGTCCTTTGTAAAACCATATTGATTACCAATAATGACACGCTTGCACACAATGAATTGCTGACTATTTTCCCTTAATAACCCTCTAATTAATTGCTCAACGTGGATGTTAAGCTCTTAGTTCTGTAATTTCAAGACTGAGATTTGTATCTCTTTTTAAACACGTGCACCAAATCTTCTTTTTGTAAATCCTTTCATAACATTTCTGAATGGAAATAATCCTGGAAGGTTAAATAGAGTGGTTTTGTTATCTCAATACTAAGCTATAAAAGGTCCACTTTATGGCACAGCTGCTTTTTGGAACAATGCACAGCAGACCATAAACATAGTCCTCTGTGGTATGTCTACATTTAGGTTTTAAACAAAGGGAATTTTTGAAAGACCTTCAATAGTTTTAACATAACTAAGTCAATTAATAAATGCAATATACAATAATATATAGATAAATAGGTCTGAATTCACCTGGCTTCTTCTTCATGATTGGCTTATCATTTTGTATACTTTGGAATTTTGGCCCATGATATTCTACATGTAGTTCCATCATTTGCTTGATGCATCTACAGCTTTAATTCCCCTGCACTGTCAGAACCCTAATTCACTAAACTTTGCTGAATGGATAAGTATGGATACCAGAAGAGGCTACAATGTCCCTAGGGCAGAACCCAGCAGTATGACCTTTAATGGTTTTAATGGGATGTGTTTTTGGACATGGGACCTTCCCGATGATCTCCATCCAATCTTGCACTGGTTGGAGAAAACACACTGACCTAACCCCTGTCCCTTCTTCATCTCCTCTTCTGCCTAAATGCTCTTTTGCCCATTGGTCTTGAGATATTACCCCTGTCAAGGGGTTAGTTTCAGGCCAATGATTTAGGTAAAGAGGAACATAACTCCCAGAGTTCCAGATGAGAGATGTTAGAGGCTGGGCATGCATGAAATATAATGGTGGGGATTTAACACACGAGTACCTCCCCCGGACCCCCCCAAAAAATTATATATATACATGCCCTTGATTTAATATATTTGGATTATCTAACATTTCATATGTTGATATTTTTTTATATATTGCTTTTTATGTATGATATTTTTTGTTGTTGTTTATTTTATAGTAATTTAAATTTTTTTTATTTTAAAAGTTTATCCAAACATATTCAATAATTTGTAAAGCTTATCCAAAAACATTGAATGGAGGCACCCTTCAAATAACATAAAACTATTATTTCAAAGCAAGACGGGTTTTATATAATATTATTTAAGCAATACATTGTTGATCATATCTTGTGATATTGTGTAATTCAGAAAGTGAGAGGCCTCCTTGCCTTCTAAGTATATAAGCAGTTATTAGTTTTATATAAAGAATAAATAAGGAATATAGTTTAAATAATCTTGGCAGATAACAACACAAACAGGAAGGTTAAAGGAACACTATAGGGTCTGGAACACAAACATGTATTCCTGACCATATAGTGTTAAAACTACAATTTAGATGGCTTGCCACTCCTTAGCCCCCTTAGAAGAGTTTAAAACATACCTTACCGGCACTGGCCCCGCCACCAATCCACCTCCTTGGTGACATCATCATAATTTACAATTTGTAGCCAATCCAATGCTTTTAGGGAAAGGATTGGATCGGCTGAAATTGGCAAGGAGGCAGGATGTGGGGTGGGGCAAAAAGTCATTTTGGCCAAGCAGCACCTCCTCATAGAGATGTATTGAAGCAATACATATCTATGAGGAGAATTCAGCGTCCCCATGCAGAGCGTGGAAACGCTGAACACAATACTGCCTACTGTGCAGCACTGAGCCAGGAAGCCCCTCCAGTGGCCATCCAAGGAGTGACCACTTGGAGGTGTCCCTAGGGGCAATGTAAACACAGTGTTTGCATGAAAATGCCTGAAGGCAGTGGTTATACTCACCAGAACAACTACATTAAGCTGTATACTTTACATTAAGCTGTATATTAAACATTAAGCTGTATAACGTACATTAAGCTGTATATAATACATTAAGCTGTATATTAAACATTAAGCTGTATAACATACATTAAGCTGTATATTATAAATTAATCTGTATAACGTACATTAAGCTGTATATTATAAATTAATCTGTATAACGTACATTAAGCTGTATATTATACATTAAGCTGTATATTAAACATTAAGCTGTATAACATACATTAAGCTGTATATTATAAATTAATCTGTATAACGTACATTAAGCTGTATATTATAAATTAATCTGTATTCTGTACATTAAGCTGTATACTGTACATTGGGCTGTATACCGTACATTAAGCTGTATATTATACATTAAGCTGTATACTATACATTAAGCTGTATACTGTACATTGGGCTGTATACCGTACATTAAGCTGTATATTATACATTAAGCTGTATACTGTACATTAAGCTGTATACTGTACATTAAGCTGTATATTATACATTACGCTGTATAACATACATTAAGCTGTATATTATAAATTAATCTGTATAACGCACATTAAGCTGTATATTATACATTAAGCTGTATATTATAAATTAATCTGTATAACGTACATTAAGCTGTATATTATAAATTAATCTGTATAACGTACATTAAGCTGTATATTATAAATTAATCTGTATAACGTACATTAAGCTGTATATTATAAATTAATCTGTATAACGTACATTAAGCTGTATATTATACATTAAGCTGTATATTAAACATTAAGCTGTATAACATACATTAAGCTGTATATTATAAATTAATCTGTATAACGTACATTAAGCTGTATATTATAAATTAATCTGTATTCTGTACATTAAGCTGTATACTGTACATTGGGCTGTATACCGTACATTAAGCTGTATATTATACATTAAGCTGTATACTATACATTAAGCTGTATACTGTACATTGGGCTGTATACCGTACATTAAGCTGTATATTATACATTAAGCTGTATACTGTACATTAAGCTGTATACTGTACATTAAGCTGTATATTATACATTACGCTGTATAACATACATTAAGCTGTATATTATAAATTAATCTGTATAACGCACATTAAGCTGTATATTATACATTAAGCTGTATATTATAAATTAATCTGTATAACGTACATTAAGCTGTATATTATAAATTAATCTGTATAACGTACATTAAGCTGTATATTATAAATTAATCTGTATTCTGTACATTAAGCTGTATACTGTACATTGGGCTGTATACCGTACATTAAGCTGTATATTATACATTAAGCTGTATACTATACATTAAGCTGTATACTGTACATTGGGCTGTATACCGTACATTAAGCTGTATATTATACATTAAGCTGTATACTGTACATTAAGCTGTATACTGTACATTAAGCTGTATATTATAAATTAATCTGTATAACGCACATTAAGCTGTATATTATACATTAAGCTGTATACCGTACATTAAGCTGTATACCGTACATTAAGCTGTATATTATACATTAAGCTGTATACCGTACATTAAGCTGTATATTATACATTAAGCTGTATACCGTACATTAAGCTGTATATTATACATTAAGCTGTATACTGTACATTAAGCTGTATATTATACATTACGCTGTATAACATACATTAAGCTGTATATTATAAATTAATCTGTATAACGCACATTAAGCTGTATATTATACATTAAGCTGTATATTATAAATTAATCTGTATAACGTACATTAAGCTGTATATTATAAATTAATCTGTATAACGTACATTAAGCTGTATATTATAAATTAATCTGTATAACGTACATTAAGCTGTATATTATAAATTAATCTGTATAACGTACATTAAGCTGTATATTATACATTAAGCTGTATATTAAACATTAAGCTGTATAACATACATTAAGCTGTATATTATAAATTAATCTGTATAACGTACATTAAGCTGTATATTATAAATTAATCTGTATTCTGTACATTAAGCTGTATACTGTACATTGGGCTGTATACCGTACATTAAGCTGTATATTATACATTAAGCTGTATACTATACATTAAGCTGTATACTGTACATTGGGCTGTATACCGTACATTAAGCTGTATATTATACATTAAGCTGTATACTGTACATTAAGCTGTATACTGTACATTAAGCTGTATATTATACATTACGCTGTATAACATACATTAAGCTGTATATTATAAATTAATCTGTATAACGCACATTAAGCTGTATATTATACATTAAGCTGTATATTATAAATTAATCTGTATAACGTACATTAAGCTGTATATTATAAATTAATCTGTATTCTGTACATTAAGCTGTATACTGTACATTGGGCTGTATACCGTACATTAAGCTGTATATTATACATTAAGCTGTATACTATACATTAAGCTGTATACTGTACATTGGGCTGTATACCGTACATTAAGCTGTATATTATACATTAAGCTGTATACTATACATTAAGCTGTATACTGTACATTGGGCTGTATACCGTACATTAAGCTGTATATTATACATTAAGCTGTATACTGTACATTAAGCTGTATATTATAAATTAATCTGTATAACGTACATTAAGCTGTATATTATAAATTAATCTGTATAACGTACATTAAGCTGTATATTATACATTAAGCTGTATATTAAACATTAAGCTGTATAACATACATTAAGCTGTATATTATAAATTAATCTGTATAACGTACATTAAGCTGTATATTATAAATTAATCTGTATTCTGTACATTAAGCTGTATACTGTACATTGGGCTGTATACCGTACATTAAGCTGTATATTATACATTAAGCTGTATACTATACATTAAGCTGTATACTGTACATTGGGCTGTATACCGTACATTAAGCTGTATATTATACATTAAGCTGTATACTGTACATTAAGCTGTATACTGTACATTAAGCTGTATATTATACATTACGCTGTATAACATACATTAAGCTGTATATTATAAATTAATCTGTATAACGCACATTAAGCTGTATATTATACATTAAGCTGTATATTAAACATTAAGCTGTATAACATACATTAAGCTGTATATTATAAATTAATCTGTATAACGTACATTAAGCTGTATATTATAAATTAATCTGTATTCTGTACATTAAGCTGTATACTGTACATTGGGCTGTATACCGTACATTAAGCTGTATATTATACATTAAGCTGTATACTATACATTAAGCTGTATACTGTACATTGGGCTGTATACCGTACATTAAGCTGTATATTATACATTAAGCTGTATACTGTACATTAAGCTGTATACTGTACATTAAGCTGTATATTATACATTACGCTGTATAACATACATTAAGCTGTATATTATAAATTAATCTGTATAACGCACATTAAGCTGTATATTATACATTAAGCTGTATATTATAAATTAATCTGTATAACGTACATTAAGCTGTATATTATAAATTAATCTGTATAACGTACATTAAGCTGTATATTATAAATTAATCTGTATAACGTACATTAAGCTGTATACCGTACATTAAGCTGTATATTATACATTAAGCTGTATACCGTACATTAAGCTGTATATTATACATTAAGCTGTATACCGTACATTAAGCTGTATATTATAAATTAATCTGTATAACGTACATTAAGCTGTATACCGTACATTAAGCTGTATATTATACATTAAGCTGTATACCGTACATTAAGCTGTATATTATACGTTAAGCTGTATACTGTACATTAAGCTGTATATTATACATTAAGCTGCAGTTGTTCTGATGACTATAGTGTCCCTTTAAATAAGTAATAGGGTTTTTATATCTAAGAAGTAAACCTGATAAGGGAAGGTCCATATTTATATATGTATGTGTAACTATATATAATATTATATAATATCGTAATAATATCGTAATAATATCGTATTATATAATATCGTAATAATATCGTATTATATAATATCGTAATAATATCGTATTATATAATATCGTAATAATATCGTATTATATAATATCGTAATAATATCGTAATAATATCGTATTATATAATATCGTAATAATATCGTATTATATAATATCGTAATAATATCGTAATAATATCGTATTATATAATATCGTAATAATATCGTAATAATATCGTATTATATAATATCGTAATAATATCGTAATAATATCGTATTATATAATATCGTAATAATATCGTAATAATATCGTATTATATAATATCGTAATAATATCATAATAATATCGTATTATATAATATCGTAATAATATCGTAATAATATCGTATTATATAATATCGTAATAATATCGTAATAATATCGTATTATATAATATCGTAATATAATAAGGTCATTTTGACTCAGGTTGCGTTTTTTAACTTGCTGCTCTTTCTCTCTGTATTTTGATTTAAAGATAAACCTTCACTATCTTTGGCCCCAATTTAATTATTTTGGAGAATCTTTTCAAATGATTACAATCTGTAAGGACAACTTTCCAAATAGTTTATCTACTAAAATACCAGGAGACTTTCATTGCGTTTTCTGCAGACAAATCATCTGAAAAGATTTTTTTTCCAACAGATTTTAATAATTTTTTTATGCTTATTCAAATGTAATAAATTGAGGCCAATGGCCAAATACCCCAATTTAATATCTTTGGAAACGCTTTTCCAGTGATCACAATTTGTTAGAAAAACTTTCATATTAATCCCAGCCCCACATATGTTCAGAAACGCTCTGAAGTTTGTAGACAGTGTTTATAACAATTCAGTGGATTGTTAGTACAGAATTATTATTATGATATTTATAGAGCGCCATCAAATTCCGCAGCGCTTTACAGTGGGTGGACGAACAGACATGTAGTTGTAACCAGACAAGTTGGACGTACAGGAACAGAGGGGTTGAGGGCCCTGCTCAATGAGCTTACATGCTAGAGGGAGTGGGGTAAAATGACACAAAAGGTAAGGATAGTATTAGACTAGTGACAGTTGCAGAAGAGGAATCAGTCAGGAGCTATTAACAGTTTAATTGATACACTTTTATGAAGAAGTGTGTTTTTAACGATTTTTTGAAGAAGTGGAGACTGGGTGAGTATCTAACGGAGGAGGGAAGCGAGTTCCACAGGCGAGCATCAGAGGTGGGAGTACAGACAGAAGATAGACGTAAGTCTTCAGCAGATCGTAAGGGCCTAGACGGGACATACTTGTGTATAAGGGAGGATAGATAGGTGGGAGCAGCATTATGTGGCGATTTGAAAGCAAGAACCAGAATTTTAAATTGAGCTCTATATTTTATGGGAAGCCAATGTAGGGACTGACAGAAGGGTGAGGCATGGGAGGTGCAGGCGGACAGGAAGATGAGCCTCGCCGCTGCATTCATTATGGACTGTAACGGCGCAAGTTGGGAGCACGTAAGACCACTGAGAAGCGGATTGCAGTAGTCAAGGCGAGAAAGGACAGAATTAACTCATCCATACCTTTATTATATGACATGATCCTTCAGCCATACACATACACCGTGTGTCAGACAGTGTTTGATTTAGAACGTAATCGGGTCTGATTATGTCACTGTGGTGTGCAGGGAGTGAAGACCATAGAGACTAATAGTCAAATTCGAACACTGACTGTCCATTAAATATAGTCTATTCTCATGTCTCACACGGCAATGGCATATTGACTAAGCTCAAGCAGATCAAGTTCCAGTTTTATTGACACCTCATTGTGTACCAACATTGAGACGTCAAAATATTTCACCTGTGTCGCTTTACTCAGTCTACTCAGCAATGCCGACCTTGTCCCTCTTCGAGTGAGAACAGAGTTTTAGTGGGATGGGATGAAGAAAAGAAAGAAAAGAAATCATTCTATATGGACATTGGCTATTTTTCATTGTTGTTTCTTTTTTTTCCAGTTACCACTCAGTGGATAAATTCAAGATACTCCTTGGTTACTACAATCTGACACAGCCAACCTCAAACAGTGTCGTTGCACTAGTGAAATCTTATACCATTCACCCTTCATACTCTTCAAATACCAACTTTGGGGACATAGCGGTGGTGGAACTGAAGCATTCAGTGAACTTCACAAACTACATCCAGCCAATATGTGTTCCTTCTTCCAATGAAACGTTCCCTGGGGGGAAAATGTGCTGGGCCACTGGCTGGGGTGATATTCAATCTGGTGGTGAGTACCTATAACCAACAAAGACATAGGCCTTAATTGAATAGACTTTACAAAGGAGTCAATTATGTTAAAAAAAAAACTTTCAATTAATTGATCTACAAAAATCCTCATAGACTTTAATGGTGATTTTTGTAAATAAACCATTTGGAAGTCTTCTAAAAGTATTGACTCATTTGAAATATTATTAAATTGAGGTCATAGTCAGATCTACCTTCACATTTTACAACTGAAGTTAAAGGAGGTTTTAATCACACAGAATAAACAGCATGTGTGCTTTGAGATAGCTTTATCCCACCTCTGGCCTAATACGTAAAGTTAAAATAAATGTGGTTTTAGTTTAACCAAAAATCTAGGAGTCTATAACACTAGACAAAATTGATCAGATCTGAAAGATAAACATAGAAAAATGACCTTGATTTAAAAATTTTTTGATACAGTATATCCTTTATAAAATATATATATCAATATATGAACAAATACCAACATATTACACCATTCGGATAAGTTTCATTATATTAAATCATTTTGAAAGTTTATCCAAAAAACATAGTTATTTCAAAAACATATCCAAAAATATTAATTTAATGTCGTAGTTTAAAGAATGCCCCCAAAAAGTTAGCTATGAGCAGGGCCGGTGCAAGGATTCTTGCCGCCCTAGGCAAAGATCCATTTTGCAGCCCCCTCTTGAATGCAACTACCCTCTCTCAGAAGTTTATTCACTAAACTCTGAATTCAGTGAATTGGAAACCGAATTGCACAGTTTAAGCAAAAACAGCTTAACTGTGACTGTAGCGGAGTTGGCGAGTTCTTCTAAATGGTATGAATTTTGCCATTTGGTTTTTAACTAGGTCTGATCAGCTGTTCCTTTCCTCCATAGTGCCCAATCTCTCTCATTAGCGTTTCTCCCCAGCTTTCTCCTTTGTTTCTGATTCCCAAAGCTTGCAGTCTCTATGTTCATGATTTATCTGCTCACTCTATGCCACTGGTTCTCTCCAGCCTGTTTCTCTTTATTCCAATAGGGTTATTCAATAAAGTGAGAATTGTTGGGAATTCAAAGTGAACTTCTAATTTATTGTCAAAACACCCGTTAACATTCTTCAGATTTGGCTACTCTGCCCTTACACTTACAATTCTCACTTTAGTGAATAACCCGGTAATTATCTTCCGTCAGTTTCTCTTCTTTTCTTTTCCCTGTCTATTCATTAAACAGTGGGTTGAAATATAACTTGAAACATTTAGGCCAAAACAGAAGAGTTGTATTAAGTCATCTCAAATCACTGTGTAGTGAAGAGAGTCCTAGATGTCTAAGGGAAAGCAGAGAGACCAGTGATACATTTAGGGAAGGGAACCGGGAAGGCAATTAGGAAAGGGATAGAGAGATTGTTGAGGTTTTTAGGAAACCAATACAGACTAGGAAACATTTTAGGAGAGACACAGTGAGCAGACATTTAGGGGAAAAAAAAGACTGTCCAATATTAACACACACATTCAGTACACACACACTGCCAATACATACATCCATACACACACACACACACACACACACACACACACACACACACACACACACACACAGAGACTGCCAATACATACATCCATACACACACACACACACACTGCCAATACATACATCCATACACACACACACACACACTGCCAATACATACATCCATACACACACACACACACACACAAACACACACAGAGACTGCCAATACATACATACATACACACACACACACACACACACACACACACACACACACACAGACTGCCCATACTTACATCCATAAGCACATACTGCCTAATACATACATCCATACACACATACTGCCTAATACATACATCCATACACACACACACACACACACACACACACAGACTGCCAATACATACATCCATACACACACACACACACACACACACACACACACACAGACTGCCCATACTTACATCCATACGCACATACTGCCTAATACATACATCCATACGCACATACTGCCTAATACATACATGCATACACACATACTGCCTAATACACACATCCATACGCACATACTGCCTAATACATATTCATTTTACATTGAATACATTTATGGTTGTTATAAATAATGTATTCAATTCATTTGGTGGGATTTAACTTATACTATTGTGCATTTAGTTTATGATAATGGTGGTATTTAATGTATGCTACAGGGAACTTGTCTGAAAGGCACACTGTAAGTAAAACATTTTTTTAAATATAATATATATAATTATATTAATGTATTAGAAATATAACTGGTGACACACTCACTGGCACACACACTCTCACTGACATACACACACATGTCACTTACACCCTCTCACCAACACACACAGTCTCACTGACATACACACATATACACACAAACACAATGTCACTTACACATTCTCACGAACACACACACTCTCACTGACATACACACACATACACACAAACACAAAGTCACTTACACATTCTCACTAACATGCACACTCTCACTGAAATACACACACACACAATGTCACTCACACCAGTTTACATATAGTCAGTTTATTAAAACACACACCCGCACACATACACACAATAATAACCATCTCCTCTTATGCCATACCTGTGCTAGTGATGTAACTGGAGGAGAAGGGGACCATCTTGCAGGTATCTGTCCTTGTTCCTGGTTCCTTGTGTCCTTGTTCCTTGTGCCTGCAGGAAGCAGAGTGCTCTGGTCGGGTCAACAGACCCCCTCTCCCTGAGCAGATCAGCACTGCAGCAACAGGGAGGAAGAGGGAGCACCAGATATGGCTGCGCTGGGGGGTGGCAAAACAGCCACTTACCCAACGCTCAGACCCCAGGCAAGAGCAGCCCACTGCCCACCCACAGAATCAGCCCACCCAGAAACCTCCCGGTTGGTGCCCCCTGTAGATCGCGCCCCCTGTAGGTCGGTGCCCCAGGCGAATGCCTTATTCACACACTCTCACTGACATACACACACATGTCACTTACACCCTCTCACCAACACACACAGTCTCACTGACATACACACATATACACACAAACACAATGTCACTTACACATTCTCACGAACACACACACTCTCACTGACATACACACACATACACACAAACACAAAGTCACTTACACATTCTCACTAACATGCACACTCTCACTGAAATACACACACACACAATGTCACTCACACCAGTTTACATATAGTCAGTTTATTAAAACACACACCCGCACACATACACACAATAATAACCATCTCCTCTTATGCCATACCTGTGCTAGTGATGTAACTGGAGGAGAAGGGGACCATCTTGCAGGTATCTGTCCTTGTTCCTGGTTCCTTGTGTCCTTGTTCCTTGTGCCTGCAGGAAGCAGAGTGCTCTGGTCGGGTCAACAGACCCCCTCTCCCTGAGCAGATCAGCACTGCAGCAACAGGGAGGAAGAGGGAGCACCAGATATGGCTGCGCTGGGGGGTGGCAAAACAGCCACTTACCCAGCGCTCAGACCCCAGGCAAGAGCAGCCCACTGCCCACCCACAGGAGCAGCCCACCCAGAAACCTCCCGGTTGGTGCCCCCTGTAGATCGCGCCCCCTGTAGGTCGGTGCCCCAGGCGAATGCCTTATTCTCCTTAATGGTAGCCCCGGCCCTGTCTATGAGTAAACTTTAATTCTACTTTTTTTTTTTTTCTCTCTATAAGTTTTATGACCGAGGCCTTGATTTAATAAGCTTTCTAAATTTGTTAGACACACTTTCCAAGTGAAAGTAGGAGCAGAGGACTCTGACATTTGTTTTCCTGAATAGCTGATAGCCACAGTAAGGAAACTATTTTGGATACAATATGTACAATGAGCAATTTTGAGAAAATGGAAGAAGTTTGCCAAATGAGGCATATGGCTCCATGTCTCCTTGATTTCCACATCAGATGCCATAAACAGTTTGGTAGCCATAAGCACCATATGGATTACTCTGATTATCCATAGTGAATGAGCAACCAATACCAACCAAATTCAGTTGTTCCCAATCCAGCCCTTGAGGCTCACCAATGATCAATGTGTTGGCAGCATTCCCATTGGAACAAAATAAGGAATTCTGCACTGATGTGCCTTGAGAACTAGGTTAGGAGTCTCTGCTCTAAATGTCCAGGTTTGCAGTGCGTACATCACTCCTCACCCCCACACAGGTAAAGATGGGATAGACTATTACATTCTTTGGGCCCCCTCATATATTCCACCTCAGATAACAAATGATAGGTTTAAGGATATAAGTTTACATAAAATGAAAAGCCTGGTGTAAAAATATCAAGGCAGTGAAGGGGTTAACCCTACGTGAAAATTGGTGAACAAAGAAAAGGAACAAAGGGCACTGCCTGTAGAGTATATATATATATATCGTTATATAGAATAGAAGTAAAATAAAAAATATTTATTGGTGAACAAGATACAAAGTGATTATTTCATACATCCACTGCTGAGCCTTCTGTATAAATCCATACAGGGGCCTACAGAGATACTATGCAGAAATAAGAAAGGTTTAAAAAGGACAATTAACAGCACCTAAATCACAGCTGTTCTCAGATCTTACACTGTCTCCACCGTTACAGTTATTAGTACTCTTGGCAGTTAGTTCTGCTGCACAAAATTTGTAACCGTAAACAGGGTATGGGAGACTAAAGTCGTCTGAGTTTAGCTCAGATCTTACACTGTCTCCACCGTTATAGTTAGTGGTACTCTTGGCAGTCAGTCCTGCTGCACAAAATCTGTAACCACAACCAAGGTGCAAGAGACTTAAGTCGTCTGAGTGGGGTCTCTATCGTTTAAGGCAATAGTATCTCAATGTAGTTTCCAAAAGTAAAAGTGTCAACTGTAATTGGAATTACCACGGGAGACCCGTGCTGCCTGAATGCTGTCTTAAAGTTAAAAGACTGCAAGCTATGGTAGTGGTACATTCGAATCCTGCAATAAACTCTACTCCGGGTGCTAGATAGTAAATTACCCCAAATACAATGTAGAGAAAAGACAGAGAGAAAGAAGGTATATCTCTGTGCCTTCAAGGGCACCTACCAGATAAGAGAGCTAACTGCAGGAAAAAGAGAGGTACAAAAGGAGAGAGGTATTTAAATAAATCACAGTAGATAAATAGGAAATACTAACTGTGCCTTCAAGGGCCCCTTCCTTTAAAGTCACTAGCTGGCTTGCGTCTAAATAACTAGAATCTTAACACAATGAAGTATATGTGCATGTGTTAAACACAAAAAATAGTGTATAGGCACAATCAGTGTCAGTGGCTATAACCTAGGTGTCCCTCCCGATATACCCGTAACCTATATGGATATCGTTGATGATCGTAATATAATAAGGTATTAACTGCTCGTGCAGACGGTATAATTCCAATTACAGTTGACACTTTTACTTTTGGAAACTACATTGAGATACTATTGCCTTAAACGATAGAGACCCCACTCAGACGACTTAAGTCTCTTGCACCTTGGTTGTGGTTACAGATTTTGTGCAGCAGGACTGACTGCCAAGAGTACCACTAACTATAACGGTGGAGACAGTGTAAGATCTGAGCTAAACTCAGACGACTTTAGTCTCCCATACCCTGTTTACGGTTACAAATTTTGTGCAGCAGAACTAACTGCCAAAAGTACTATTGACTGTAACGGTGGAGACAGTGTAAGATCTGAGAACAGCTGTGATTTAGGTGCTGTTAATTGTCCTTTTTAAACCTTTCTTATTTCTGCATAGTATCTCTGTAGGCCCCTGTATGGATTTATACAGAAGGCTCAGCAGTGGATGTATGAAATAATCACTTTGTATCTTGTTCACCAATAAATATTTTTTATTTTACTTCTATTCTATATAACGATATATATATATATACTCTACAGGCAGTGCCCTTTGTTCCTTTTCTTTGTTCACCAGTTTAAGGATATAATCCTGGAGGCACAGAGCTGGAATAAAACCAATTACCATGTCTGCACCCATTTATTACAGTGAACCTCCCCTCTCCATTGACCCTCCAAGAAGTGCAGCTTCCTCTTATAAACTCATCCGCCTGTGATGACATCTATCACAAAACCTATTCACTTCACCCATCAATGATTGTGGTTTATGAAGAAATGATCTGTGCTGGATACCCGGAGGGGAAGAAGGATGCTTGCCAGGTGAGAACGAAACACCTACTGCACAGTAAGGCAGATTTAAGGATGTCAATCTAGGATGTCAATCTAGACAGGTAAGCTGTGTGAGCTAGAGACAAAAGACAAAAAGACACGAGGGTTCAAAGATGGAGTTGGAGAAAGAGAGCATTTAAAAATAAACCCAAGGGATGCACATAATGGAAATGTATTGGGTTTTAATTGGATGGGATTAAAAAATAAAGGAATAGAATTTGAACATGCATGTGTGTTTATGAATTACAGATTATTCAGATTTAATTAAGTTTATAGAATTGTATGTGTTTGTTTTATTATGAGAGCTAGAGCTATCAATGGTCATCCAATTATAATACTATTTTTGTATTATGACTTACTCTTCACAGTTTGTTCTCTATGGCGATACTGTTTCCAGAAAAACCCCAAAATATCTGTCCATAAAATCAGTCTGAGTGCATGTTTCTTCATTTTAGGGTGATTCTGGAGGCCCATTAGCATGCAAACTAGGAAACTCTTGGTTTTTAACTGGCGTTGTGAGCTGGGGACAAGGCTGTGCTGAGCCAGGCCGCCCAGGTGTCTACACCAAAGTGTCCAGCTTCTCTTCTTGGCTGCATGAGAAGATCTTGGATCTACCCAACAACAGTACTAATTCTAGTACCAGTACTACTGCCACCATTAATATCACCAGTACCCGTACTACCACTGCTGTCACCACCAAAACTACATTAAGAAAATCTATGTTCAACTCCACGGTGTCTAAAAACAGTAATTACATGGTTGCACAAGCACATGGTCACAATGTCCATTTATCGGTTTGCCTTCTCCTTATCACGAGTTTCCTTAGTTTTTTTTTTTTTTAATAGAGAACATTTTCTAACTATTCTATCAAGCCAAAATTAGCCTAATTTTTAAATAAGCTAATAACCTACATATACAATGAATAGCTCATAAAACATGGGGACATGCGTGAGCTGATAATGTATTCTTTGTGAATTAGTTTTTGTGATTATTTATAATTTATACAATATATTATCAATGAATTCCAAAGAGATGTAATATAATATTTTATACAGAATTTAATACAATACAGAACAAATTCACATTCTTATATACAGAACAAAGCAATTTTTATTTTTGGGAATTGATGGGCCCTGGATGCGTGACTTGGATTAGCCATCGGGTTTAAATGAGTGATGGACAGTAAGAGGTGGGAAAATCAATTATTTAGGGGATCATAATGTATGGTGAAATTGGGCACATATTTATTTTTTTTTCTATAAAAACAGCTTCTTTTCTCCCTCTAAAGGTAAATGACTTTTCTAGGGGAATTTTTTTTTTAATGTATTTTTTTCCAATATTTTATTAAACCAGATCAGGGGCCAATTACGACAAGATTCGGATCAACCAGTATTCCACATCGCTGACAAAGATGACTCCATAATAAATTTATAATAATTCTAATAATACCAAATAATAGGAGACTTAATAGGGAGTGCTAGTTATGGTGCATTTTCTCTGAAATGATCTCTTTCACCCATTCCAATTGATATTGAGAAAAATCAAAAACTGTCGCTTTCCCACATGTAGGCATTATTGCTGTTTTTTTCTAAAATATTTGCTGCAATGTCCCTTTTTTACATGCGCAGATGGTTAGGATAGAGTATATGTAACATTGAAGTAATATATCATTCTAAATATAGACATTTACGCTGGCCCAAGGATCTTTTACTATTGTAATAAAATATGTGCTAGGTTTTTACAATGCGAATATATTGTGAGTGGCTCCAAGATTTAGGCTGTAATAAAATGTGTTCTTTCCAGTCTGAGAGTTTATGATTTGTCAGATGAGGGGGTCATCCAGCAGTTGTTTCCACAATCCCCTATTTGGATTAAGGTTCCCCTGGCTTGGCAATGCCTGCTACGATCACATGGTATAAACTGGCACAAAGCCCACATTCTCTCTAAATTACAGAAAACTTGTTTACACACTTTTTATAACTTTCTTTTTTCTTTTTAGTACTTAGAATAAAGAGCACCTGTGTGGGGTATTTAGTTGGTGTCTGTTATTTGAGGTGTATGCCAAGTAATGCCAAGTATGCCCAGAAGGCATCACCATTTCATGAAATAATGGTAGATAATGTATAGTAATAGATTGGAGCCAATGAAGTCAAAACCCGTAAAGGTTGGCATTGTGGGCACCATCAACTTGCTTTTATGTGTAGTCACTAATTATAAGCTGGTCAGACAGCCTACCTATGATTAAAGTAACCATTGAAAATGGAAGCTATATTGTTGCTGTAATGAAGACGTGTTTCTGTTGAAACTTTTTGATTGTTATTCAATAAAAGATAACTTGTAATTCACCAAGTTGCTCAGCTTGCTTATTACAAAGGGGCAGCATATGACACATTGGACTCCATCTAATATTTTTGGACACGCTTTTAAAATGATTTACGATTTTTGGTTACCCTTTTAAAATGATTTAATATTTCGAAAAAATATTATATTATTTTGATACTTTTTGATATATTCACATTTAAAAAAAAATAAAAAATAAAAATTTAAAAGATTTTCCAAAAATATTAAATAAAGGATATTATTCCTTAATTTCATGACCAGAGTGTACTGGACAAGAGCTTATTTACTAAATATTATGTGTTTTAGGTACGGCCAAAACTTTCCCTAAAACACCTTAGATTAAATCGCTCATTGTAAGTGTCCTGTATTTGGATAAAATATTTCTAAGGGCAAATTTAAATAATTATTCCTATGCTCGTCATTCCACCTCATTTAGTAAAAGCTGATTGGCGTCGTCCCATTCAATACATGTCATCAGGGTGTGTGCCAGGAACATTTTGTTTTATAAAGGGCAAAGATTCTAAAAAAATATATTTATTTTTACTCAACAAACTCTAACTATAACAGCACTTTTAAACCATGTAGATATGACAAAACTGTGACACAAAACGGGAATTATTTTTATGTATAGAAAAAAAATCAAGAATATGCTATTTTCATGATTTTTAGTTTTCACGGATAATAAATTAATTTAAATTGATGCAAAGAGCAGATGGGGTCTGAATGAGGGAGATGAAGTCAATTTACAATATGGTGTACATGGGTATACTCGACACACTCTGTACACGGACCCATGCAGATTCTGACAACTTACAATGGATCATTTGTGAGCTGCTGTATTGTCATTTGACACAAGGCACAGTGTGAAGCCCAGGAAAGCCTCTGATATTGGCCTCGATTTAATGATTTTACAATTCTTTTCAAATGATCACAATCTGTTAGAAGGACAATAATCAATTGATTGATCTAAAGACATCACCATTAAAGTCTCTGGGAATTTGAACACTTTAAAGCTTTTCTAACAGATTATGATCATTTCAAAAGCTTATCCAGCAGAATTAAATCGAGGCGAGGCTATAGTAAACTAATTTAAATAATAAATATAATGTCTCTAAATCATTACACTGTGTATAAAACAAACAGACTAACTTTACATTAGAGTTTAGGTGATTAATATCAAAGCAATTACACCCCTCCCGTGTGCCCCGATGTGTTCCCCCAGGATACTGGACGATTATACTACCAATTATTTATCCATGTAGAGCTAGTTATTATATTATTACATGGTTTATTTAAAGCAGTATTTTACTACAAGCCGTTCTTGTTTAAAGTTTAAGAGCCATTTTCTAAAAGTCTCATGACACGGTATTTAAATATGTGTCCGTTGCGGCGATAACACCTATAATATGTGTATAATATGTTTTGTTTTGTTATCGGCCTATGTCACATGGCTTTATTTTATTTGCACATTTTAAAATACTATTCTCGTGATACCATTTGATATTTGTTCGATTGTTTTTTGTTTTTTTTTTGCTTCCCATAGTGCATAATACTGTTTATTGGGCTAAAAACACACTTAACCTGTTTTATTGTTTTGTTTCCTTTTGCCTAAGAGTGTTTGAGCAAATATTAAATGTTGTGGAAATATCACCTGTTTTCTGATCCAAGCAGTGTTTTCATAAATACTCACGTGACAGAGCTCAGGTTGTCCACTGGTTTTATATGGTATCTGTGTGAAAGAGTTAGCCTCAAATATCTCCGCCTTTCCTGGTGTGAAGCATTTTACTGTAAAACTTTCTTAATGTGTAACCAACACAATAACCATAATCACTGTCTTCGTGAAATCGGTTTTGTGAAGTTTATTAAACCTGTGAAGCTCATACAAGACGTGAAGACTGCTCAGCTTCACCATGAGACGTGTTTGAGAGTCCCAACGTAACATATGGATGCAACATCAAAATGGGAATTATCAACATTGTTCCTGCCCTTTTTATACTCTACACAAGTAAGTCGTTCGTTTTATACAGGGGTCAAAAAGCTGCCTTTGGTTGTAAGCGACAGTCGCTCGTTTTATATTTTGTTAGTTGAGGGGCTTATACTAGGGGATGTATAGTGATAACCGAGTTTGTACTGTGATTATTATTCATTTAACGCACTATTGCACTCACGCTATTGTTAACTAATACCCAGATTGAACCAACATTTTCAAAAACGACACAATAAAAAATAGAATGTATCTTCTGCATTCTGAATATATTGCAAAACTGAAAATTCGCGTTAATGAAGGGGTTAAATATTCAAACCAGATTCATTGCACTGCGTTTTGTTTTTGTTGCAATTTTTTTTTTCCTTTCTTTGTTTCCTTAACTTTAACCTTGAAAATCAGGTAGTTTGAGATTCTTTGAAACATACTCAATGGATAAAGTAACTCGACATTACTGGAAAAAAAGTCAATCTAAAATATTACCCTGAGATTCTGAGTTTTTCTTTTTTTAAATAAAGAAATTGCTAAAATTGTACTCATGGGTATGGGGGCATGAAGAATATGGGGCGTGGGTGGTATTTGAGTCACCATCTGAAATCCTTCCCTACAAGATAACATACATAAGGCCATACAGTTCTGCTCATGCATTTATACACATTTACATTATATGTAATTCATATACAATTTGTAAACTCTAAACCAGATTAAAAAATGGAGGCCAAATGATCTAATCTGGAACAATTCTTCGATTTAGTTATTATTCCAATGTGAATATTACAGCCTCATTGTTTTGCAATTTGGCTTCCACTTCACCACAACTAGTTGTTTAGTAAATACATGTATGTTTGCATTTACGTACTTGAAAACAATGTATCCATCCTGTTAAAATATTTTATAAATAAATAAATAAATGTTGCAAGAAAATGTATGGGCTCATATATTCTACAGTATAATTACTTTAGAGTTCCCGCGTGGACTATAATGTAGCAAAGCATGTGAATACAGTGATATACATTGCAACTTTGCCATTGCATGTGTGCATTTGTGTTGTGTCTGTATGTATTGTTTTTGTGAAGTGTGAACTTGTTTGTGTCCGTGTATAATTATTGTGTGATTGTGTGTGCAGTAGCAGCAAATGCTTTTTGTGTTTTTTTTAGTCGAATGTCAATATGTCTGTGTGTGAATTCAGAGTATCAGTGTCAGTGAGTGCAGGGTGTCAGTGAGTGCAGGGATGTATTGTTACAGAATATCATAGTGTGAGTGCACAGGGATGTATTTACTACAAGGCAAACAAGGCATTTGCCTAGGGCGGTACTTTTATGGGGGGCGCCATAAAACACCACCTCAAGCTCCCAGACAAATGCCTTGTGTACCTCATGTTCTGGGGCTGTCCACCTTACTGTGAGTGAGTGTAGCTGTCAGTGTGTGTCTGTGAGTGAGTGAAAGTGTGTGTCTTTCAGTGAGAATGGGTGTGCCCGTGAGTGTGTGTCAGTGTGTGTATGTCATTTTATGTGGATCTGAGAGTGTGTGCCTGTCAGTGAGTGGGTGTGTCAGTGTGTTTCTGTCAGTGAAAGTGTGTGTTGGTTAAACAGTGTGTGCCAATGAATGCATGTGTGCGCCAATGACTGTGTATCTGTCAGTGAGTGGCTATCAGTGCATGTATCAATGAGGGCATGTGTCTGTCAGTCAAAAAAGTGGCCTTGACACGAATTGGGGGGGCAAACTTAGATTTTGGGGGTACCCGAATTTAGTCATGCCTAGTGCAGTACAAATCCAAAATACACCATGTGTTGATTTGAAGTGTCAGTTTGTGAATGTAGGCATGTATTGTGCAGAATGTAAGTGTGTGTGAGAGCAGGGTGTATACTGGTGCAGAGTATTAGTGCATTCATACAGGTGTGTATTGATGTGTAATGTCAGTATGAGCAAGTGCAGGGCTGGGGGGAAGCATTGTGATTGGCTGAGATAATCAATTCTGAAATAGTCAGCCAATGAGGTGGATCATGGCGGGGCTCGACTCCCCCGTGGAATCACCATTCTAACCCAAAGTAAGGGGGGCTGACCACTTAAACAGTGGTTTAAGAACTACAGTGTCAGGAATACATGTTTGTGTTCCTCACACTATAGTGCCCCTTTACCTTTAGTTTCCCAGCTGTGTACGTAATAAGTGACAACAGCCAAGAAACATAACCAAAGCATGACTGGGGGATATCTGTAATCCCACCCACAAGCTCTGCTCCCATAATCCTCGCTTCCTAACTTTGTTTTCAATAATAATCTCCATGTCTTAACATCTTAACACAACTTATTCACCTGGAATTAAATGTAAAAAAAAAAAGTGCTGAAGGAGTAATGTTTTGTTTTCTTTAATGTTTTATTACTTTTCCTCTAGTTTCACCCTCGCTCAGTCTCCCCTCGGCCCCCACATGTGGCTCCCCAGTGATCTCCAGCCGTATTGTTGGTGGAGCGAATGCTGAATATGGAGAGTGGCCTTGGCAGGTGCTCATAAAGTATAATGGGGCCTTTACATGTGGAGGGTCTCTGATCAATAACCAGTGGGTGCTGAGTGCTGCTCATTGCTTCGATTAGTAAGTATTGCCCCCTCAGTAATAAATATATTATCAATGAATATCTGCTATCTTTACTCTGAATCCAATAAATAAATATAGCCATACGTTGCTCTATGTGATTTTTAGATTGTTATGTAGATCACTACTTTCATTTTGAGAAGAATAGACAGAGCATAGAAGAAAAATTAGCTCACATTCCCATCTCATGTCTTGCAAACTCATTGAACAAAAATTCCTGGGACTTTATTGAAGTCACTATGGATTATCTCCCCGAGGTGATATGAAAGTTGGAGTGAAAGTAATTTGCACAAAAAAAGAGAGAAATCTGTCCTATAGGATATAGATCGCAGTGTATGCAATAGGTAATGAACAGTTAAAATACCCTTTAATAGAGTGGGGTAAATACAGTGAAAACTAATATAACGAAAAAGGTAAAGAGTAAAGTGCAGAGACACACACGGAAAGGAAAAATTAGTGTGTCAAAAAACAACTAAATACTACGTGTAACTACTATAGGTGCCCTAATGTCATAAACTGGGCAAGTACTGTAAGTGCCGCAATTAATCTATATGCTGGTAATTAGTACCACAGCGGTAACTATGATCGGTATGGTGACAAGTAACCCAACAGTAGATGAGGCAGATAACAGTAAGGGATATCAAATATCACGGGGTAACGGTAGTAGTGTACGTATAGTTTTTAAGATAAAACAGTACCGATGTCCTACATAGAGTCAGTACGTCCCCAAAGATATCTCAATTGGAGAGTAGGAAAGCCATGTATTGACATGGAGAGTACCACCGACCAATCTTTAGCTCAAACCACCGGTCCCTAAATGGAACCATTTACTAGGGTATACAATCCTAGTGGGCAGTGTGAGAGAAGAGAGTAGCCGGGTATCGGTTTAGTGGAGGGGGTGAGCCGTATACCGACTAGAAGAATGTCGGATTACAGTGTGCCTCCCTCCGGGTTAAGCATACATACCCATAAAAATTATGGTCAATGAAGGAAAAGGTCGAGGTTATTCCCCATAGTTGCCGGTGATAGGCGAACTGTATGGGTAGATACATTTTGGTATCACAGGTTAGTCGTGTTTCTTAGACTAACTTGTTTTGACCTATGGTTGCCAGTGTCGGACAAACCAAGGTAGGTGACCCGATAGTAAAATCGAGACAAGAAGTATCCTTACTCGACTACCTTACTATAGTTGGCTATCATTGCTGGTGTTTTGATATACAGTAGACGCTACCAAGTAGCCCTCTGTTAAGTGTATAAATGTCTGTATGATAAGCAGAAAGTTTAAGTACAGGGAGGGTAGAATGGTGCCTTCGTGGGTACCAGGTATAGTAAAGTGGTAGGAGACAAGGAAGAGGGAAGGGTATGTAATAAATGTTTGCCCTAATAGTTCCTTTTCAAAGGTAAAGTTAATTTTGTTGTAATAAAGTAGTATCCTGGTTGATACTAAAGGTTACTGTTCGTCCGGAGCTTAAATAGGCAACCCGTATGTGTGAGGTAGTAAACCGGGATGCTGGATGATAATAACAAGTATCGCTCGAGTACAAGGTTTTGGTCAACCAAGAGATTTTCGTAATAATGTCCGAGGAGTCAGGGTAACCTTGAGGTGGACGGGTTAGTGTCAAACCCGAGACCGATAATAGGTGCCACACTTCAGCCCGGAGTCTGTACGGTAGACGTCTCCGGTAGATAAGTCATGATCAACGTTATCCTTAGGGGAGGTGTACAAATTGGTCAAAATTACGCTGAGTCCATGGGGGATAGTACAAATGCCCAATAAGTCAACGCAAAAGAAGAGAGTATGACGAAAAAGGAAAATAACATAAATTAAAATTAAAATAAGTGTAGACAGTCAATACCAATAACTGATAGAATGCCCAAAAGGGCTTATTGCCGTAAGTCCATGATGGTGAGGCTTAGTGATCGTACAATTAAGTGACGATCCCGATAAGGTCTTGACGATTATAGGTTACTCGGGGATTAGATATTAAACCGGCAGTTTGGTTGGTATTGTGACATAAGCTGGTAGGACCTTGTCAATTGTCAACTATAAATAGTGTGACACATGATATAGTCTGGTAGTCAGACCCAGAGGTGATGACGCGAGACAGACTCTGCTGGTCTTGACCCATAAATGGATCGTCAGAAGTCTGCACTCAGTGCGGCTGGGATCTAGGAATAAAGTGAAAAAGATACTACAACATGTCGATAGGTGAATACAACAGTTTCCAGAAAGAGTCCCGATGGTCTAGTATCCAATCGGGAGTGGATGCCGATGGGAAAGGGCACAAGGGTAGGTAAGTTATCCATAGTGGTGCCCTCCAATTGCCCAAGTTAGTGGATTGTTGTAGAAGTCGGTCCCCAAGGCGGAGCCATAGTCCCAGAGATACACCACCTTAGTGTATAAATGGGGTGTAGTTGAACTCCTCATTCAAGCCGAGAGGGGATAATGTCTTGAAAGAAAAAATCCACTGAGACTCTTTGCGCAACAACGCCTTATTGAAATCGCCCTTTCTAGGGTTAGGGAGCAGTTTCTCTATTGCTTGGAATTTGAGATTATCAGGTTTGCCATCATGAAAGTTTTGAATGTGCCGAGCCACCGGGGTTGGAGTTACCCTGTTGTTAATGGATGTTTTTTTTTTTTTTTTTTTTTTTTTTTTTTAAACTTTTATTGTTTAATTTTGCACTTGACATCATGTGAAAAGGATATAGGAGTCATACATCTCATAACATGTAATACTTTACAGTATGCACGAGTGGTACAGAAGTTTCAAACTTTAGGGTAGTCCTAGCTTGACAAATTCCTAAAATACATTGTTGTCATCTTAGAGAACAATACACAGTAGTTCAGTGAGGTATTAGAAGCAGTTTGTAACGGTGTGGTTACGTATATATTAGGTAATCGTCTGAATGGCGCAAAGAAAAACCAAGTGGGTTAAGTATCGTGGAGTGGAGAACCATCAGAATCTTTAATATACTTGTCCCAGGGTGCCCAGGTATATGTGAACACATCGTAAGTGCCAGAGAAGGAGTGTGAGAGCTCATCCATTTGCCTAAAGGTGTCCACTTTGGTAATCCATTCCCTGATGGATGGGGGCTTGGTTTGCTTCCATTTGAGGGGAATTAGACTATTTGCTGCGGTAAGCAGATGATAGAGTAGGGTACGCATTGATTTTGGTAGAGGGGTGGGGAAGAGCATGAATAGTAAGGCCTCAGGAGATTGTGGGATTGCGTAGCCCGTAATAAGTGTTATTATGGTGGTTATTTTGCACCAGTATGATTGTATTACATTGCAAAACCACCAGATGTGGCCCGGGGTCCCTGCGTCAGTTTTGCATCTCCAGCATAGGTTGGATGCGTTCGGGAAGAACTTGCATATTCTGGTTGGGGTGAAGTGCCATCTAGAAATGCGCTTATAGTTACTCTCTTGGGTTATAGTGTTGCTAGAGGACTTAAAGGCATTTTTAAATATAGTTCTCCAATCGTCAGGTGAAATTGTGATCTTTAAGTCTTTTTCCCAGGATTTTGTGAATTCTGGGAGGTGAGCGTGGAGATCCGTCTGTAAACATTTATAGAACACGGTGATGTGTTTCTTTGTCATAGTCCCCAAAAAGGTTCTAGCTTCGAATGCTGTCAATGGTCTGCTACCTTGTGTGAGGGTAGGTTGAGTTTGTAGGAAGTGCATGAGTTGTGTGTATTTGTAACCCTGCATTGGTGTGTGTGTGGGCGTGGGGATTAGATCCGAAATAGGGACCATTCCCTGACTGTTTAGTACGTCTTTCAGGAGTAGTTGCTCCTGTTGGTTCCCGAAGTCTCGGTATGCATTCTGTGGAATGCCTGGTTTGAAGTGTGGGTTTCCTGTAATCGGGTACAGTGGGGATGGATGCGGGGCAACATGGTCGGATTTCTTAATATTGTTCCAGTATCTTAGTGTAGGGATTAATGTTGGATGGTCTTTGTGGTTTGGGCGTACTAATTCCAGGCCTGAGGCATGCCATGGTAGCGTTCGAATGTGGACTTGTAGGCTGGTTGCTTCTATTTGTACCCACTGTTTCTGGTTGTAATTGTTAGTCCAATCGTAGATACGGGATAGGATGACTGCCCTATGGTATGTCTCTACGTCTGGTGCCCCCATGCCGCCTTGTGTTTTGTGTCTCGTTAAGTTTGTGTATTGAGTCCTTGGGTGTTTTCCTGCCCACAGAAAGTTGGAGAGGCAGTGCTTTACTGTCTTGAAGAATGAAGTTGGGATCTTTATGGGTAGTGTTTGTAAAATGTAAAGGAATTTCGGCAAGATGGCCATTTTCAAGATGTGTACTCTGCAGAGCCAGCTGAATTGAGGTTTGTTCCAGGTTCTTAGGTCTCTGTCAATGTTGGCCAATAGTGGGGGAAAGTTGAGGTCGTATGTTTTGTGTAAGGAGTTCGTCAATTGTATTCCCAGGTATCTTACGGAATTCTGTGGCCAGTGGAATGGGTATGTCTGTTGAAGTCTGGTCTCCAACCCCTTTGAAATGTTCAAGGGGAGGATCTCACTCTTGCTACTATTTATTTTGTAGTTGGATACTAGGCCATATAGATCGATCTCTTGCAACAGGTGGGGTAGTGAGGTTTCTGGGTTTTTTATCGTGTATAGTAAATCATCTGCAAAGGCAGAAACTTTGTATTCCCGGTCGGCTATGTGTATGCCCTGGATATTCGGGTTGTTTCTGATCCCCTGAAGGGAGGGTTCTAGTGTTAGGATGAAAAGCAGGGGGGACAGAGGACATCCTTGTCTCGTGCCATTAGAGATATGGACTGTGTCTGAGAGTTGGCCATTAACCCTTATTTTTGCACCCGGCTTAGAGTAAATAGCTGAGAGCCACGACAGCCAATTGGGGCCGAAGCCCATGGCCTGCATTGTGGCTGTTAGCAGAGACCAGTCCACCCTGTCAAACGCCTTTTCGGCGTCGATTGTGAGGATAAGGCTCGGGTCCCCCTTCGTCTGTGCATGGTATATAAGGTTCAACACTTTGGTGGTATTATTTTTGGCTTCTCGCCCTGGCACGAACCCAGCTTGGTCGGGGTGAACTAGTCCCTGCAAGTATGGTTTGAGGCGGACAGCTAGTATCTTTGTAAAAATTTTAAGGTCAATGTTTATTAGTGAAATGGGCCTGTAGCTGCCACATTCCGTTAGGTCCTTGCCTGGTTTGGGGATAAGTGTAATATGCGCTTCTAGTGTTTCTCGAGGCAGAGTGTGCCCATGGTTTAAGGAATTGAACGCCGCTAGGAACGGTTTGTTCAGGGTCTTGGAGAAAGTTTTGAAGTATTTGGCTGTAAAGCCATCTGGCCCGGGACTCTTTCCTAGTGGTAGTTGTCTTATAATCATGGAGACTTCTTCTGATGTGAGTGGAGAGTCTAGTATTTGCCTAGCGTTTGGAGGGATTGTCTGGGCTAGTCTTTTTGCGAGGAAATTTTGGATGGCTTCCGGATCTGGTGGTTGGGATCTTAGGTTATATAGGTTTGAGTAATAGGAGTGGAATTCTCTCATTATGTCTGGCAGTAAGTGGGTTATTGTCCCTGAGGATTTTTTTATGTGGGTTATGTACGTTAGTTGCCTCTCTTTTTGTATCGCCCTGGCCAACATGCGGCCGCATTTTCCGCTTTGGGTGTAGTACTTGTGTCTAGTATATAGGAGCGACCGTTGAATTTTCGTGTTCAGAAGTGTTTGGAGGGTAGAGCGCTTGTCTATGAGTTCTTTATATGTATCTAGGATCATGTGCCTTTTGTGAGCATTTTCTAAGCGTCTAATGTCCTCCGTGAGAGAGGTAATTTGGGCCTCCCTCGCTTTCTTGTGCCTGGATGCAAGGGCAATTATGTGTCCCCGTACAACGGCTTTATGGGCCTCCCAGATTACTGTGGGTGAAACCGAAGGTGTGCTGTTCTCTTCAAAGTAGTTATTGAGCGTCTCCTGTATTTGGGCAACGTGTATTGGGTCGTTGAGTAATGAGTCGTTAAGTTTCCATTGTGATCTAGATGGGAACAGGTTAGGTATCTGGATAGACATAGATAGGGGACCATGGTCGGACCACGTAATGGGGCCGTATTCGCAGGAACGTATGAGATGTAGGTGTCTGTGTTGCAGGAAGAACATGTCTAGTCTCGAGTATGTGTGCTGAACCGCTGAGAAGAAGGAGTAGTCCCGGGAGGTGGGGTGTGTTATTCGCCAACAGTCAAAAAGGTGACGATTGTCTAGGATTTGAACGATTCTAGATCTGGAGGTTGCGTTGTATTTAGTGGACTTGGAAGTTGTGTCTAAGTCAGAATCTAGTGAGATGTTGAAGTCTCCCCCCAGTATAAGGATCCCTTCCGTGGTTTTGTCTACTGCGTTCAGATATTTGCGTGTATGTTTGCATTGTTTGCTATTAGGAAGGTATAGGTTGGCAAGTGTCACTACGGTGTTCCCTATCTTACCTTTGACTATCAAAAGCCTACCTTCTGAGACTGAGTGGTGTGATAGGTACGTGAAGGGTACGTGTTTCCCTATCAGAATGGCTACCCCTTTGGATTTGGAGCTTTCATAATTGCTAAAATAGCCTGTTGGGTAGTGTTTATTGCGAAGGGTTGGGGCTGAGTTAGCTTTAAAATGCGTTTCTTGTAGGAATGCTATGTCTGTTCTGAGAGTGTGAAGTTCTCGAAGAGCTAGGGATCTTTTGGTTGGTGAATTAAGCCCCCTCGTGTTTAGGGTCGTGATACGTATGGTTGCCATGTTCGGTTATCTAGGTGAAGTCACTGCTTCTAGGGGTGTTAGATAATGTAAATGCAGGCACAGTGGATACACTGAAAACAATATATGAGAGATATCGACTCTAGTAGCGAGAGTAATAAGTGCAGATTACAATATATCAACCAGAGAAAATAAAAAATAAAAAAAGAAAGAATATCAAAAACGGATTAATCCAACTATATACATAGACTTTGAATAAACTCCGGAGCTAGCAATTGAGAGTGCGAAGGTGTTGTGAGTGTGTAGGCCCTTTTAGCCGGTGGCTTTCCCCGAGTGTATTGGGAGATCTCGGGGATACAGATATGTCACCGCTGGGGCTTGTGGTGCTGCTGCAGAGTGTCTCGCAGTCTGTGGTGGGGGGTAAATCTAAGTTGTTTTGAGTGATATAAGGAGAGGTGGCGGGCAATCCACCTGTCAACTTATGTAAGGAAGTGGATTTCGGGCGTTAAGTTTTAGTGAGGAATTGGGACACATGTGAGCTTTGCTCGTTATGAACGGGTCTCCTGGCTCAGTTATGTGTCAGGTTGTGTGCGGCTTCGGTTATGGTCAACACTCTCAAAAGCTTTCTCTTGGTGGTGACTTTTCAGGGCACCCGACTCTCCCCCCCCCCCATCGCCCCCAACCCTCCCCCCTCCCGACATCCCCAAATATATGTCTAAATATTGTACTGGAGAGGTGTGAAGGGTATAAAGAGCAAGGAAAGAGGAAGGTGGGAGAGCAGGCCCGCGGCCCAGAGGGCCGGGAGAAAGGACAGGAGAGGGAGCAGAAGAACACAGTAGGTTTATCTAGTGGTTTGCATAACAACAGAACCCTGAACCTTTTGGTAGACAGCAAGTACGTATGCTCCTTGGTCAGATAAGTTCGTGGGTATTTGGAGCCCTTCAGGTGTGGGTGACAAGATCTGTGGTGCCAAACTCAGCTTTATGGTAAAAGTCACTGGGATCGCACCGATGTCCCTTCTCCGGCTTGATATAAGACATTGACGAAGAGCTGCCATGTCTTAAGTCCAGGCTTCCTGTGGATCAGGCGTTTTCCAAGAGTCGGGGCTTCATATTAGGCTCGTGAGGTCTAATTGAGCGGGAGACTTGCTGTTCGAAGGAGAGGCTGATGTAGCCATGTCTTGTGGGAAATCAGTGTCTCAGTCCCTTTGTGAGTAGTCTTGAGCAGGCTCTTAAGAGTGTGGTAACCTGTGAATAAAGACGCTTTTCTGGCAATTTATGTGGTTTTCAGTTCTTTTCTATGTCGTGTTTCCGTCTCAGGTTTCAGAATCGGTGTGGTTCAACCTGTTGCCTTTGCGTGTTTCGGAGATGAGGTTGGTTGTCGTTGCGACGCCTTTTTGGCGGGGTTTGCCATCTTGATCTCTGAGGACGTGGATAATTATGAGGAGCTTGAATCGGGCCGTACCAGTCTGGTATTTGTACATCCGGGAGATTTAAGGTAGAAGTGAACGTGGCAATGTCCTCTGAAGTGGTTACAGTAGCGGAGGTCCCGTTATGGGTGGCTGTTAAGGAGAGGGGGAAACCCCATCTGTACTTGATGTTCCTAGTACGCAGGATATCTGTCAGGGGTTTAAGTGTTCGTCTTGCTTGCAGAGTCATCCAGGAGAGGTCCGGGTAAATTTGTATTTGGGCCCCCATAAACAGTAGCGGTTGAGTCGTTTTTCTGAGTTCGCGGAGGATGTCTTCTTTCACCCCATAATAGTGTAGGCGACAGATTATGTCTCTCGGGGCGTCTGAGGCTGGACCTCTTGGCTTAAGTGCTCTATGGGCTCTGTCAAAGAGGATATGTTCCGCTGGATCTTTGTGCAGTAGGTAGTTGAATAATTCTTGGAGTGTTTTAGGGAGGTTTTCCCCTTCTATTTCTGGCATGCCCTTCAGCCTTAGGTTGTTACGTCGCCCCCTATTGTCCAGGTCATCAATAGCTCTGTACATTAACGCTAATTGCGTATTTTGTGCTTCTAGTGCCTGTTGGACCTGTTTAACTTGTGTTAGTGTGTGGTCCTGATTATCTTCCAGTGATTCTATACGTTCCTCTACCACTTTAACTTCCGCCGCCATGTTGTCTAATTTGTTTTGAAAGGAGGATTACATTTTCTGGATCAAGGCTGCTATATCTTGTTTAGTTGGTAGATTGCTGAGTATGGCTCTCAGGTCAGCATCTATGTTTGTGGAGGCACTGTCCGAGATGGCTGGGCTTAGTGGGGGTGAGGATGAGGGGTGCTCGTGTAGAGCTTCCGCCGCCATTTTGGGGCCTATCTCGTCGGCGTCGTTTTGCGCCGGATTTTCTTTAAAAAATTTATTAAGGGCGCCCGTTTTGACAGCGGATTGTCTGTGGGAGGCTTGGGCAGGTGTGGTACCTTTTTTGGGGTGTCCCATGTTGCTCTGTGTGCCCGATGGTCGTGGATTGCCCGCGGTCTCCTGCAGAGCTCAGCTAGTGCACGTCCAGCTCGGCTCGCGGTTGGCTCCGCCCACCTGTTGTTAATGGATGTTACATGCTGTAATATTCTCCGCCTAAATTGTTGGAAAGTTTTCCCAATGTACTGCGTGCCGCAGCTACAGGTAATTAAGTATATAATTCTGGTAGTACTGCAGTTTACCAGGGCGTTGGTCTCCACAGTGTAGTTGGTCTGGGTGGAGGTGGTAGATTTGGAGGGTAGAATGTACTGGCAGGCCTTGCAATGTCCGCATCTATATGTTCCTTTAGTCTCTGAGAGCCAGTTTGTGGTTGGCAGAGGGGATGCTAGATGACTCCGGACAAGTTGATCTTGCAGGTTGCAAGGCCGGCGTGCTGTAATTGAGGGATACTGTGGTAACAATTTGGAGAGTACAGGGTTATGGAGAAGTATTGGCCAGTTGGTTTGGAGAATTTTGGACATCGGTCCCCAACCTTGATCGTAGGTAGCGATACACCGTGGGGCCTTGGATTCTTGTCTCCGTATCGTAGGTAATAGGGTTGATGCTCTGTCCAACAGGCAAACCCGATGGAAGGCCTTTTTCAGAACCCGATTAGGATAGCCTAGTTCCTTAAAACGAGATCTTAGAATTTGACATTCTTTATGAAACGTGTGGTCTACTGAGCAATTCCTTCTGGCCCGTAGGTACTGGCCGTATGGGATCGAGGCCTTCAATTTAAACGGGTGGTGGCTGTCCCAGTGGAGAAGGCTATTTGTGGAGGTGGCCTTCCTGAATAGTTCTGTTTCAATAGTACCATCCATAAGCAACAGGATCTTTAGGTCCAAGAAGACCAGCTCATTTTCGTCTATGACATAGGTTAGCTTTAGGTTGATGTCATTTGCGTTAAGGTCCTTGACAAATTCCTGAAACATGGGGACGGATCCTGCCCACATGATTAGGAGGTCATCTATATACCTATGCCAACTTAAAACAAATTCACGGAAGTGGTCAAAACGGGGTGTGGAGACAATACACTGCTCCCACCATCCCAGAAATAAGTTGGCATAGGTAGGTGCGCAAGCCGTCCCCATGGCAGTCCCAGAGATCTGTAGGTAGTGTTGGCCATTAAAGACAAAGTAATTGTGAGTTAATATGAATTCAAGTAAAGTTAGAATAAACTCCGTCTGAAGGTTGCTGTAGGCAGTGTTCTCCAAGAAGAACCTGCAAGCCCTGAGGCCTTTGTCATGAGGGATGTTGGTATATAAAGCAACAACATCGAGACTGGCTAGCTGGGTGTACGGTGGGACTGTCAAGTCCTGTAGCATCAGCAGGGTGGATTTCGTATCCTGTAAGAAGGATGGTAGTTTTAACACCATGGGGTGAAGAATGCTCTCGATGAATTTACTGGGAGATTCTGTTAGGCAGTTATTACCCAACACAATGGGCCTGCCAGGAGGGGGATGCAAGCCCTTGTGTACCTTTGGTAAACAATAGAAGGTTGCTATGGTGGGATTTTTGTGTGGTAGGAGAAACCGGAATTCATCTTTATTAATGATGGAACTGTTCAGGGCCTCATTAAGGAGTTTCTCTAACTCATCCGCGAACATCTTAGTTGGGTCTGAGGGGAGAGCCCTATAATATAGTGGGTCAGAAAGGTGTGACATGCACATCTCAATATAGTCGGGACGGTTCATCAGTACGGTATTTCCACCTTTGTCAGCTGGTTTGATAATGATTGCTGTCTGTTTTTGGAGATCTTTAAGGGCCTGCCGTTCCATAAAGCTGAGGTTGCTACTACCGAAATTGTGGGTCGGAGCGGATTCAAGCTCTTTCAGTGACATCTGGACGAAAAGGTCTACATGTGGTGAGTCGGCAAAGTTTGGTGTGAAATAACTTGCTGATTTGAAACTCGTGAGGGGTCTCGAGAGATCACTTTCGACCAGGAGGGTGTCCAATGTTCTGGATAATTCGTAGTCCTCTACTGAGAGACCCATTTCGTTAGCCATCACTTGATCCTTTTTGGCGTGAAAGATGTTTAGGGCTAGTTTCCGTCCAAACAGATTAAGGTCCTTAGACCAGGTAAACTTATTGCAGGTAGGTGTGGGTACAAAGGATAGTCCCCGATTCAGTAGGGATAGGTGGTGTTTGTTTAGTGGAAAGTCTGATAAGTTGATGATTTTGTTAGAGGCTATTGTCTCTGGGTACGGTTCTGGTTCTTGTATCCCCAGCGATCCCTGTCTCTCAGGCGTCCCCGTTGCTGTCGCGGTTGATCCTGTTCTAAAAAAGAGTTTGAGGAGGGATTGGTAGAAGTCTGAGAGTTTGCAATGTCAGTGGATACTGGGATATCCAGAAACGAAACTATCTTATCAGGGTTTTTGAGTATGCTTTTGTTACTGGTATTTGAAGAGGACCTAGGTTCCCTTGAGCGGTCACTGTTGCGGTTAAACGGTGATCTCCGTCTCCTTTGTGGAGGTTGATCCTGGTCGGACCAATCCGTCTCGCCTGAGGAGGAACCCTGATAGTTATTGCGCCTTCTAGAGTATTTGGTAGAAGGCCTGAAGATTGTGCCGATTTTGAAATCCTTGAAGTCCCGCTGAAATTTATTGTGTTTTTTGATTTTTAGATGGTGTCTGAAATTATTGATGTTCTGTTGTAATTTATTTTCCATTGGTATGAAAAGAGCGTCAGTGTTGTAGTTTTTTATTCCAACAATGTCATTTTTGAGTTTGGAGTTGATTATTTCAAAATTTGTAGATTCCAGTCTAACCAGAAAGTCCATTAGTCTGGCCGAGCAGTCAAGCAGGATAGAGTTCCATTCGCTTAACTGCTCGTCCGTCTGGATTTTATCTGGTAGTAATATCTCTGGGCGAAGTCCTCTGGGAACCAATTTCTGTTCCAAATATTGCTTCAGACTGGTTAATTCCCAGAGGCTTCGAATTTGGTCCTGATATGTTTTTTGAATGTTAAAAAAGGCGGTATTAATGTCATCAGTGATTGCAGCATTAAGGTTGAGTGGATTCGTAGAAAAAACTTTAGTTATTTCGTCATGGCCTAGGTTATGGTCCCCTAGACGGTCCAGAAGGTCAGTCATTAAAAGATTTGTATTCGGGTGTTGCCGTACAGAGCTTAATATTTAATAGCTGTTCTTGTGTTGGTATGATAACCCAATCTAGTTTTAAAGAGGCCAATTGGTATTAAAACCTTGGAAAAAATGAATGAAAAGAAATAGGAGTGGCCAATCGATAATGTGGACAGAGCAGGGGGTAACCCTAATAATAAATTGGAACAAAAAAAGAGAGAAATCTGTCCTATAGGATATAGATCGCAGTGTATGCAATAGGTAATGAACAGTTAAAATACCCTTTAATAGAGTGGGGTAAATACAGTGAAAACTAATATAACGAAAAAGGTAAAGAGTAAAGTGCAGAGACACACACGGAAAGGAAAAATTAGTGTGTCAAAAAACAACTAAATACTACGTGTAACTACTATAGGTGCCCTAATGTCATAAACTGGGCAAGTACTGTAAGTGCCGCAATTAATCTATATGCTGGTAATTAGTACCACAGCGGTAACTATGATCGGTATGGTGACAAGTAACCCAACAGTAGATGAGGCAGATAACAGTAAGGGATATCAAATATCACGGGGTAACGGTAGTAGTGTACGTATAGTTTTTAAGATAAAACAGTACCGATGTCCTACATAGAGTCAGTACGTCCCCAAAGATATCTCAATTGGAGAGTAGGAAAGCCATGTATTGACATGGAGAGTACCACCGACCAATCTTTAGCTCAAACCACCGGTCCCTAAATGGAACCATTTACTAGGGTATACAATCCTAGTGGGCAGTGTGAGAGAAGAGAGTAGCCGGGTATCGGTTTAGTGGAGGGGGTGAGCCGTATACCGACTAGAAGAATGTCGGATTACAGTGTGCCTCCCTCCGGGTTAAGCATACATACCCATAAAAATTATGGTCAATGAAGGAAAAGGTCGAGGTTATTCCCCATAGTTGCCGATGATAGGCGAACTGTATGGGTAGATAAATTTTGGTATCACAGGTTAGTCGTGTTTCTTAGACTAACTTGTTTTGACCTATGGTTGCCAGTGTCGGACAAACCAAGGTAGGTGAACCGATAGTAAAATCGAGACAAGAAGTATCCTTACTCGACTACCTTACTATAGTTGGCTATCATTGCTGGTGTTTTGATATACAGTAGACGCTACCAAGTAGCCCTCTGTTAAGTGTATAAATGTCTGTATGATAAGCAGAAAGTTTAAGTACAGGGAGGGTAGAATGGTGCCTTCGTGGGTACCAGGTATAGTAAAGTGGTAGGAGACAAGGAAGAGGGAAGGGTATGTAATAAATGTTTGCCCTAATAGTTCCTTTTCAAAGGTAAAGTTAATTTAGTTGTAATAAAGTAGTATCCTGGTTGATACTAAAGGTTACTGTTCGTCCGGAGCTTAAATAGGCAACCCGTATGTGTGAGGTAGTAAACCGGGATGCTGGATGATAATAACAAGTATCGCTCGAGTACAAGGTTTTGGTCAACCAAGAGATTTTCGTAATAATGTCCGAGGAGTCAGGGTAACCTTGAGGTGGACGGGTTAGTGTCAAACCCGAGACCGATAATAGGTGCCACACTTCAGCCCGGAGTCTGTACGGTAGACGTCTCCGGTAGATAAGTCATGATCAACGTTATCCTTAGGGGAGGTGTACAAATTGGTCAAAATTACGCTGAGTCCATGGGGGATAGTACAAATGCCCAATAAGTCAACGCAAAAGAAGAGAGTATGACGAAAAAGGAAAATAACATAAATTAAAATTAAAATAAGTGTAGACAGTCAATACCAATAACTGATAGAATGCCTAAAAGGGCTTATTGCCGTAAGTCCATGATGGTGAGGCTTAGTGATCGTACAATTAAGTGACGATCCCGATAAGGTCTTGACGATTATAGGTTACTCGGGGATTAGATATTAAACCGGCAGTTTGGTTGGTATTGTGACATAAGCTGGTAGGACCTTGTCAATTGTCAACTATAATTAGTGTGACACATGATATAGTCTGGTAGTCAGACCCAGAGGTGATGACGCGAGACAGACTCTGCTGGTCTTGACCCATAAATGGATCATCAGAAGTCTGCACTCAGTGCGGCTGGGATCTAGGAATAAAGTGAAAAAGATACTACAACATGTCGATAGGTGAATACAACAGTTTCCAGAAAGAGTCCCGATGGTCTAGTATCCAATCGGGAGTGGATGCCGATGGGAAAGGGCACAAGGGTAGGTAAGTTATCCATAGTGGTGCCCTCCAATTGCCCAAGTTAGTGGATTGTTGTAGAAGTCGGTCCCCAAGGCGGAGCCATAGTCCCAGAGATACACCACCTTAGTGTATAAATGGGGTGTAGTTGAACTCCTCATTCAAGCCGAGAGGGGATAATGTCTTGAAAGAAAAAATCCACTGAGACTCTTTGCGCAACAACGCCTTATTGAAATCGCCCTTTCTAGGGTTAGGGAGCAGTTTCTCTATTGCTTGGAATTTGAGATTATCAGGTTTGCCATCATGAAAGTTTTGAATGTGCCGAGCCACCGGGTTTGGAGTTACCCTGTTGTTAATGGATGTTACATGCTGTACCTGCTGGTGTAAGAGACAAATCAGATTGTAATTTCAAACATCTTGTATCAGTAGACGAGTGAAAAAACCCCATTAGAAGATTCTCCTTCCTGCCAGATAAACATAGAATTTACCAGAGGCTGCTGGAGAAGTTTAAAGATGGTACTTTATTCATAGAATTTGACCATGAACTTTGACTTGGACTCTGCACATGTAACTCCATGTCATCAGTCTCTGAACCAACGAGAAATCACCACCCGTTCGCCCTTAATGTATTAGGGGGGTGGGTGGGACACAGTAAAGAAACACTCTAATGACAGAAAAAAAACAATTAGATTATTTTCTCAGTTGGACAGTTCTATATGTGGTTATATTATTGGAACCATATTATTGGAACCATATTTTGGTATTAAAATTGTTAAAATGCCATTAAGATCACCTTTATTCCAACACCAAGAGAGTTTCTTCAGATTCTGATCCACCACCTGTGAAGTCTTCTTCACTGGAGTCTTGTGTCCTGCCAGATGCTTCTCATAAGGAAGCACATTGACAGCCGATATATGTGCAACAATCTCCAGGATCTGACAAAAATTCTTCTGATACTTAGACTGTAAACATGATCTAAAAAGTTTCCATTTTCTTCATTGTAAGTTCCACTAGTTTTCATAGAAATTTCAATTCCAGAAGACCGCCAAATAAATAGCACTGTAAAAATGTTGTGGAAATATTCATAACTCCCATGTGTTGGCAAAAAAATGGCGTGTTAAGCGCTAAAAAAGTAACAAATTTAATAAATACACTAAAAAAAATTACAAAATAGACAGAAAAGTGTTGGTCTCACTTTGATACATGCCCCCCATTGTATCTCATAGAACCGCTGGACAGGCAGCAACCACTTAATGGTTCTGCTTGAAATCATTAGCAATCCTGTTGGAGAAAACTAAGAATGTTTCGGTATTTATGCCGAAAGAAAGAAGCATTTTTTCTAAAATACCTGAAAATCTCAATATATAACTCAGTATCTCTAGCCATTAGTATGTGCTGAAATAATAATAATAATAATAATAATAATAAACAGATGTGTCATGTTTATATTCTAACACACACGTATCACAGGCCAATAGATTACATTTATTTTTGTTTCAACAAGAACCGAACATTGTAATTTAGTTATATTGTATTGTGTTTAAAAAAAATAAGAAACAAGTATTTTTTGAAATAAAACAGACCTAAGAATAATCCTTAAAGGGACACTATAGTCACCTGAACAACTACAGCTTAATGTATTTGTTCAGGTGAGATCTATAGCTCCCTGCAGGCAATCTAATGTAAACACTGTATTTTTAGAGAAAATACAGATTTTACATTGATTGATAGGAATACCTCCAGTGACTGTCACTCAGACGGCCACCAGAGGGACTTCCTATCATACAGGGCCCTAAAAAGGCCCTGTACACGTCAGACGTATTAAGATACGTCTGACGTGTGCAGGAGAGAGAAGGCATTGTGTGCGCGCCATCTCTCTCCAGCCTGTCAGCGGAGGAGGGGGGCGGGCAAAGACTGCGAGCTGAGCTGTCAGTCAGCTCAGCTCGCGGCCGCGCACACCGCTCGCATGCGCGGTAGTGCGCGCAGGACCTCAGAGGGCGGCATGAATGCCGCCCTCTGAAGTATGTGCGCATGTGTGGCGAAGCCGCGCATGCGCACAATGGAGCAATGACGCTTCCAAATGGAAGCTTCTGATTGCTCCCTGCTCGCGCCCGCTTATTTCGTCATTTTGATGAAATAGGGGGCGCGGCTTCACGAGGCTCCCGGTGCTGGAACCAGGTGAGTTAAAACGGCTGCCTTTAATCAGTTTTCTTCCAGTAGAGCAAGCGAGCGGCCAAGGAAGCTATTTTATAGAACATATCAGGGATTAAGTAACTCATAATTGATACAAATCACATACAATGTCCCACATTTGCCAGTAAATAAACATGGCTGTCTATTTGTCTGTCTGAAACCCACAAAATATAGCGGAAAATACAGGAAAATACTAATATCTGAATCACACAATATTTTGACATATAAATTTTTTTTATTTTTTTAACTTAAATACTTGACGATGAAAAAAAAATTATACATCTTGGAGATCATCATTTCTTGCAATGAAACCTGACAGTCGAGTTGTGGGGAATAAAGGAATAAAATGGTCTCTGTTCTCATGATAACCCATTTTGTTTTGTGTTTCAGTCCCAGCTTTCCGTGGTATTATAATATTTCCTTGGGAATGTACCAGATAGGGGGGTCAAACCCTCATGGAATTACAGTTCAGGTGGAGAGGATCATAAACCACCCAGACTATAACACAACCACAAAGAAAGGTGACATTGCTTTGGTGAAGCTTAAAAAATCTGTTACATTTACTGACTACATCCTACCGGTCTGCCTACCGGCTGCGTCGGTCTCCTTCCCATCTGGCTTGGAATGCTGGGTAACCGGCTGGGGAACAAGATCCTCTGGTGGTAAATCTTTTTTCGTACATAGTAATGCGATGATAATGTGAATTATACAATATAAAAAAAAAAAATTATACACGTACATTCTTACAATAGTTTAATGTAAACAGACTCTCATTAAACAGCCCTCAATGAAGGATATATCATTAATTTACAAAAGAGGAAATTAAAATGAAGAAGGGACAGATATCATTGGGTGTGCGGTTTGGTTCTAAACAAATATAAACACATTGTAAAACATATAAAGTAGCTGTTGGAGTAACATTTGAAAACGAGTGAAACCAGGTTTGTTAGGTGAAAAAGGGATAGACTGGTGTAATGAGAGGTGAAATACAATACGTTAAAATCTTTTAATAGGTTTTTTGGGGGGTTTTTCTTGAATTGAGAAGAGAAAGTAAAGGGCTGGTTAGTGACATAGTAGAGTCACTGCAAAGGGATGTAGTCATAAATTAGAGAAGCAATACAATATGGGTACAGTTATTTTAAGCTTTATAGGTGAAGGTCAAAAATATGTTAACCACTTTGCACCATAACCACTATGCTGAGCTTACAGGGCATTTCTAGGGAATAGAGAAAGCCATTGTAAGGTTTGGCAATGTAGCCATGAAGAATAACAGGTAAAGAAAAAATGTCCGTCAGCATCATTCATTATGGTTTAAGAAAGAATAACATCAACATATTGAATCATCGACAACGATAAACATTTTTCAGTTACAAACATTAGTATTTATATCCTGACTGAATTAGATGTGTAACATAGAGGTCAAAGTTAAAATAATAATAATAACACAAAACAAAAAACAACAAGAGGACTTTGTGTTGAAAAAAATACATTTCAAGAAGTGACCAGTTCCCGTGCCGTGACCCTAAAGGGGACAGAGATTGGGGAAGAGAAATGCATTTATTTTATCTGACATTTATTATTTAGTAGTTTTTATTTAATAACAGTAATCTTAAAATGAATAAAAATGGTGCAAGATATTTTAGTTAATAACTTATAAAATTCAAGTAACAACACCCAAACGAAGTGTTAACTTATAGACACATGCAGCAACCTATATTGAACCCTGATGTAAAAATTCCCAACAAGTTAATCTAATATATACGTGCGCAATCGAAAGTTAAACCCAACAGCGTGAGTGTAGATTAAAAGTCAATACGTATAAATGACCAAATGTTTCCTACTAAGAAGTAAACAATCTTGCTACCCATGAGTTTTACAAAGCTCAGTTATATAGTGAGTAGTATAAATTATACTTGCACAGTGATTGATATGATGATTAATGATCTAAAATACATAAAAACAGAGAGAAATCTAGTGCAGTATTGGAGTACACAGAAATTATATATAAAACCCTGTTGAAAATAAACTCACAAATGGGGAGGGGTTGAAGTACCACTCCAAACTATTGAGCCTAGGGGTGATCAGACCCTAGTGTGCACTGGATTCAAATGATGGAAATATGTGGACTCACCACCAGCTGAACGATAAATCGATACTTTATTCCAAATGCATTAAACATTAAAAAGCATGGAAGTTAGTCTCTCAGTACTGTGGGGTGTATAGTCTCTGGCTCTGTATGATGCCTTCTGTGTGCGCTCTCTCTTCACTGCATCAGCCAGGATATCTCCGACTCCACCACAATGTGTCTCCAAGTATACTGCCGCGTGCTGAACATGGAATCAATCTCTATGTAAGTATATTTTAAACTACTCACTAAATAACAGTGTGTTTTGTGACACTCATGGGTAGAAAGGTGGTTTCCTTTTTAGTTGGAAACATTTGGTCACTTGTACGTATTGACTTTTAATCTACACTCACACTGTTGGGTTTAAATTTCGATTGCGCACCTATATATTAGATTTACTTATCCAATAACAAGACCATGGGTAAGTTACAGACAGAGGTAGAGCAGAATGAACTAAAAGGTGACCACATGGGTTTGACAGGGGATCCAGAAACAAAGCTTTGCTTGGCCCAATTCACCATTCTTATGTGAAGAATGAAGGAAAATTACGTTAAACTGGGATGCTGTCCTGGGCCTTGTGGAATCTTAATAATTTTATGAACCAAAGGAAATTATAAGGTTATAAAGAGAAACAGCTTCAAGTTATAACTAATGTGGATGTAGAGCTGAAGCTTGTTGGTGGGACACAAAGAGAAAACGTGAAGAAATATGACTGAACCATCTTAAGTTTGAAGAAGAAGGGTAGATGGTTCATTGAGAGGAAAAAGAGGAGAGTCTACATGTTTCTTCTTCTTCGATCAATCTTCCTATTTTAATATTATGAAAACGTTACTAGTTGTGAAGTTCATGGAGCTCCTTGAAAAATAGACATATATCCTGTCTGGAGAGCCTGTTGAAGCATTGTAAGCAGTATGTAATACAGTCAATATGTTTATTTCCGATGTTAAGATTTTTTAGGACACACCAACATTGAGATACATTGAAATAAGGCCATATAGCTTGAATACATCCCTTAACTTTAATTTGGATAGATAATTTTTAATATTTTCCTGTTTCAGCAGTGGTGTGATATGCTCCAACAAACCACTTTTTTCACAGATAACTAACTCGGAATTGCCCAGTCAATATCTTCCTCTACCGAATAGCTTAGTCTCGTTTGGTGCTGAATGTAATAAAACGCCTCTCTGTTAAAACTCATCATCAATTCTTTGTTGTTTGCATATTTCCAATAAATGGTTAATTTCCTTCTAATTTGGTTTATCTATATTATAAACCAAAAGGTTATAAAAGGTTTTAAATCATTTGGCCATTTTTTTTTTCCTGCACACTTTCCATATACACCCTTCAAAGTCATATTAAATTAATATTTAATAAAATTCAGGCTGACTGATTTGCGTACTCTTTGAGGATTTTAGCAATTAGGGCTAACAGGACTAACAGATAGTCAGACAACTGTGCCTATTATGTACCTATGTTGATTATTTGACAATTCTTATGTACTACTCTTACCCCGAGCACTTTATAACTGGTAACTATACACACAGGGAGTAAATAATTAGACGCACTGGAACAAAAGGAGAAGATCCGTGAGCTTCACCTAGAAAGATATGAGTATAGAGGCAGAGAATGGTCAAACTCCTTTCCTGATTGCAATCATCTTTTTATCAAGTTCTGCTTGTTCTTCTCAGTTCAAGAATTCCTTAACATTCTGCTACATACCTTACAATTCTTTAGGAAGTCTCCCATCTCCCAATACCCTCCAAGAAGTGATGACCCCACTGATAGACTACAAGCAATGTGACCAGATGTACCACGTTGGTTCCTCCATCAGTAGCTCTGTCACCATCGTTCAGAAGGAGATGATATGTTCTGGTTATAAAGAAGGAGGAAAGGATTCTTGTCAGGTTGGTCACTGAACTTCTAAATTCCTCACTCTGCACCAATCAGATCACTATCGATGATTATTGACTAGTCACTCTATAGCAGTGTGAGTAGACTTGTAGAAATTCCCCCAAATTTTGTCCAATCGCATGTTTACTATCGGCTGATTATTAATGAGTCACCCTCCTGCAGTGTGTTATGGGATTATTTATCTCTGAAATTGATTAAGGCTCGGATATTAAAGAAAAGGATCTTCACTCTTCAGCTATCCTCTCTGATGCTTTTTAGCATTTTACTATTTTTTGTTTTGCACTTTCATGGGAATGAAGACAAATTATGCCATCTTATACTACTTCCTTTTTTCTGCCATTTTTTATTCTATCTGAATTATTAGAATTAAAATCAGTGTGAGTCATGCAATATTTTCATTCATCTTAGTTTAAAATAAATCATCTGTATCATGCACTTGCATTGGGGCTCAGTCATTTTACTCTTACTGACTGCAGGATTTTTGTTTGACTTTGCTCATAAACAATAGCCAAAATAAAGGATTTGCAGACTGTGTGTTGGTGGATTGTTTAATTAACACACATATGTCTGTTCCAGGGCGACTCTGGGGGACCCTTGGTGTGTAAGGTGGATGGTATCTGGCTCCTGGCTGGGATTGTCAGCTGGGGTAAAGGATGTGCTTTACCTAACCGCCCCGGGGTGTACACCCTGGTACCAGCCTATCAGTCATGGATCAAGATGTACATACCTGACATTCCATTCAGCAATGTATCAGTGATCCCTGAGCCAAGTACAGGTAAGAGCAGAGTCATGGCTTGCATTCAATCGATAACTGATGGAAGTATTGATATATTAATTCTTCAAAATAAATAAACAAGTAAATAAAAACAGAGAAACATTCATTCTTAGCTATACGGCATGCTTTAATCTAGTCTCTTTCCACCGATGATTTAATAGCTCCACACACTTCTCTGATAACATGCACGTTAGGCTTCTCACCTCTTCCAAAACACCATAGCTGCCATACAACTGTGACTCGATGTAAGAGCCATTCATTTGGATCTGGGTACTAGGGAGTATATGTGGCTTGGCTCACCTCTATCCTCATCTGACGGGACTACTTAGTAATTGTGTTATGACTCTCTGCCCACATTCAAATAGGGGACATGGGCACAACTAAAGTGTGGGGACTACTAATAAAAGTTCTATCAGGAGGCAATCAAAGGTTGCCTCTTTTTACAGAGGAGTGTGTATAACAAAAGTGCTTAAAAAAGTCAGAAAGTGATTTACAGGCAGCTCAATACACTGGTGTGGAAATATCCTCTATTCCACTGAATAAATTTAGTAGATATTGGTGCGGTGTAAGTGACAAGGACCTACACCTATAAGTGGAGCGCTCAAACACAGATAAATCTTACCAAAACGTAGTCTCATTCAATGGTAAAATATGGGGTACATGTCAAAGTAAAATACAGAAAATACAATATAGTGTAGATGGTACTGAAAAATGGCTTCACAGTGATTATAATGATATCGTGCTGAATATTACACTCACATTTCAAGGAGCCTGTATATAGAAAACACTGGCTCCGTATCAAGGCTTGTGTGCTGTTATGGTAGCACCACCCTCCTACTTCGGCTTGAAGAATTTCTCAGGAACACAAAAAAAAGGGAAGAAAGCAGACCAATGTGTAGACTTATTGTGATAAATGACACAGGTATGTGTTCAATAAATGGGGTGCTCACCTGGTCCTGAGCCTACGAATCCCGGCTCTAGGTGTGTAGGTTTTGTGCCAATTTGAATGGGGATGGCACTTCCCCTGTGAGGATTCCTTGGAGGCTCCAAAAAGGACTTGGATGAGGTTTTGAATGAAAATGGTGAATTTATTGGTTTAAAATAAACATAAAAACAAAGATGATAAAAGTCCTCAAATAAAAGTCCTTTAAAAATGGCCAATACGCGTTTCACTCTCAAATAGAGCTTCTTCAGTCAGCTGACTGAAGAAGCTCTATTTGAGAGTGAAACGCGTATTGGCCATTTTTAAAGGACTTTTATTTGAGGACTTTTATCATCTTTGTTTTTATGTTTATTTTATTTTAAACCAATAAATTCACCATTTTCATTCAAAACCTCATCCAAGTCCTTTTTGGAGCCTCCAAGGAATCCTCACAGGGGAAGTGCCATCCCCATTCAAATTGGCACAAAACCTACACACCTAGAGCCGGGATTCGTAGGCTCAGGACCAGGTGAGCACCCCATTTATTGAACACATACCTGTGTCATTTATCACAATAAGTCTACACATTGGTCTGCTTTCTTCCCTTTTTTTCGTGTTCCTGAGAAATTCTTCAAGCCGAAGTAGGAGGGTGGTGCTACCATAACAGCACACAAGCCTTGATACGGAGCCAGTGTTTTCTATATACAGGCTCCTTGAAATGTGAGTGTAATATTCAGCACGATATCATTATAATCACTGTGAAGCCATTTTTCAGTACCATCTACACTATATTGTATTTTCTGTATTTTACTTTGACATGTACCCCATATTTTACCATTGAATGAGACTACGTTTTGGTAAGATTTATCTGTGTTTGAGCGCTCCACTTATAGGTGTAGGTCCTTGTCACTTACACCGCACCAATATCTACTCTATCAGGAGGCAGATTACCTGTCACTGTTCTTATTTGTGAGCAGTGCTAAAACATGGCGAAGGCCCCAAATGTTATATTCATTGCTGTCACCGTGTGGAAGTAGTGGTGAGCTGAGTGTCTCTTTGCAATTGCAACCTCTGCTTTCTCACAGTGTACTCTGTTTGTAAGCGACCAGTCAATGGCCAATATGAGGGTACAATCTTATATTCTCATGTTTTAACTAACAAACCACAATGTGGGGAGCCAAGAGAGGCAGTCTACTGCTCCGACACTGCGAGGTCACCAGATAAGACCGAAGTAGGGGAATGGATTTATATTAAATAACAGAGTAGGCAGGCGAATGTGAGAAAGCCAAGATGAGGGGATATTATTACTGGCATATAAAGCGCCAACATATCCCGCAGCGCTGTACAATTGGAAAAAGGCAGTAGACGGTATAGAGCCCTGCCTGTGAGTGGAGATCTAGCTTCAGAATATCTTTTAAAATAAGGCATTTGGGATGACTACAAATAAAATCCAAACTGGTGTGTTTTTCATAGTGTCGTATGGAGATAAAACAGGTTAGGAAAAGTATTTAAAAATTGATTCATTAACATTTCCTCCTCTTAAAGAATATAAAAATTCAGAAACAAGCCTTTTATTTTCATTAAAAACAGTATATCATGCATATAGCCTATGGTTTGTCAATGAGGACATTTATCAAGAAACACAAAACAAGGCCAAACATTTTCCATTGTGTTATTATCAACAAATGTAGTGCTTTTAGTGTAAATTTAACCTTGTTAACCCTGTAGTCTGAAGTTCACAGAAACATGCCAGGCGGAATATGAAATCATTATTGGAAAGCCTGTCAATGTAGATTAATGGCTTGAGTTTCTAAATAATTGAGAATTATTTTTCTATTTATTTATTTTTTTATTTAAGGATTGAAACAGCACTACTACTACAGCAGTGCTACTTCAAATATATTGAACTATTTGAAGAATAGTTTTCTGAAAGAATAATCAATTTTTCATTCACCTGTATTGCAGTTTCTCCTTTGACCAGTCTCCCCTCTGCCCCCGTGTGCGGCTCCCCGGTGGTCTCCAGTCGGATAGTGGGGGGTACCGATGCTGTGGATGGAGAGTGGCCCTGGCAGGCTCTGGTACTGTATAGTGGTGTCTTTAAGTGTGGGGGGTCCCTGATCAATGAACAGTGGGTGCTGAGCGCCGCTCATTGCTTCAAATCGTGAGTATTATCCGTAGTAATAGAGAGGAATCTATATGATTAAACAAACCGACTTATACATTGTGTTAAGACATACTTCCATTATTTAGATGCAGTTAGACTAATATTACTTCATCTGATATTACAGAGTAAATCCACTTAAATAAATAATATAGTTTATTCCTAACACTACAGTGCCCTACAAAGAAAGAGGATGTGCTGCACACAAAGAGGAATATCATGGAGAACCGTGGAGGATCTGTAGTCCCCAGATAGAAACTAGAAACAGTAATCAATGGGCGTCACAGTGCAGGGTGTAGATATGAGAGGTTTAATAAACCAAATGGTCAAAGAAAAAATAAGTTTCAGCCAGTAAGCCTTAATCACTGTTTAGGTGAATGGGAACCTGCTGTTAGGGACATTTTCTTATCTTTTCTCCCTCCCAGTGCCAGTCTCCTTTGTGAAGCTCCACCTCTTGTCTGAGATCCTCCAGATCGATGATCTCAGCCAATCTAATGCTTCTCCAAAGGGAACCATTGGGAGGCTAGTGCACATACACTGCAAAACGCTGCGCTGCGTCAAACAGATGGTCCCTCTGGGACCATGTGGTAGAAAAGCAAAATTTGACTCCACTATTTTGGTGGAAGCACCTCTTGTGGCTGCTGCTATGAAGGCCACTATAGGCAAGCTGATCCTGCAATGGTAACATTGCTGTTCCGCAGAAGTGGTCTGGGTGTCTATAATGCTTCTTTAAATTCAATACATTCCATGTTAACTTATCTCCAGAAGGGGATTTGCTAGATGAGGGGAACTAATTTACTGTTACACCCTGTACTTCCTGGTGTAAGACAAGGTAATTATTCGATGTGCAGAAAAACACGATTGAATTTAAACTTATTGTGACAGGAAATCTAAATATAAAACCCATTTTGTTTCGTGTTTCAGTCCCAACTTTCCAGAGTATTATTCTATTTCCTTGGGAATATATCAGGTAGGGGGGCCAAACCCTCATGGAATTACAGTTCAGGTGGAGAGGATCATAAATCACCCAGCCTATGCCACAACAGGGGACAGAGGGGACATTGCTTTGGTAAAGCTGAGAAATCCTGTTACCTTTACTGACTACATCCAATCAATCTGCCTACCGGCTGCGTCTGTCACCTTCCCATCTGGCTTGGAATGCTGGGTAACCGGCTGGGGAACAAGATCATTTGGTGGTGAGTCCTGCATGCTGCATTGTTATATAATTAGATTTTTAGGGTTACCTGCATCTACATAATGTCCATGCGTTGTGCAATGTCATAGTTTCATAAATTATCATATCAACAACTAGATATTGTGTCTTCTAGTCTTGTCATACTTTATGATTGGAAAAGATTCTGTCATTACATTCTTGTAGAGTTTCGAGCTGTCGTTAACCTATAAACTTTTGTAGTGGCTTATTAACCAAGAAAATGGAGTATATGTGGTTCTCTAGGTTTAAGAGTTTGGACCTGGAAGGAGGTCCCATAATTCCCATCCTTTTTTATAGTCTTGTAGCAGTTCCTGCGAGGATTTATGCAGGTCATACAATTTGTTCAAGTTTAGCCTATGTTCAACTTTCTTTATTATTCAAATACATCCCTGCTTTCTATATTTAGCAGTAATTTGCATTCCAGATATCACGTAAATATTTATTGTTCTGTAAATAGGTATTTGCGAAGATGGGGTACTAACAGTATTGAGATTTCCGGGGAAGAACTTGTTTGGGACCAGCTACAGACTATAAAGTATCAGCATGAGTTGCACATTTGGCAAATCCTTTATGTGCTCTAATAGCACTGTTCTAAAAGTAATGGGGTGAAGGAAACCTCAAATTCCTTATTCCCCTGTTAAAACTTCTGAAGTTGTGTTGTACTTGTTATAACTGTTTTTTGTTTTTTTTAAATATAGCATGTTATGTTTGGTATGATGTAGCGGGTTTATTGTGTTTTTGTTGCAGCTGAGTAAACTATAAAAAAGGTTCTTTTAACAAACACTTGTTCTACATGAACAACGGACTCCATCAGCCATGGTGCATGGTTACTGGTGGGAATCGCCACACAAATTGCTGCAATAATCCCTTGAGCTGCTCATCGGTTGGGTCTGGTTTTGTCCAAGATAGAGTCAATTTCATCTGTTGCTCTACTTTTCAACATTTGTAGCACTCTGTTCTTTAGTAATAAATCATAGTAAGGATACTGCCATTGGATGTTTCATGCAATATTTGAGCTTTTCACATTTAATTCATTATAGTAGAATTGTCTGTAATTCTCAAGTCTCTGTTGGAAAACTGGCTTTGGAATCAGTGTATATTACTGGTTGAGTTAAAACTAATAGGACATTATCTTCCGATAAATGACAATGGATCTGTAATGGACTGATGTGTATACCACCAATATTGAGGCACTACATGCTCCCATGTATTCAAATGGCTCTAGAGCTAAAACAGAAGAGAGAGAGAGAGATTGTCTGGTACAGAGGGAAAGGTCAGAAGATTTAGACAAAGACTTTTGCTTGTTCATTGTGCCATCACTGTAACATATAATGCAAAAAGTGAGTTGAATGGATCTGGGAACCTGATTGTGCAGAAAGACGAGTTTAGGCAGCCACTCCCTTTTCAATGTCTGGAGACTCCATGCTTTATTGAGCAGAATGTTTCTTTTTGTTGTCCATCCCTTGTCTACCCTGCACAAGGCATACCTGCTTGACTTTCATATCTTATTTGATCAATCTTGTCATTAGAATCAATTGATAATTTTCTGGTTGTAATTTTTGTGGATTAACGTGAAAGACACAAGGATAATTTAGTTTAACTTTTTTTAAATATGCGGATTCCAATATAGAAAATGGAACAGGTCACGTGTTAATAATTTTCCTATTTGACTAATGGTAAGATAAATACCTTCAAAATACCAATTCCACGGATAAGTAACTCAAAATTGCACAGGTAGTCATGTGCTATAACTAACTGGTTAGTCTAGTTTGGGGTTATCTTAGGGAAATGTTACTTTGATATTTGTGGACTTTATTAAAAGAGTGAATTTTTTTATCCAGAAATGAAAATAAAAATGGTGCTTTTTAATAGCTAAGCTAATAAATGTATGCTGTTTCCCTTTTTTACAATGGCTGGTTATGTAAATCCAGGTGTAATATAAAGCCAGTTATAAATAATTACTCATTTAATTTCAGTATGACTAATCTCAAAGTCTTCTATTCAAGAAAATACCTGCACTCCTATTTTCAATAAAAATCTTATTGTATTTCATAATTAATAATAAGCCATAATACGCTCTGTCCACTTGTTAGGTAAATATTTTTTTACAGCAATTTATATATTTGTATGAACTTTGGTTAATTAATTATTTTGTTATTTTTGCACTATATACATATGTGAAGAATCATACTTATAGCACTGAGTATCAATCATTGTTTTGATGAATGTTTATATTTTTTGTGTTGGATTACTAGTAATTAGGAAATACAATTTTACTTTTATTGAAAAACTGAGTGCGGGTATTTTCTGGAATAGATGGCTAATGGTATACCACTAGAAGGGGTGGTTTTGTATACCCTTTGCACCCATGTGTACATGCTGTATACTAATTGGTTACCCCTTCGTACTTTACTTTTAATCTCGAAGTCTTTTGAAACTCTAAATCTTGTGAAGCCACAGGTTTTGTCTGAAATCTTCAATCTCCAGTTATGTGTCCTCTGGTTCCTCAGGAGGTCATCCATCTCTCAATACCCTCCAAGAAGTGATGACCCCACTGATAGACAACACACTATGTGACCAGATGTACCATATTGGTTCCCCAGTGAGTAGTTATATCACCATCGTCCAGGAGGAGAAGATATGCTCTGGATATAAAGAAGGAGGAAAGGATTCTTGTCAGGTTAGTTATCAATTATCTGTTGGATCCCTCTGCATTAGTCTGGAAAACTATTGACTGATTTTTGATTAGTCACTCTCTGGCACTGTGTGTTTTGAGCAGACTTGTAGATTTGCTCTGCATGGTATTGAAATTCAGATGAATTTCAGTCAATGCTGTGTTCGGCCCAATTTCCAAATTCTGAACAGAAATGTAAACAAATTCTGAATAAACCAAGTAGTACGATGTGTGAGCCATTTCAGTTGAATCGGAATTCAGTTTTGCTTGCTGTGCCTTTTCTCCTTCATTTTAGATCTTCACCAGCAATTTGCATTTTGAACTGACATTTTTTTTTAAACCGAACTAAAATTTTAAACCAAGCCAATTTAAAAAATAAAAATAAAAATTCAATCCCACATTTTCAGTTCAAAATGCAAATTTGGGATTGAATTTTTTTTTTTTTTTTTAAATTGGCTTAGTTCAAAATTTTGGTTCGGTTTAAAAAAAATATCAGTTCAAAATGCAAATTGCTGGTGAAGATCTAAAATGAAGGAGAAAAGGTCCCTGCGGTGCCATTCAACAAAAAAATAACATAACAATCCATAGTTGAAGTGAATCCATTTGGAACAACCAAAAGTTGCACCAGCCTAGTTATGAGATTCTCTTTTTGGATTATTTTACAAGCTATGGGGTCCATTTGATACATATTTAGACATTTTCCAGTATTTCCCAGATGTCTATTTCTACTTATAATTCTGGAGCTTTACCTCTGCAAATAATTACATTTAAATATAAAAAATGTCAGGAATCTCATGCTGACATTATATCATGCATTCACATGTATCAAGATACTATGAAATCATTGTTTGATTGTGATTCGAGCATACAGGTTCATGGCATGCATTAAATCTCATGATATCTATTCTAATAATTAGCACTCACAAAAATGTAACTACATATTGTAATGCTCTGTCTGATCCTAGTTTCCGTTCCATCGTGTCCATCTATTCTATGAAGTGTTTAGAACTTAAACCATTGGAATTTTCACTACTGTTAGTAATGTTTAATAGTGATTGAATAATAATAAATTGACCCTTTCCTATACATGCACAAACACTGCAAATCAATATCCTTAAAACATGTTCACCCATTATACAAGTCTGATTCTCTAGTGTTACCTCCGCAACCGCCCGGGCCTCATGACACCTCATGCCCTCTCATTTATCCACTCATTTACACTTACTTCCCTTCAATTCTTAACCTCTATGTCCTACAACTCATTTTTCCTCTCCGGCTTTTTCACTGTCGTGGTGACAGTTTTTGTTTTGAACTTGTTATTTGGTGGTTTTTAGTTATTTCTTATTGAGCGTCCTTAAAATAAATAATATTGTCTCCACTGTAATTCCTCTCATTATTATTATTATTATTATTATTATTATTATTATTAATAATAAAGCACCAATAAATTCTCTGTTTCATGAAATGGAAAAGCAGGTTGTACAAAGTTTACAATGAAAGGTTGGTTTATTACATGACAGTTTCAGGAGAGGAAGCACTGTGGGTGCATTAACAGTTTAACAAATAACTCAAGACAACACTAACCACAAAAATACTAAATAAAACAATCCTGTTTTTGAACTAATAAATAACATTAAAAATAAAATAATTACTGATATTGTAGACATTTTGTTGGCGATTTGTTGACCTAACAATCTAACCTTCCAGGGAGACTCTGGAGGACCCTTGGTGTGTAAGGTGGATGGTATCTGGGTCCAGGCTGGAATTGTCAGCTGGGGAGAAGGATGTGCTGTAGCTAACCGCCCGGGAGTGTACACCCTAGTGCCGGCCTACGAGTCATGGATCAAGACGTATATACCAAAAATTACATTCAGCAATGTATCAGGTAAGAGTAAGGTCACCGCTCGTGTTCGATTTATGCTCCAACAATAAAAATTGACTTTATATTGCTTTTACAAATACAAGATTATAGCGCACCCAACATTCATAATCATAATTAAATTGAAACTGGAAAATAAAGCCAAGAAAAAGAATATATTTATACTGCTGTGCAATTCAGTTTCTCACTTTCATTTTTATTATGAACATTCATATACCCCCACCATATTCCGCAGTGCTTTACAATTATAAAAATGGATATTTGACAAGGAATTGGCATACAGAATATTAACAGAGGTAAAGAATGACTTTAAACAACCTTACCATCTGCAGTAATCAAAATTATTCAACCCTCATTGAAAATCAGGTTTATTTTCAAAATTTACAGAATTTCAGCTGTTTGCAATGAACAAGTCAAACAAAAGCAATAGCAACGTAGTAGCTGTGATATAGAAAATATCTGTATGACATAATCAGTAACCATGTATTGCAATGTCATTTATTGTAAATTCATAGTGGAGTTTTATCGTGTTAATATTGTATTACAATTATGTCTCCATTTATTATTATCAACCTAAACTTATTTCTCCAACTATATTAAGAGTATTGAAAGATTTATTTTTGCATTTCTTTGTTTTAAAAAATAGTGAACTGACAGGCAGTCTCCCTTCATGTGTAAAATAAAAAAATAAAAAATTGTTAATAAATAAGAAATATCATTATATATGTATATTATATATACTGTCATACTAAGTGTATTTTATTAATATAAATAATATAAATATATTAATATTAAAATACACTTATAATTAAGTTACACACGTATATATAATAACTATATATATTGTATATATATATTATAAAATATAAATAATAAGTAAATAAAAAGAAAGAAAGAAAATGTAAAAATAATACAATTTTTTTTAAATGATATATGTATATGTTATTTTATGCTAACTGTATATATATATATATATATATATATATATATATATATTTATATAAAAATACACTTAGATTACATAAATAATTTCATAAATATACACGTAGACTACAAATATATATATATATGTATATATATTTAGATTCTATGTGCATATTTCTGTAATATTTTTACATAATTAAGTAATTTTATTGATTGCAATTTGAGGGACCTGCCTAACAATCCAAGCTGAAAGTCCAGAGAATTTAATTTGCTAGCACTGTATTTAACCCTGTAACTTTCCAAGACACCCTACAACCTGTACATGGGGGGTACAAATATTAGTGTTTCAAAGCAGCAAAACATATCACAGCGATGATATTGTCAGTGAAAGTGACGCTTTTTGCATTTTTCACACACAAACGGCACTTTCACTGATGATATAATTGTTGTGTTACGTTTTACTATTTGCAAACATTAATATTTGTGTTCAGCGAAGTCTCCAGAGTAAAACAGTACCCCCCATGTACAGTTTTTATAGTGTTTTTGAAAGTTACAGGGTCAAATAAAAGGGTCACCTTCTTTTACATTGAAAATTGCCAGATTAGTAATGTTACTTTTGGGACCGTGTGGTAGCCCAGGAATGAGAATTACCCCCATGATGGCATACCATTTGCAAAAGAAGACAACCCAGGGTATTGCAAATGGGGTATGTTCAGTATTTTTTAGTAGCCACTTAGTCACAAACAATGGCCAAAGTTAGCGTTCATAATTGGTTTTTTTTAACACACAAACAAATATAAATGCTAACTTTGGCCAGTGTTTGTGACTAAGTGGCTACTAAAAATGACTGGACATACGCCATATTGAATACCCTGGGTTGTCTACTTTAAAAAAATAGGTACATGTGAGGAGTGAATCAGAGATTTATGACAGATAACAGTGTTACAATGTCACTATTGATACATTTTAAAAATATATATTTTAAAACAGCAATGTCCTACTTGTACTTATAGCCCTATAACTTGCAAAAAAGCTGGTAAACACTGGGTGTTTTTAAACTCAGGACAACATTTTGAATCTATTTAGCTGTTTTTTTTCATTAGCTTTTGTAGGTAAGGAAAAGTAAAAAAACATTATAAATTATATTACATGATACAAATAATGGTATGTAAAGAAAGCCCTTCCTGTCCTGAAAAAAAATATATAAAATTTTTATGGGAACAGTAATTGAGAGAGAAGAAAATTACAGCTAAACACAAACACCACAAAAGTGTTAAAACAGCTCTGGTCCTTAACGTGCAACATGGCCAAAACAGTCCGGCCATGAAAAAAAAATGTAGCTATATCCTATAAGCTCATATTTCACGCATGTCTGAAGTACATCTCCTTACTTGGCTATCTCAATTTCACCGCAGTGATTCATCAGACCACTCCCTTCACCACAACCCAGTCACCACTTGGCAAGTGTGGTTCTCCGGTGGTCTCCAGTCGCATAGTGGGAGGTACCGATGCTGTGGATGGAGAGTGGCCCTGGCAGATTAGTATACAGCTCTATGGATCACATATTTGTGGTGGGTCCCTGATCTCCAACCAGTGGGTTCTCAGCGCTGCTCATTGCTTTCAAAGGTGGGTCTCCCAAATATCTTACCACAGCTATGGTCACAGTTTGACAAAACCTTTCTTCACCGTGTGTTCTGGAACTATTCAAAGCTAAACAACCAACATCCAGCAGCCAATAGCATCATTCAGTCTCCAAAGTTGAGTGTATTAGTTCCCATCATTCCATTGGGCATGGAGTAGGAAGTGCAGTATGTAAACACCATTATACCCAGGAAACCAATGTTATTTTAAAATCTTGTATTCAGTTTGTATTAGAAACCAAATAGCGAACGGATATAAAAATTATCAGCATGAGGTGCAGACAGTTTGTATGGTGAACAAATTATAATATAATTATAAACATGAAATTAGCGACTATATAAGGAATTTCTGCAATAAAGATTGGAAATGTTTTATCCAATGTGAATTAATGTTCAAGATGAGAGTAAAACATTAAATAAACTGCCCCAGACATGCTACAAGTTTATTTCTCCTTTTGTGGCATCAGATACTTTCTGTGTTCATCGTCGAAAAAATAGTAATTAAAATTCAATAAATAAGGAATTATATAAAAAATCTTCTGAAATAACCTATTTTCTCTTCCTAAAGCTATTCTAACCCAAAGGACTTTGTTGTTTACTTGGGAATGTACCAACTCTCTGGGAACAGTCCACACAAGCAATCGGCCACGGTGGAGAAAATCATATTAAACGAACTGTTCACCTCAACAGGAAGCAGAGGGGACATTGCCCTGGTGAAGTTGTCCAACCCAGTTAGTTATAACAACTACATCCTGCCAATATGTCTACCAGGATCATTCGACAACTTCCCATCTGGCTTGGAATGCTGGGTAACCGGCTGGGGTGATGTGAACTATGGTGGTGAGTAATTATAGTAAAGAACCTGAATATCTAACTTCTGATCATAGTTTTTTTCGCTGTATTCGAAGGATTAACTTGGATCTATTTAACTAGGTTCTCCTCCTTGCATACAATTTTCCAAGTTTGTTTAGAACTTCGTTCTTTAGAAGACAATTTACTAAGAGGTAGAGATTCAGCCAGTCAGTAACAAGGCAGCATATGGCAGACCACATACTCCAGCCAATTGCTCTGCAAGAACCACGTGTCCAGATGACACTCCTGTTCTTTGCTCGGCAGTTTAACAATCCAGAAGTGTTGGATCTATTTATATTTTTTTTTATTTTGGATTTAATTATTTTCTGGACCGAACTTTTTTACATGTTGTAAGATTATATTTAATATTCATACTCTTTTTTAATCATTTTTTTAACTCATTAAATAACATGAAAACATTACCGGATGGAGTAAAAATAAAAAATAATAGAGAGAATTCATGAACTCATCACACATTACATCTTTCCACTGTATTCTAAAAGGTCCTGGCCTCTCTTCGGGGGCTACAGAAGTGTAAACTGTAAAATACGTTATTTTTCTTCTGGGTGGACTGATGTGAGTTGTCTTGATGGCACGTGGCTTTAAGCACAAGAATCATGTAATATCTTTATTGTTTCGTTCAATCTTCAGTCGTTCTCTCACTTCCTAAAACACTCCAAAACGTGGAAATACCACTGATAGACCATAGTAGTTGTGATGAGATGTACCACATTGGATCTTCACTCAGTTGGTCTGAAACCATCGTCCAGGAAGAGAAGATATGTGCTGGATACAAGGAGGGAGGAAAGGACTCCTGCCAGGTGGGTCAATAGATTTCACCAATTAAATGACTTAACTGTTTATCATCCCAGAAGTGATTTATTGATACTGGGCTAATAATCACGGGATCTATTAAACTAATACAAGATTCATAAGAAGGATTATAAGACAAATGTCATGATGATTACCGATTTTAGAAATAATATCCAAGTTAGACTAGATATATTGAAGCTGATTTAATACCCATTTGGAGATGACACATTTCTTTTCTTTAGCAGACACCAGATCGCCTGAAATATATTTACATGCAGAGGGTCAAAGTATAGTCAGGAAACCAAAGTTGTTTTCTTGGCACTACAGCTCCCTATAGTAGCCTCTCCCTCACATCCCCCCAGCCAATCCCCCCCCTCCCTCTGTGGTGCATAAGGGGTTAAAAACCAGGGGTTAAAAACTCTTACTGTCACGTACCTGATTCCAGCACCAATGGCCCTTAGCACTGATTCAGGCTTCAAAGAGCTGAAGTGGTCTGAGTGCCTTTAGAGTCCCTTTAAGGAGGACAATAGAACAAGGACTCACATGTCCTGGAACCAACTCTTAGCTCTGAGGATACATTTAGCACTGAAGCTAAAACCTATAAAGATGATGAGTTAATCTAATAAAGAGCTTAGTGAGTTTTGAATGTGGATGTGTATTCCAGGAGTGATATATCAATGATATTCTGGAACAGAGATGGTACATAACAAAGGAGTCCATATATTATGTTTTATCCATGCGTTCTGTATATACAACATCTTATTATATTATACTGGCTCAGTAAGCTGTGTTTGTCTATGGTTTATTACTCACAGTGATTTGCTGTTATTATCTCCTCATCCATGGATATTTATCTTCCAGGGAGACTCTGGGGGACCCTTGGTATGTAAGAAGGATGGTATGTGGATCCAGGCTGGGATTGTCAGCTGGAGGGAAGGATGCGCTTTACCTAATCGCCCCGGGGTGTACACCTTAGTACCGGCCTATGTATCATGGATTAAAGATGAAATTAATGAGGGCCTGAGCCTGACCGGCACGTCATGGACAATTGTTCTATTCTGTAGTTTAGTTCTGACCCAGGTTTAGAATATATTTATACACAGATTAAAAAAGTTTTTTTTTTTTTTTAAAAGCAAAACTTGACATTGAATAAAACAATGAAAATCACTTATAACTTGCATTAACCATTTATTATCCATGAAATTCTCCATTTTCTTTTACATTTGTGTTCAAGATTTAGCAAATTACATCATAATCCAGTTCAGACACGATCTGGCTCGCCGGCAGCAATGGAGCTCACTGCGCAGTGCTCCCCTCCTCCCGTCACAGCATGTAGCGTGGCTGGGCCACAGACCGGGAACTTCTGTAATCTCTAGGTAGAGGATATAAGAGCTCCTCCAATGCGGTCCTTGGCTTGGCCATGCTATATGGAGAATGAGACACATCAGAGAGGGAAGCTCTGTCATACAAAATGCACATTACTCTGTGTTTTATAGTTGGGGAGCTCTGTGATACACTAATAGGCGCATTACTGGGAGTTGTATTGTTGTGGAGCTCTGTGACATACTCATACTTTACACATTACTTGGTTTCGTGGAGTTCTGTGATAAAGTGTTATATACCACATAAGGCTTTTTTTTGCAGTTGAGTTCAATGTTAAATTGATTATTATGAGGTTTTTTTTAAGGAGGTCAAGGTAAATAAGGAAAATCCAGTGTTCCAAAGCAAAACAAATCACAGTATTATGTGAAATACTTAGTCTTTCCCTTTAAGGGGCAAATAACAAAAAAGTGATTTCTGTTGTAAAAGCAAGTCTTATGGCTTGACTGGTGTGCAGATATTTGTTTAACATTGTATTGACTATCCACAGCTTTTAAAAGACACAGAGAAATGTGTGTGTCGTGGTCTAGTTACACCTCCGGCAAATGTGACTTAGGCAGCCTGGACCCGTGCAACAAATACATCTGTTTTCAACATTCATTGTACGCTTGCAACAGAAATCATCACCTTCTTTGTTTGTAGGCAGTGCTTTGAACACACCTGCAGGTAGAAGCTTATAGAAACACATGTGTCCAGATCACATACAGCCATTCGAAAGGCCTCAATAGAAATGTGTTCCCTCTCTGTGAATGATAATTTGTGATTCCTGTGGAGTAGCGAATGACTTTGAAACCCATGTTACAGAATTGGTTGGACCGAATGCATTCGGCTTTAGTACATATGAGAATGTCAATGTAGTCAAAATTCAAACCAGACATTGCCGCAACTATGCCCTGCTTAGCAGACCACACAGGGTGATGGCGGTTCCTACCTCAGTCCGACCGAAGGTGGATGATAGGATGTTGGGTAATAGTAACATCCCCAGGATGTATTGGAACCCAGAGTAATCTGAATGTACCTTTCCTGGTTAAATACTTTGCTATTATTATTATTATTTAAACTGGTTATATATAATTCTAAATATACACTTTTATGATGGTCCAAAGTTCTTTTGTAACTATTGTAAAAATATGTGCTAGTTTTTTATAATGTGAATATAAAGTAAAAGGTCCCAAGATGTAAGTTGTAAGATGTTAGGTATAATAAAATGGGCTATTTCCAGTCTGAGAGTTTATGATTTGTCAGATGGGGGGAGAGCGGGGGGTCATCCAGCAGCTGTTTTCTGCAATCTTCTATTTGGATTAAGGTGCCCCTGACTTGGCGATGACTGCTACGAACACTTGGAATAAACTGGCACAAAGCCTGTGAAATAATTCACTTTGATTCCAAGGTTCAAGCTTATAGGTGTCATATTAAATAGCCTATATTAAAATTGGCTAACTTGGACTCAGGAAATGCTTAATGCTTAAAACGACACGTAAGACCATATATGACTAAGTACTGATACAAGGATGGAACATGGGAGGTACATTGCTGCTGCAATGATGAAGGATCTTCAATAGAATATAACTTGTGATTCATCAATTTATTCAGCTTACTTATTACAAAAGGGCACTATATATGATATTATTATATATATGTTATACTATCTTGTGTGGTATCCATCTGGGAAGGCTACCCTGGGAAGCTGTTTTTCTTTATAAGTTAGAGGAACACAAACATATATTCCTGACCCTATAGTGCTAAACCCCCCATCTAGGTGGCTTTCCCCCCTCCCTTAGCCCCCTTAGAAAGTGTTAAAACATAACCGTATTTCCAGCGTGCTGGCCCTGCCTCCTTGTGCCTGCCTCCATTGTGGAAAGCACTGGATTGGCTAAAAGCAGCAAGGGGGGTGGGCCAAATGCCATATTGGCCAATCAGTACTTCCTCATAGAGATGCATTGAATCAATGCATCTCTATGAGGAAAATTCAGTGTCTCCATGCAGAGCGTGGGGACGCTGAATGGCAGTGCTGCCTACAGTGCAGCACTGAGCCAGGAAGCACCTCCAGTGGCCATCTGAGGAGCGGCCACTTGGAGGTGTCCCTAGGGGCAATGTAAACACTGCCTTTTCTCTGCATGAAAATACCTCAAGTCAATGATTATACTCACCAGAACAATTACATTAAGCTGTATACTGTACATTAAGCTGTATATCGTACATTAAGCTGTATACCGTACATTAAGCTGTATACTATACATTAAGCTGTATACTGTACATTAAGCTGTATATTATACATTAAGCTGTATACTGTACATTAAGCTGTATACCGTACATTAAGCTGTATATTATACATTAAGCTGTATACTGTACATTAAGCTGTATATTATACATTAAGCTGTATACTGTACATTAAGCTGTATGCTATACATTAAGATATATACTATACATTAAGCTGTATACTGTACATTAAGTTGTATACTGTACATTAAGCTGTGTATTATACATTAAGCTGTATACTGTACATTAAGCTGTATATTATACATTAAGCTGTATACTGTACATTAAGCTGTATGCTATACATTAAGATATATACTATACATTAAGCTGTATACTGTACATTAAGTTGTATACTGTACATTAAGCTGTGTATTATACATTAAGCTGTATACCGTACATTAAGCTGTATATTATACATTAAGTTGTATACCGTACATTAAGCTGTATATTATACATTAAGCTGTATACCGTACATTAAGCTGTATACTATACATTAAGCTGTATATTGTACATTACGCTGGATACCGTACATTAAGCTGTATACTATACACTAAGCTGTATATCGTACATTAACCCCTTAAGGACTGGACTGTTTTTGCGATGTACATTTGCGACCAGGCATCTTTTTACACTTTTGTGGTGTTTGTGTTTAGCTGTAATTTTCCGCTCTCTCATTTACTGTTCCCATACAAATTATATATTGTTTTTTTCAGGACAAAAGGGGCTTTCTTTACATACCATCATTTATATAATCTCATGTAATTTAATTTTTAAAAAATGAAAAAATATGATGAAAAATTGAAAAAAATACATGTTTTTTGACTTTTATGTGAAAAATCTTTTACTCATCTACAAAAGCGAATGAAAAAAACTGCTAAATAGATTCAAAATGTTGTCCTGAGTTTAAAAATACCCAGTGTTTACATGCTTTTTGCTATTTTTTGCATGTTATAGGGCTATAAGTACAAGTAGGATATTGCGGTTTCAAAACATACATTTTTAAAATGTATCAATAGTGACATTGTAACACTATTATCTGTCATAAATCTCTGAATAACACCCCACATGTACATATTTTTTTTAAAGTAGACAACCCAGGGTATTCAATATGGGGTATGTCCAGACTTTTTTAGTAGCCACTTAGTCGCAAACACTGGCCAAAGTTAGCGTTCATATTTGTTTGTGTGTGAAAAAAGTAAAAAACTAAATTGAACGCTAATTTTGGCCAGTGTTTGTGACTAAGTGGTTACTAAAAAAGACTGGACATACCCCATTTGCAATACCTTGGGTTGTCTTCTTTTGCAAATGGTATGCCATCATGGGGGTAATTCTCATTCCTGGGCTACCATACGCTCTCAACGGCAACGTAACCAACCTGGCCATTTTCAATGTAAAAATATTTGACCCATATATTTGACCCTGTAACTTTCAAAAACGCTATAAAACCTGTACATGGGGGGTACTGTTATACTCAGGAGACTTTGCTGAACACAAATATTAGTGTTTCAAAACTGGAAAATGTATTACAACAATTATATCATCAGTAAAAGTGCTGTTTGTGTGTGAAAAATGCAAAAAAAGTCACTTTCACTGACAATATCATCGCTGTGATATGTTTTACTGTTTTGAATCACTAATATTTGTGTTCAGCGAAGTCTCCCGAGTACAACAGTACCCCCCATGTACAGGTTTTAGGGTGTCGTAGAATGTTACAGGGTAAAATACAGTGATAGCAAATTAAATTCTCTGGACTTTCGGCCTGGGTTGGCAGGCAGGTCCCTTAAATTGCAATCAATAAAATAACTTAATTATGTAAAAATATTACATAAATACGCACGTAGAATTTAAATATATATGCATATTTATATATTTGAAGTCTATGTGTATATTTATATAATTATTTATGTAATTTTGTATATGGACATATGAATAGTTCGTATTATTTTTATTTATTTATATATACAATATATATATATACAATTTAATAAGATATATATACAATTTCATTCTAAGTGTATTTTGATATAAATATATATATATTAATATCAAAATACAGTTAGAATAAAATTTCGTATAGATATATATATATTTTTTAATTTTTATTATTATTTTTACATAGTTACATAGTTACATAGTTAGATAGCTGAAAAGAGACTTGCGTCCATCAAGTTCAGCCTTCCTCACACCTGTTTTTTGCTGTTGATCCAAAAGAAAAGAAAAAAAAAAAAAAAAAAAAAAAAAAAAAAAGAAAAAAACCCAGTTTGAAGCACAATTTTGCAACAAGCTAGGACAAAAAATTCCTTCTTGACCCCAGAATGGCAGTCAGATTTATCCTTGAATCAAGCAGTTATTACCCTACATTGAAAGATTATATCCTTGAATATTTTTGCATGTTTAATTTAATTTAAATTACTTATTTGTATTTTATAATAATATATATATATACAATATATATAGTTATTATATATATTATATATATATATATATACGTGTGTAATTTAATTATAAGTGTATTTTTATATTAATATATGTACATATTAATATAAAAATACACTTAGTATGACATTATATATATATATATATGATATATAGACATATATTATATAGGTATAATATATGTCAATATATCATTTATATATATATACACATATATAATTATTATTTTTTTATTAACTTTAACTTTATTTTTTTTTATGATTTTACAGTTGCAGGGAGACTGCCTGTCAGCACAGACAGTCCCCCTGCAGGCAGACACATGGACACCTATTGTGACCATGTGGTCGCCCTGTTGAGCGATCACATGGCCCCAGGGGTCCTAATCTGCCATGGGGAGACTGTCTGGGCTGCAGGCAGTCTCCCCACAACGGGAGCAACGCCGATAAAGTTAGGACGGTTCAGGACCGTCAGCGGTCGGCAATGGAAAAATGCCGATGGCGGTCCTGAACCGTCCTCCGTCCTTAAGGGGTTAAACTGTATACTATACATGAAGCTGTATACCGTACATTAAGCTGTATACTATACATTAAGCTGTATATTACACATTAAGCTGTATACTGTACATTAAGCTGTATATTACACATTAAGCTGTATACTGTACATTAAGCTGTATGCTATACATTAAGCTATATACCGTACCTTAAGCTGTATATTATACATTACGCTATATACCGTACATTAAGCTGTATATTATACATTAAGCTGTATACCGTACATTAAGCTGTATATTATACATTAAGCTGTATACCGTACATTAAGCTGTATACTGTACATTAAGCTGGATACTGTACATTAAGATGTATACTATACATTAAGCGGTATACTATACATTAAGCTGGATACTGTACATTAAGCTGTATATCGTACATTAAGCTGTATACTATACATTAAGCTGGATACTGTACATTAAGATGTATATTGTACATTAAGCTGTATACTATACATTAAGCTGTATACTGTACATTAAGCTATAGTTGTTCTGGTAAATATAGTGTCCCTTTAAGTTATTTTGTTTTTCTGTTTTATTAAGCATTGTGTTCTGTATTCACGGTCAAAACTACATGGCATTTCACGTGTGAAGGTTGACAGAACACTCTACCACAGCGACCTCGTGTGGCTCTTTTTATGAGTACATTTTAGTAAATTGAATTCTAAAGGCGGATGAGGACTGGATGTGGTACCACAGCTCCCTCATGTGGCTCTTTTTATAAGTAAATTGAATTTTACAGGAAGGTCGGAACTGGATGTGGTACCACAGCTCCCTCGTGTGGCTATTTTTATTGGTAAATTTAATTCTAATGGAAGATAAGGACTGAGGGTAGTAGATAAGATGTGCCAGTAATAAAGAGCAAAGCAGATAAAAATAATAATAGCATAGTCTAAGTGATTAAAAGTCCAGTAGTAGAGAGTTCAAGAATGTGTTTTTGGGGGACTGTATGTAAAAGCCAATGAAAATGTATGCGGAAATAAAAGAGACAACTAATGGTGCAGTATATTCAACAATCAGGTGTTATTCTAGGAAAAGTCTGATATGATCCTACTCACGTTTTATAGAGCTAATGGACTAGCTCTAGTATAAAGTGCGTGCAGTGGTATAATCCCCACTTATAGGATACGAAAGGTGATGTCTTGTCTGAGGGAAGGTCATATGAAAAAAAAAGGAACAGCAATAGTGTTCTCTATTTAAAATCAGTAAAGCAGAAAATAAAATATAAAGTGGCTACTCACATTTACACGAGCAGGCGGACTGCTCAGTGTATAGGGCTTGAGTGGTATAATCCCCACCTAGGATTCTTTGGAGTAATGCCTCACTGGAACAGGATAAAACTCAGAAGCCAGGTAAAATAGGCTAAAATAAAATAAAAAATAGAATATATATATTTTAAAGTAAAATGGCCACTCACAGTGAGGAAGTGACCGAAATACCTTTAATAAAATACAATGCAGTTTAAAATGTCCACAACACTTTTATTAAGTGCATGTTTTTTTCTTAGTCCAACTTTCAGTGGAAGTGTATATATTATACATATTGAATTAGGCTATTACAGATTGGTGTAAGTACGTTCTATACAACTGTCATTCTTTTAACTATAAAAGTTTTAACTAGACAGCAATTTTTTATTTTCATGTACCGTATATAATCGAATATAAGTCGAGTTTTTCGGCACATTTTTTGTGCTGAAAAACCCCAACTCGACTTATACTCGAGTCACTGTCTGTATTATGGCAATTTATATTATGACAATGGGGCTGTGTAGGAGGGGGGCTGGCAGGAAGCGTTTACTTACCTCTCCTGCAGCTCCTGTCAGCTCCCTTCTCCTCCGCGCCGGTCCGTTCAGCACCTCTGTCAGCTCCCAGTGTAAGTCTCGCGAGAGCCGTGGTGTCATAGTGCAGCTCTTGGGAGACTTACATTGTGAGCTGACAGGGTAGCTGACCGGACCGGCGCGGAGGAGAAGGGAGCTGACAGGAACTGCAGGAGAGGTAAGTGCTTCCTGCCAGCCCCCCTCCACTGAACTGCCAATGCCACTGGACCACCAGGGAGTGAGAGCCCCACTCCCTGCAATGTATCAAGCAGGGAGGGGGGGAGGGAAAAAATATATATAAATAATAAAATAAAATAATATTCTAAAAATAATAATAATACAAAAATATTAAAATAATTTAAAAAAAATAATAAAAATGCCCACCCCCCACCAAGGCTCTGCAACACACACACACACACTGCATCACACACACTCACACTGCATTCATATATACACACACTGCACTCATACACACTGCATTCATACACACACTGCACTCATACACACTGCACTCATACACACTGCATTCACACACACTGCACTCATACACACACTGCACTCATATACACACACTGCACTCATACACACACACTGCATTCATACACACACTGCACTCATACACACTGCATTCACACACACTGCACTCATACACACACTGCACTCATATACACACACTGTACTTATACACACACTGCACTCATACTCACACACTGCATTCATACACACATTGCACTCATACACACACACTGCACTCATACACACACACTGCATTCATACACACTGCATTCATAAACACTGCATTCATACACACACACTGCACTCATACACATACACTGCATTCATACACACACTGCATTCATACGCACACACTGCATTCATACACACACACTGCATTCATACACACACTGCACTCATACACACACTGCATTCATACACACACACACTGCATTCATTATATACACACACTGTAAATAAATATTCAATTAATATAAGTTTTGGGGGATCTAATTTTATTTAGAAATTTACCAGTAGCTGCTGCATTTCCCACCCTAGTCTTATACTCGAGTCAATACGTTTTCCCAGTTTTTTGGGGTAAAATCAGGGGCCTCGGCTTATATTCGGGTCGGCTTATACTCGAGTATATACGGTATATTCTATGGAGGGCTCAAACGGTTCTGTGATGAACAACTATCCTTTGTTTTAAGGCAATACACGAAATATTTTTTTTTAATTTAATTTTATTTTATGTTTATGACAATATTTTACTACAAGTCGCTGTTGTTTAACCCCTTAAGGACACATGACATGTGTGACATGTCAAGATTCCCTTTTATTCCAGAAGTTTGGTCCTTAAGGGGTTAATGTTTGAGAACCATTTGTTAGAAAACGATCACACAGTATTTCGATATCTGTCTGTTATGGGTCTTCCATGTGTATAGTATGTTTGGTTTTGTTTTGGGGATATATTACATGGCTTTATTTTATTTGCAGATTGGGAAATACTATCCAGGTGCGGGAATTTGATATTTCTTTCATTTTGTTCTTCTGCTTCCGTAATGGTTCTTATTTTATCTGGGTAAAAGTACAGTCTAGTTGTAGATTCTTTTTTCTCTTTTGCCCAGGAGTGTTTGAGCAAACTATTCAGATATTAAAATGTTGGAGAAACATTAAATGCTTTCTGTTCCAAAAAATGGTTTCATAAAACCCAACGTGACAGAGTTCAGGATGTCCACTGTCTGTGGTATCTCTGTTAAAGAGACAGCCTTTCCTTGTGTGAAGTAATTTTTACAGTGATACTTCCTTAACGTGTTTAGAGCACCAACAGTAATCACTGGCTTTGTAAATGTGCTTTGTAAACATTCCTAAACCTGTGAAGCTCATACAATGGGTAAAAACAAAGCAGCTTCACCTTGAGACACACACACCCGGTGTAACGTGGATGCCACATCGAAATGGGAATTATCAATATTGTTCCTGCACTTTTCTTACTCTACACAGGTAAGTCATTTCATTTTTATGTAGGGGACAGGAGTTACCATTGGTTGTAAGTGACAATTGCTCTTTTCTGGTATTTCTTAGTTGAGTACGTTATATTAGGAGATGCATAGTCGTTATTGTGTTTATACTGTGATGCATGACAGGTGTATAGTAGCCATTTGGGCAGTCGGAATCCAGGACCGCCAACCCCATATCCTAACCCAATAACGCACAGACACTAGGGAAAATTTGTCCACAGCTTTATTAACCAAATAATAATAATAAAAATAACAATAATAATAATAATAATAATGATAATAACTTAACAAGTAAAACATGGGTCATTGCCCCCCATACTCCGCCCTCGCATCCTATTCCTTCTGTTAACATATAAAAGGCAATGACCCCCATATAAATAACATATATATATATATATATATATATATATCATACACCAACATTATTCCAATACACCAATTTAAAGTGCCAACCATCCATTAACCACGGCAGGGGTATACCCGGATACCCCTACCTCACCAGGTTCTGAGCCACCGACAGGACTCGAAACCTATCAACCACCGATGACCACAACTTGTTTGTTTCCCATCACGTTCATCCTGGGGAGCCTATTTCTTTTCCTTCAGCTCCCCATCCCGCCACAAGCTCAGACCTTGATACCTTAAGCTGTCTGAGCTCCGCCACCCTGAAGAAATAGCGCCTTCTGTATACCATCCTGCCAACCCAAGTTGAGCAGATCCCAACCCACCTCCGAGAGATGAACACCATCCGGGCGGTAGTACCCTGGCAACCCACCTTCCAACTCGCTGTGTCACACCACCACTCCCCCCACCTTCCTAACAAAGCTTGCCATCAAGCTGTTCACCTTTTTCCTGCACTTATCGATAGCCACCGGATCCCGCGCGTGTCGCTACCGACGCCTTGGGACGATCTCTGACCAAACTAAGATAACTCCAGGAAGCAGGTCCCTCAATTTGTTGATGTCCTGCTTCATCCACTTCACCAGCTGGCGTTGTGGCGTGATACCCAAATCATTATCCCCCGCATGGAGGACCAGCAGGTCCGGCGTTTGCCCCCCTGCAACCATCCTAAACATTGCCCCACAAACTTCCCCCCCAGCAAAATCCCCGATATCCAAACCATCGGACTGCCAACTGGTCCCTTGGAAAGCCCAGCTGCTGGCCCTGCGCTAGAGCTGCGTCCCTCCTCTTGGCCCAGAAGACAAAGGAATGGCCCACAATCCATGCAACTCGCCCTGGGGAGGAGAAGAAACAAACGGTGAGGGAAGTCAGAGGAAGACTCCCAACCCGGCCCTCATTCTTTTTTTTTCTTTTTTTAATCCAAAAAACCCAATCGCACATAGGAACGGAATCACACCGACTCCCATCTCCCTATCCGCTTTACAACCTCATCCCCCAGCCCCAACCGTGCGGCCTCCGTGGCCGCCCCAATGCGAAAGGAGTGTGTTCCAAAACGCTCAGCCTGAAGCCCCAACTTACCTGGTCCCAACCGAAAAACTTTTGTAAATTGGAACCGGGAAAGGGAAGAGCCATCCGCATGCACCAACAGAGAACCCCTATCGCCGGCCTCCGCGCCAGGTACTCCGCGCCCGGCAAGGCCCATAGCGTTACATCCCGACCCACGCCGCGGACATCCGTTTTGGATTTGCCCAGGTGCACTACCACTTTCCCATCCAAAATACGAACTCCCGAAACCTGCAGACCCCCGGGCACGACCCTATTGGCGCTCACCAACTCCCCTATGCGGAACGCCCCGAAAAATGCCAAGAGAAAAGCCGCTTTGAACAGAGAGACCTCAAACCCGTCTAAACAAACCTCAGGCAACATTCCCACCAGATCCCCCAACAACCGCACCGACACCGGGCGCCTAGCGTCAGGCAGCCTGCGGCCCCTGCGATATCCCTTTAACGCCTGCCTGACGACGAAGGTCTTAGTAAGATCCTCCTTCTCGCGCAACCTGAACCAAAACGCCATCGCCGCCATGGACCTGTCAACCACTGCTGGGGACGCCCCTTTCGCCAGCAATTGACAAGTGTACCACAGAAAAGCGTCCCATAGCGAATCCCCCTTTACTTGATCCAACCCGTCTAGCGACCGCTCCCAAACCTTACTGTAGGAGGCCCATGTGACGGTGCCAGCAAAGCCTTCACAAGTCCCCCAAGCAGGATGCTCCCAGTTGCCATAACTCATCCGGGCAAGCCTGACCCTCCTTCAATGCCCCCGGCGCCGCCGTCCAAAATCGGGACCACTGAAAACGAAACAGAGCGTCAGCCACTTCGTTCAAGTACCCAGGGACATGGCGCGCGCGAAAAACAACATTCTGTGACATACACATTAACACAAAATGCCGTAGCAACCTAACCACTGGCTTAGAGGCAGCAGACTGATGATTCACTGCGTGCACCACTGCCATGTTGTCCGAGAATAAGACCACCTTTCGGTCGCGCAACCCCTCGCCCCACAGCGCCATCGCGATGACCAACGGGAACAATTCCAGGAAAGTCAGGTTGCGCATGAGTGGGCTCGACCCCCATGTCTCCGGCAACCTTTCCGCACACCATCTCCCGCCAAAGTATGCCCCGAAGCCCACACTACCCGACGCATCCGTGAATAGCTCCAGCTCTGCTGCCGACCTGCCCTCCTGCCGGAAGAACACCATCTCCTTGAAATCCCGCAAGAAGGCATCCCATATGCCCAAGTCGGCCCTCATGGCTGCCGACACCCGAATGAAGTGGCGTGGGGATCGAACCCCTGCCGTAGCAGCCGATAGGCTGCGGCTGAAGACTCTCCCCATAGGTATGACACGGCATGCAAAATTTAGCATCCCGATCAATGACTGCAGTTGCCGCAGGGTAACATTGCGCACCATAGCCACAGCAGCCACCGCTCCTTTTAGCCTTTCCAGCTTTTCCCGTGGCAGCCGGCATTTGCCCAGAACCGAATCTATCTCCAACCCCAGGAAACTAAGGCCCGTCGCCGGGCCCTCCGTCTTATCCACCGCCAGCGGAACCCCGAAGTGGCCCGCTACCCATTCAATTGTCCGAAGCAGGTGCAGGCACGCCGAGGAGTCAGGCGGCCCCACACACAAGAAATCGTCCAAATAGTGCACTACTGAACGGCTCCCCGCCTCCACCCGCACCACCCATTCGAGAAAAGTACTAAATTTCTCAAAATAGGAGCACGAAATGGAACAACCCATAGGGTGGCATAAGTCCATGAAATATGCCCCCTCGAAAAAACATCCCAGAAGGTGGTGACAGTCCGGGTGGACCGGCAGCAGCCGAAACGCGGCCTCAATATGCATCTTGGCCATAAGCGCCCCATGCCCCACGCCCGGCCCGCTTAACCAGCTCGACCGCCCGGTCGAATGATGCATACGAGACCGAGCACAAATCCTTACTAATACCATCATTCACCGACTCCCCTTTCGGGTAGGAGAGATGGTGAATGAGCCTGAACTTCCCCGGCTCCTTCTTCGGAACCACCCCGAGGGGGGAAACCCGGAGGCCCTCCAATGGAGGTGCCGTGAACGGGCCCGCCATCCGCCCCAGCCTTACCTCCTTGCCAAGCTTTTCCTGCACCACGCCCGGGAAGTCCGCAACCGATTTCAGGTTGGGCAACCTCCCCGACCCCCCTCCCCCGCTCCCGGAACGGAATATAAAACCCGTGCCCAAAACCTGCCCGAGTACTGAGGCATCAGCCCTATTACCGTAGCGGCTTAGCCACGGCTCCATCACGTCTAGCCTCACTGGGGTTAGGCCCCGGGCAGTGGAAGCGCCCCCTCCAGCCGCGGCAGCCGCTCTGACATTTCCAGACTTACCCTTTTTGAAGCAGCGATTGAGCCCATGAGCACCCCCGCAGCCGGAGCACTCGTGCTTAAATCGACAGGTGGTTCCCCATTTGCACTGGCCTTCATAATAGAGCCAGCATAAGCCCTTTTGGAAGGCAGCCGATGAGGCGGACTGCCCCCTTGCGCCGGCCGAGTGTTGAAAGGGCTGCGCCTTCTGTGCCATCATCAGCTTCATCCAGAGAGGCAGGTCCATTTCATCCCACCTCATACCTGGATTAGCCACCAGCCGTTGTCTGAACTGCTCGTCATACCTCCACCAAGCCAACCCCCCATAGGTACGGTATGCTTCCCAAATGCCGTCCAAGTAGCAAAACATGGACGAGCATAACCCCGGCGATTTTTCGCCGAGCATGCTGGCTAGTTCGCAAAACACCCTCAACCAGTTACCAAAGGATTTCTGAATCTTACGATACTGCTTCCGTTTTTCTTCCTCCTCCTTCTTCTCATCCTTTTTATCGTCCTCCTTGAGGTCAATAAAGTCCTCCAAGGGGAGAAGGGAGAAGATCTCGCAGAACTCACCTTTCCAGATCTTCTCCTTCACGTCCTGTTTCAGGTGAACCCCCAGCGGGCACGCGAAGGAGACATATGCGTGCTGCCTAGTCACGTCAGGAATACCCCCAGACAATTCTGCCCACTCACTCCCAGTCTCCGCCGCCTCCGGCGTCACCCCAGCGTCCCCGCCCGCGCTAGGCCCCGCGGAAATCCCAACACGAGAACCCGTGACCCCAGCCCCCGGAGCCCATACCTGACCAATGCCGCCCTCCATGTCACCCCCCGCTCCCAATGAGTGGAGTAGTGCTTGAAGTGTGTTAACTAAAGCGCTGGAGTGTAATGACCCGCAGGACTCACCGGCCAAGCCACCCGAGACCAGAGCGGTAGGGGCTGCGTTGTCGAGCGCCCGATGTCCAGGAAGAGCGACTTCCGTCATAGCCTCGCCAATCCGGTGCGTCGCCTGTGAAGAGAGGGAACGACTCCGAGACCTGGAAAGAGGAGAAGAAGTCCTGGGAGCGCCTGCCCATCACCAAAGCCTCCCGCTGAGCGCCCCGTACGCGTCGTGCGTGGGAGCCCCTGGGACTACGACTCCTCCTGTCCCCACTCGGGGACCGCCCCCACCGACCACACCTGGGGACTTTCTCCCTGCCCTCCGCTGAGCTGCCTGACGTGTCGCGGTGCCGCCGGGACTTACCCTCCCTCCCCCTGGACCCCAAGGTTCTAAACGGCGAAGAACTGCCACTGCTACTCCCTGAACCAGGGATCCCCCCTAAGGCTACGCACCCCCAACTGCCCACCCTCCAGGGGAGAACCCAACCCCCCACCTCAGCTGACCCCCTGCCTAACCGCTCCCTGAACCCCCCTCGCCTTACATATATAAAAATAATAATATAAGTCATGGCAAAATGATACAATTTTTATTCAGCAAAAGTGGATTAGATTAAGCTGTATACATGTTGTGAGGTTTCCAGTCCCATACAGTAAGGTGGTTAACCATATGATGGACATGGATAGACTAGCAAGAGGGCACACAGCATCGTGGCGACTGGAGTAACACCCCAGGTGTTGCAGGGGAGCAAGATACGCAGGCATGATTATGGAAAACCCATGTGTAGGTTAGTGAATATCACCCAATGGGCCATGCACCAGTCTCCACCTGGTCTCTGCACGCATGTAGTGCCAGGCCTTGTGTAGAGAGCATGGCATCATTGCAGGTAGTCCGAATACCACTAAAAGTGGTGGTGGTAGAGGCAGTGGTTTTAGAGGTGTCAGCTGCCCTCATGGCTGAGATGTTTACTATTGCTGATGGTGGATTAGGAAACAGGATCTCTGCCCCTATCTCCCTCAGTTTGAGTTTGGGATTACTACATGACATTGATGATGGTAGATTTATTTTTATTACAATAAAATAGGTAAGTTACATGAATGATCGTTTAAACTAACTCAACTTTATTTGATGAAGGTTAAAACACACAACAAGTGTGCCTGGAAAATGTTCCTCTCATTGAAGTGTACATTGAGAAATATTGTTGTAGATCAGGTCAGATATGTGGCCTCTGGTTGGTCATCCATTGCGTTGTGATTAGATGGATCAAAATGCAAAAGATTACAGTGCAACACAAATCTGTGATACATCCGAACATGTCCAATAAATAAATGGGAAAACTCACTGGCCATTTGAAAAAAACATGTGACAAAAATAATATATTTCTCCAGTGCTGAATGTGAATGCATTGCAAAACTAAAAATTCACAGTAATGAAGGGGCTAAATAATCAACCCAGAACCATTACACAGAGTTTTGCATGTGTTAGATATTGAGTTTTTTTCTCTTAACTTTATCACTGAAAATCCAGCATTTTGAGATTCTTTGAAACATACCGAATGGATCACCTATTCATTACTGGGAGGAAAGTCAATGGAAAATAACAGCTTGAGTTTCTGAGAAACGCTTACACTCTCTTCCAGTTTAGCCCTGCTGTTATTGTCCGGTGCTGCTATTATAGATTCCTTGGTGGTCCCGTGGTGAATACGATGCTCTGCATGCTCTGCTGAAGTACAGGTCTATATTCCTTCTGTGAATGTCACCTGGTCTGTATTCTAACTGGGGGGCTCACCTGGTCTGCATTACTTCAGGGGACCTCAGCTGGACTGTATTCCTTACGGAAACCTCACCTGGTCTGTATTCCTTCTGGGGATCTCACCTGGTCTGAGAGTTTATACAGAGCTTGGGCTCTGCTACATTACTGGCAACCTGACACTGCCACGCTAGAGAAGACAGCATTCCTAATTTTCCTTAGTGTCTCTTCTGCTGATTTAATATATACAGTTCTGGGTATACATATCATCTCTCTCGTGTTTCCAACACTCAGTATTGAGTCAGAGCACAGGCTGTGATTTACACTTAAAGGGACACTATAGTCACCAGAACAACTCCAGCTTATTGAATTTGTTCTGGTGAGTAGAATCATTCCCTTCAGGATTTTTGCTGTAAACATGTTCTTTTCTTAGAAAATGCAGTGTTTATATTACAGCCTAGTGATAACTCCAATGGTCACTCCTTAGATGGCTGCTAGAGCTGCTTCCTATCTCAGTCTTTCCTAGTGTGCATCACAACATATCAGTATCTCCACCCTCTGCATGCAGACACTGAACTGTGTTTGACTTGTGCTGGCTCTGCCCCTGATCTGCCTCCTTGACAGTCTCAGCCAATCCTATGGGGAAGCATTGTGATTGACTCAGACCACCACTTCTGATGATATCAGAGGTCAAAGGAAGTTCACAGGCAGAGGCAGCAGCTTCCGATTTGAATACAAGTCAGATTTTACTATATTTAGGGGGGCAAAGGGGGCCAGGGGGACTAGATAGTGGTTTTAACACTATAGGATCAAAAATGCATGTTTGTGTTCCTGATCCTATAGTGTTCCTATAAATCTAAAATCTTTGCATCTACGTTTAGTAAGAAAATTGGGCTAACACATGGGCACTTTCTTGGGGTCTTGCCTGGTTTCGGTAGTGTGACTATATTTGCTGCTAAGACATTAGAGGGAAGTTTGCATCAGCTAATGATGAAGAGTAAAACTTCTTGAGGTGGGGTATGAGGGTCGAAGAGAGCCTCTTGGAGTAGTGGTTGGTGAAACCACCTGGTCACGGAGCTGTGTGGGCTGGCAAGGCGTTGATGACCCTCTCTAACTCAGTCTCTGAAATAGGTTCATTCAGGATAATGTATTGTGTTGGTGACAGCTTAGGTAAAGACACTTGATGAAGGAATTCATCCATTTCCTGAAGTTGAGGTCGGTGTGTTGAAGGGTCATCTTTGAAATGTTAAAGTTTGCCATAAAAAGTGGCAAATGCATTAGATATGTCTTGAGGCCTCGAGATTTTACGACCTGTGTCTGAGGTCAGATACGGGATTCTGGAAGTGGATTGTTTACCTCGCAACATGGTTGATAACACTTTACCGGCTCTTTTGCTATGGGTGTAGTATTCATTCGCACTCTGTTCACAGATACAATGATGCACACACACTGACACCATGCAAATGCAACCATGTACTCACAAACAATGACAATTCACATAGACATTACTGATCTCACACTGTGACATTGCGCACTAAAACAGCTTTGCACTCAGATACATTGACACTTTCATTCATATTTCTAGATAGACAGTTAGTACATTTGTGTGTGTGAATGCATGAGTGTACTGCCACACAGTGTGTGTGAATTCAGGAATTTATGGTTCTGGAGTATTAGTGTGTGTAAATGAAAGTGTGTATTAGTGCAGAGGGTGAGTGAGTGCTGGTGTGTTTTTGTACAGCTTGTCATGTGTGATTGCATTGATGTGAAGTTCCAGAGTGGGAATGCAGGGTCCTAACGGTGAGGACTGTCAGTGTGTTTGAGTGCAGGGTTGTGTTTGCATGGTGTCAGTGTGTGCGCGCAGTGTAGTATATGTGATCAGCTCTCTCTGCCTTACCTGTCAGCATCTCCAATCTCCCTCTTTCTGTGTTGTTTCTTTTTATTTCTGTTTATTTTATTCCATTCTCCTAGTTCTCTCTATCAGTTCCCAGCTGTGTGCATATGAAATGTCTGTATGTGGCAACAGCCAAGAAACGTAACTGAAACATGACTCGGGGGCATTTGTCATCACACCCCAAAAACTCGGTCTCACCCCATAACCCTCGCTTCCTATAACTTTGTTTTCAATAATAATCATGTCTTAACTTCTTGTTCAATTCATTTGGCATTCAATATAAAAGAAAATAGAAAGTACTGAAGGAATAATGTCTTTTCTCTTATGTTTTATTAATCTTTCCTCTAGTTTCACCCTCGCTCAGTCTCCCCTCGGACCCTGTATGCGGTTCCCCAGTGATCTCCAGCCGTATTGTTGGGGGAGTGAATGCTGAATATGGAGAGTGGCCGTGGCAGGTGCTCATAAAGTATAATGGGGCCTTTACATGTGGAGGGTCTCTGATCAATAACCAGTGGGTGCTGAGTGCTGCTCATTGCTTCGATTAGTGAGTATAACCCCCTCAGTAATAAATATATTATTATTTCATGTTTTGAACTATTAACTTTAATTTGAATCCAGCCAATAAATATAGCCATTACTCGACATGTCCCCCCTTATAATATAGACGAGTTGTACGTGAGTATTAGATATTATGTAAAAATAATGAAATTTGATTCTGAATGCACAGCTTCCTTCTGAGAAGTATTGACAGGGTGTACAATGTAAAATAACTCATATATGCAAATCTTTGAAAAAGATCCTGAGGCCTTATGGAACTTATCTCCCCAAGGTGATGTGAAAGGTGAAGTAAATGCAAATTTCTCTAATGTCTGCACTTAATATTTGGAATGAAGACAAACCAGATTGTAATTTCAAACACCTTGTGTCAGGAGACGAGTGGAATTCCCATTAGAAGATTCTCCTAGGTGTCAGAGAAACAAACACTTTACCAAAGGGTTCTGAAAAGTGGTGGTTATATTCCATCATCATTTTATTGGTTTTACTAACGTGATCGAAAATGTTATAGATTTCTTCAAAGTAAATTCTGCCAGTTTTCAAAGAAATTTACATTTCAGAAGACACCAAATTAATAGTTGTGAAAAAAACCTGCAACTTTTCTGTTGTAAAAGATGTGGAAATATTCATAAATACCTTGCAAAAAAAAGGGCAATTAACACTGAAAAGAAATGATAGATCACTACAGCTCCCCCCTCCCTCGCATTCCGTCCCCCCCATCCCCTTGTGGTGCAGGAGGGGTTAAAAACTTCTTAACTTCTGTCACTTACTTCAGTCCATTGATGTCCCTTAGCTCCTGGCCTGGCGGGGGAGACCTAAAACCTTTCCTATGTGATTTTTGGTGACACATAGAAACATAGAATGTGACGGCAGATGAGAACCATTCGGCCCATCTAGTCTGCCCAGTTTTCTAAATACTTTCCCTAGACCCTGGCCTTATCTTATAGTTAGGATAGCCTTATGCCTATCCCACGCATGCTAAAACTCCTTTACTGTGTTAACCTCTACCACTTCAGCTGGAAGGCTATTCCATGCATCCACTACCCCCTCAGTAAAGCAATACTTCCTGATATTGTTTTTAAACCGTTCACCTGTAATTTAAGACTATGTCCTCTTGTTGTGGTAGTTTTTCTACCACAGGACATGCAGCGTCACTTATGTGACCAAAAGTCTCCTAACAGCCCGGAAGTCCCTGCAGTGACTGTCTGGTAGACAGCACTAGTGGTGGAGCTAACCGTTCAAAGTAATTATTGCATTATATAAAAAACTGCAATAACTAGTTTTGCAGGTTAAGGGACCTGGGACAGATAAAGATTCTCCAAACATTTGACAAAAATTCCAAGTAAAAGTGTTGGTAGCACTTTAAAATATATCCCCGATTGTATCTCAATGAATGGTGGGGGGCATTGCTTTCATTGTATTTAAAATATAAAGAAACAGATATTTTTAATAACAGTTTTCTTCCAGTAGACCTAGCAAGCGGCCAAGACCATTGCAAGTAGACCTAGCAAGCGGCCAAGGCCATTTTGTAGAACATATCAGGGATAAAGTAACTCATAATTGCTACAAATCACTTAAAATGTCACACATTGGCCAGTAAATAAACATGGCTGTCTTTTTGTCCGTCTGAAAACCCACAAAATATATAGGAAAATTATAATACTAATATCTGAATCACACAAATGTTTAACATATAAAACTTTTTTTTTTACTTAAAACAGAGATTGCAGGTGTTTATGAATAACACATACTACGTCTTGGAGATCAGTGGCATTTCTTGCAGTTAAACCTGGCAGTCATGTTGTGGGGGTTGTGGCGTTACTGAATCTCTGTTCTCATGATAACTTATTTTGTTTTGGTGTTTCAGTCCCAGCAACCCGGAGAATTATAACATGTATTTGGGAATGTACCAGCTAGGGGGGTCAAACCCTCATGGAATTTCGTTTCAAGTAGAGAGGATCATAAAACACCCAAACTATAACACGACCACAAAAATGGGGGACATTGCTTTGGTGAAGCTGAAAAACTCTGTTAACTTTACTGACTACATCCTACCGGTCTGCCTACCGGCTGCGTCTGTCTCCTTCCCATCTGGCTTGGAATGCTGGGTAACCGGCTGGGGAACAAGATCCTCTGGTGGTAAATCTTTTTTCGTACATAGTAACGCGATGATAATGAGGATTTGAATTGCACAATATAAAAAAAATCAATTAAACACAAATTCTTACAATTCTTAATGTGAACAGAACGAAGATTCTAAATAGCACTACGATGTTTATCCTTTATTTTGTTAAGGGCAGAACACTTAGTGAGATGAGAAGATGGATTTTATTTTAGCAGCCTGGATGGGTTGGTTCCTGTAAGAATTTCCCTGTGTTTTTGATCATATATATATATATACATCTTATACTATTTAATTAATACGGTATTTACATTTTGCATGTTTATCCAATGGATTTAGCATTGGTTGGTCTACGGATATAGATTAATTTATTTCATTAATATTTACTCTGTTACTGATGTACATATATGTACATTTATCCTGTTAATTATACATTATTGTTCATTATTACTGATACAGTATTCTTGCAGTGTTAGGGTTTGTTCTAGCAAATTTCGTTAAATACATGTAATTTACTTAATGTATGAATTCAGCCTTTAATGTTCGATTGGCTGCATGTATCCATTCTCTAATTGTATTAAATTACACTGAGCATTAACTTGTTGGTTTGTTCTGGTTTTACGAGGGTTCTGTAACCTTGGTGACATTTTGTGAATTGTCTTTGATGCATTGTACACATCGTCTCACATTGTCTTGGTCATGTGACCCATTATGGCTCTGGTCACATGTTCTCCTCAAGTGCGTCTCCAAGAGGGTGGATTTAACCTTATTGCATTTATCTTCATAAAGTGTACATTTAGCATGAGTGATTAAATTTCACAAAAGCCACATTGTGTGAATGAAACATTGTATTTCTGTTTCTGGTTATTCCTATTAAAGCCTACTTATCCTCTTCGTGGGGTGATCAAACTGTTTCCTTACTAATAGTCTTTTAATAGATTGACAATTCCTTTCCGGCACAATTTACATATAATGGTTGCTCACTTAAATGCTTGTGTTATAAAGTTAATTTAAAATAAATATGTTTTATAACTCATTCTGTTTAATTTGTGTTCTTCTTGAGTGATTAAGGCCTTAATTGATATTCAGACAATTGTGCCTTGTATATAGAGACACAGAATGGTCAAACTCCAGTTTCTTGAACATGATCATCTATTTCTCAATGTCTATTTGTTGTGAAGGTCAAAATTCTGTCATGGATTCCTTAACATTCTATCACATGTCCTACGATTCTTTAGGAACTCTCCCATCTAACAATACCCTCCAAGAAGTGATGACCCCACTGATAGACTACACGCAATGTGACCAGATGTACCACATTAATTCCTCAGTTAGCAGTAATGTCAACATCATTCAGAAGGAGATGATATGTTCTGGTTATAAAGAAGGAGGAAAGGATTCATGTCAGGTTGGTCGCTAAACTTGCAAATTCATCAATGTGATTCCATAGTTATCTCCACAACTGCCCGTACCTCCTGCTACCGCATGCCCTCTCATTTATCCCTCCTCTATACTTACTTTCCTTTATTCTTTAACCTCAAGGTCCTACCCATCATTCCCCTCTCCTGTCATTTCACTATTGTGTTTTTCAGTTTTGACCTTCTTATTTTCTGTTGGTTTTGGGTATTCTTTCTCGACTGACCTTAAATGGAAAAATACAGCGCCCACTGTTCTCTCAACTCATAAACAAATAACTCAATAATGAGAGCCCTCATCATTATTACAAAAAAATTTTTTGTCCTATAAAAATATTTTTACAAAAATTTAATACAATTATATTGTAGACATTTAATGGCAATTTGTTGACTTAACAAATTTATCTTCCAGGGAGATTCTGGGGGACCCTTGGTGTGTAACGTGGATGGTATCTGGATCCAGGCTGGGATTGTCAGCTGGGGTAAAGGATGTGCTTTTGCTAACCGCCCCGGGGTGTACACCCTAGTACCGGCCTTTGAGTTATGGATCAAGAACTATGTACCAGAAATTCCATTTATCAACGGATCAGTGACTCTAAGTACAGGTAAGAGTCCGTCCACAGGCAGCTTATATTAAATCAATGCAACAGTAGCCAATACTTTTCTCCTTCAAAGAGGAAGACACAAGCAAAGCTTTACATTTAAAAAACAAATATTTTAATTAATTTTGCTTTCACAAACTCTGGCATTGTCATATGTATCAATCTTTCCATCTTCTGATACCGTACCCAATATTCATTGCTTATCTCAAACCAATATGGCAGCCTTCTAATTTGCGAGTGCTACAACTCTGCCAGTGGAGATAGACCTCTGCCAGTATGTTGGACGTGACCTCAAAGTATCGTACATGCTTATATTCAAAATAGAGTCAGTGTGAAGCAAGGTGAAAAAAAGGAGACAAAATAATTATGCAGAATTAGTACTTTGTGTGTAACAAAACTGAAAATGTCCTGTGCTTCCTAATAATAGAAATTTATATCCCTTTATTGGCAACCCTAAACAAAGTACCAAGGTTTTGATGATGTGTCTTTTTCAAGCAATAGCTGGACATTATCAATTTTTGCCAATTTTTGCTGGTGGGGTGTAACCGGAGTCACACCTTTTATTTACTGCTAACATTACTGAGTTTATTCCTATTTACAGTGTCATAGTGCTTAGTGTGTAGCAATAATGTTTCTGCATCACTCTGTGTCACCATTGATGGTTATTACTTCATTGGGATGATCCCACTCTAGCCATGCCCCTTTCCTCACTGATTTTATATTTCCCAACATTGTGAGCAATGACTTCCTTCAATGCGAGGCTTCCAGGTGGTCCTATGTCAGAGTTCCCACTGCTGTGAAGGTGACATAACCCAGGCAGCTCTGTAGACATTATCACCAATACAAAACACATGGTTGTGAAGAGAAGTCTGTTTATCAGAATCCACCAATCTGCCATGAAAATGATTGAGTTATTCTAGGTCATTGGAATATTTTTAGAATGCTGTGTCCATGCAGACTGCTACGCGATTACATTTTTTTTACTATTTCATAAATAGATCAGGGAATGTATTTTATACTTTATATATCTCGATATAAGCAGATTTTATAGTATCGTTACATAGTTACATAGTTACATAGCTGATAGTTACATAGTTACATAGCTGATAGCTACATAGTTACATAGCTGATAGTTACATAGTTACATAGCTGATAGCTACATAGTTACATAGCTGATAGTTACATAGTTACATAGCTGATAGTTACATAGTTACATAGCTGATAGTTACATAGTTACATAGCTGATAGTTACATAGCTGATAGTTACATAGTTACATAGCTGATAGTTACATAGCTGATAGTTACATAGTAACATAGCTGATAGTTACATAGTTACATAGCTGATAGTTACATAGTTACATAGCTGATAGTTACATAGCTGATAGTTACATAGTTACATAGCTGATAGTTACATAGTTACATAGCTGATAGTTACATAGTTACATAGTTACATAGTTACACAGTTACACAGTTACACAGTTACACAGTTACACAGTTACACAGTTATACAGTTATACAGTTATACAGTTATACAGTTATACAGTTATACAGTTACACAGTTACACAGTTACACAGTTACACAGTTACACAGTTATACAGTTACACAGTTACACAGTTACACAGTTACACAGTTACACAGTTACATAGTTACATAGTTATATAGTTACATAGTTATATAGTTACATAGTTACACAGTTACACAGTTACATAGTTACATAGCTGAACAGAGACTTGCATCCATCAAGTTCAGCCTTCCTCACATATGTTGTTGCTGTTGATCCAAAAGAAGGCAAAACACCCAGCCTGAAGTGCTTCCAATTTTGCAACAAACTAGGAAAAAATTCCTTCTTGACCCCAAAATAGCAGTCAGATTACCCCACTAATTAGAAATGATATCCCTGTATGTTATGCATTGATATAAACCTAATCTTTATTGTGACATAAATATAACCATTCCAGTAACCCTATATTACACCATCATTTTTAGTAAATTAATAGTGGTGATTTATGGTGTTAATATTGTATAACAATCATGTCTCTATGTTCACCGTAGATTTATTTCTATAAAAAAATAAATATTTTGAAAAGTAATTTTTTACATTTAGTTACTTTTAAAAATAGTGCCACTATCCAGGGTCTTAATGATGTAGCTTTATCCTATACGCCCATATTTCCTGCATGTCTGAAGTCCATCTCCTTACTTTCCTTTCTCATTCTCCACCCAGTTATTCCTCGGACCTCTCCCTCAACCACAACTAAGCCACTACTTGGAAAGTGTGGCTCTCCGGTGGTCTCTGGTCGCATAGTGGGGGGTACCGATGCTGTGGAAGGAGAGTGGCCCTGGCAGGTCCTACTACTGTATAAAGGTGGCTTTATCTGTGGAGGGTCCCTGATCAATGAACAGTGGGTACTGGGTGCAGCTCATTGCTTCAGACTGTGAGTATTACCATCAGTAATAGAGAGGATTCTATAACAGGATCTGCCACCTTTCTGATAACGTTTTAATTTTACTCAATAGGTGTGTAGAATTTAGAATATATTTTCATTATTTAGATACTGTTAGACTAACATTCATTCACTCAGGCATCACAAACTAAATTAGTTTAAATTCCCCATGATTACCATTGCTTTTGGGAAACGCACTGAGCAAGTTACCGAGAGTTATTTAAGTCAATGTGGACTGATCTCCAGAAGTTGATTTGCTGGATGAGGAGAAGTCATTTATTGTCACTCTGTACTTTCTGGTAAAAGATAAGTTAATCATATAGTTAGCAGACAAACAGAATTGATTTGTTTTTTTTACTTGTTTCCGTTTTATTATTTTACAATGCATTAAACAAAATTTGTAAAATCATACAAAATAGTACATGCAGTCAGTAAGTAAAATGCAATACATCGTTTACATAAATCAGTTGGTAAATTAAAACAGTAACCGAAGCGAATCAATTATGATAAAAAACAATTACAATAATAACAATAAAGTGTAACATGATATATATATTTAATGTCTCTTAAAGAGATAAAAGAAAGGGGAAGAGAAGGAAAGATATAGAGACAGGATAAGGGAAGAAGAAGACAGACTGGCTAGGTGTATTGTGACCTCACCTAGGCTAGGCCATGGGCAGACAACCCAGCTTTGGTCCTGGGAAAAAAAATGAATCCCACAGTTTTCCTGTTACACATGTCACCCCCCCTTGACCTATCTGGTCTACCATCACTATTTCACATTGACAGTTCAGAGTGATTTAATCAATTAGTGCTTGGGAATATGGAACATGACTGGCTGACCAGTTCCAAGCTAATAACAGCATTGCTGAAATCAGGATATGAACAATTAACTTAATAGTAAGTTTGGGTAAATGTTGTGGTAACAGGAATAAAGGAAACAGTTCTATGCATGGCTCCAGATGAACCTCTTTTGCTTGAAACATCACCTGTATTACCCATCCCCAGTATGGCTTTACCCTGGGCAACATCCATCATATATGGATCATGGTTCCTACTTCAGCTAGACATCTCCAACACGTTTAATCATATTAGGGAGTATATGTGCTAGCCGAGCTGGAACCAAGTACTACCTGTACAGTATTTTCCTAATAATTCCTAAGTGAGAAGCACATGATGTGTTGCCCTTGTGAGCTTTGGAAATTTGGAACCATTGTTCCTGGGTCAGTTTTTATCCCAAATCTTTGTGCCATGCATCTTTGAATCCCACTTGCTGTGGCCTCTCCCCATTTATAAGGTGACACTCAAGCGGTCAACAAATAATTTACCAGAGTGGGAAATGTAATTAAATTATTTTCTGAGTATCATCCATCTGAGTTCAAAAGGAGATCAATGGGGTAAACTAGTTTCTCTGGTAGAGATCATGAACTTGTTTATGCCAATCAAGCAGTTCACTACTAGATCGTTTCTTTAAATGGGAAGCAACCCTCTACTCATAGACTTATGTGACAGCCACCCCACTGAATACCTCAAAGGCCAGGTAATTCAATAGAGACTAATTAAGCCTTCACATATTTCACCAAAATCTTATAGTTGAAGGATTTGAGGTACACAAAATAGAATATCAGGTGAACATGGAGGGTTGTGCCTTTATATTCATATTGATCCCTCAGTGGCAGCACCACAGTCATATGATCTGACTATTGTATCAACCCAATATTACAATCTAACAACTAGTTTAAAGAGGAACTTTGCATAACCCCCCCCTCTCCCCTCCCCCCCAAAAAACAGCTTAAATTCAGGAGTAGGAGTTATGTACTCTAGAGAAATATTATTAGAAGTATTCTCTCATGTTTAGGTGTAAGGTACCCCTGATGTTGTATAAATTGCGAGTTACCATAAGATTGGTAATAGTCGTGCAATTTGGTTTGAGGGATCGGAATCTAGGAGAGTTGAGAAGAATTGAAGAATTCAGACTTGGATCTAACACATGTAGTTTTCTTTTCATGTTGCAGCTTGAAATTGGAAGGGATATGCTGTAGATTTAATCATGTGGTGAACATCAGTCTTAAAATGAGTTTCCTGTAAACATACAATGCCAACTTGCAGCTTCTGTAGATCTTTAATAAGGGAGTACCTTTTAGACAAAGTATTTAACTGACGTTTTGAAAATTAATTTTTATATTAACACCAGAATATCAACACGGTATAAATGGTGGTGCTGCATTAGTTTAAGAAAGGATCCCGACAATGAGTAATGTCCCTTGCAAACCCCAAAGACAAGAGTAGGTCACCAGACAAACATTGTGAAGGCACAGAACATACAGTAATGTAACAGGAGTAAAACATTGTATCTCAATTGTTGCTTCCTAAATACTTTTGTTTCTTGGACAACCTTCCAACCTCTCCCAATAGTAAGAAGAAAGAAATTGAAGGGGCATCTGCCACCCCTTTATCCAGAAGAGAAGGAAAAAACATTAAGGGTAAACAAACTCGACCAAGAACAACCTTTAGATAGGGTACTGTAATTAATGGGCATCTTGGGGGAGGACAATCCAATACATTATTAAAAGGTGTAGACAATGACATGCTCCAGCATGGGAGAACAAAGCTGGAGTGCTTTCCTTCTGCTATAACTTTTAACACTATTTTTGTTTTTCAATTAAAAAAAACAAAAAAAATAAGTGTTTTTTGTTTATTTATGTGTTTATTTATTTCCATTTTAAAAGTGTAGTACAATATACAAAATTGGAGCACAACCCAGCCCTCAAGCCCATTCTAAGCTGATAAGACGTGTGTTGTAGAACATCAGAACAAGCTCTTCCAAAAAAATGCAATAAAGGGTGAAAAGCTTATGACCATTAAAGCAAAACAGCAAAATAACTTATACATAACCACTCAAAACGTATCTCGGGTACAGTCCTGTGTCGAAGTTTAGATCCCACTTTGATTTGAATTAGTAGAGCCTAGCAAAAGAAAGCATACCAGAGACCCCAGGATACCAAGATTCAATTAATCAAATTAAACAAGTTTTGAGTACCGCTAATAAAAAAATCAAACAGATGATAAACCTCAATGAGGACTAAAATTTCCTCGAGTCAAGCAAAGGATTGGTATAGGCAGCAATTTTATCAGAATGTTGCAGAGAGTAGATTAAATAGCTCAACATTGGTTGAATTATAATTCAATACCCTACATTTGCTGGTAAAAAAGAGAATTATTTTGTCTAAAAAAAAAAGTCTAAAAATCCAGAAATATGGATTGTTATTTTCCTACTTAGAGATCAAAAACAGAGATTGTAGATATCGAGAAAAAAAGTAACTTGCAATAAAATTTAATGTAGTCACAAAGATTTCTTGCTAATAGCTTCATTGTGACTCCTGAGAGGTTGAGTTTGCTCAATATATTTACAAGGAATAAGGCATTGTCTAATCTAAATATAACACCTTTTTGTGTTTCAGTTCTAGTTTCCCGGAGTATTATACTATTTCCTTAGGAATATATCAGGTAGGGGGGTCAAACCCTCATGGAATTACAGTTCAGGTGGAGAGGATCATAAAGCACCCAGACTTTGGCACAACAGGGGACAGAGGGGACATTGCTTTGATGAAGCTGAGAAATCCTGTCAACTTTACTGACTACATCCAATCAATCTGCCTACCGGCTGCGTCTGTCACCTTCCCATCTGGCTTGGAATGCTGGGTAACTGGCTGGGGAACTAGATCATCTGGTGGTGAGTCCTTTTTTTTTAGAATTTTTATTTATATCAGCTTTTTTATCAAAGTTCGATAAGGAGCATGGAAAGGAAAAGCTGAAAGAAAGGGGTTACCTGCATCTACATAATATTGACATTGAGTTGTACAAGGTCAAACTTACATCAATTGTCATATAAAACACTGGATATTGTGCCATCTAGTACTGTCATCCTTTACAGTAGGGAGATATCCTATCATTACATAGCCGTGGAGGTTCTATCTGCATTACACCTTTTTTTCGTAAGCAACTGTATTGGCTAAATAACCACAAGAGTGAAGCCAAAGTGCTTGTCTTGATGTAAATCTCTGATCCTGTAAGTAAGTCCCATAATGTCAATTTTTCTTTTTTTATAGTCCACTACTTGAGTCCCTGCACGATTGTATATATGCTGTAGATTTTGATTAAACTTAGTCTAACTTCGACCTCTTTATTATTCACATATAGTCCATGCTTCAAGTATAAAATCAATTAATAGGTGCACAATATGGAGTCTACAAAATTTCAAGTGAAGCTCAAACACCTTAAGTGGTATCCCCTAAACCAGCTCTACAAGATACAACAAAAAAACATACATACATAAGGTGGGGCTTCTTACATAAGTTGTTCAGTATGTATAAGTCAGGAGTCATAAACCACATATGACTCGGATGGTAAGCGCTTGTGGACACTTTAAGGATGTATCCGTTACATGCAATGCAGATATCATAATATGGAAAAAGAAAAATGTATGATCATGTAAATAGGAATTTTGGAAGACGAGGAACTAACTGTCTTGAGGTATCAGAAAATCTTTGGTTTGGACCAGATACTACTGGTAGAGAATCAGTGTAAGTTACATATTTGGTATTCTTTATGGACTCTAATAGCACAGTTTTAGAAGAAAAGGGTGATAGAAAGACCTAATCCCACTTCTTGCAACACTTCAGTCATGTTGTAGATGAAGAATTCTCCCATGAATAGTATGTGAGGTGTGGCGGAATGGACACTCGTAATGTACTTTTATTCCCTGTTGTTCGGCTATCCGTACACCCTTGTTTGTTTACCAAACCCCCATCTGTGTGGCCACTTGTTCGCACCTTTTAACAACCGACCACCCATGGCTGTTAATCACAAATTGCTCATTGATAAAAGTGTTTTCCCTGTGTGGCCGCCGTTCGTATAACCAAACGCACGCGTGCAAACAATTGGCAGCCATTTTGTCTCCCGAACGCGGGCAGCGTTACATGGTCATCGACAGCGTTGAACTGATTTCGGCTACACGACCCCGCGAGCACCTGGTGAACTGGTATCACTGCCCATCCAACTTCCTGAACAGTTATGAGAACAGCGTTCAGGAGACATGAACTACCGAACAGGGGGAACATTTGTACACTAACAGCCAGGGGGAGCATTTGTCGGTGTTCGTGTGAGGACCTCTGATAGATGACTGGCCTTTGCCTCGTTTTCTCTGGAACTGTTTTGGGGCATCACCAGGTGGTCGTCCAGTCAAAAATGTATTTGAATGGTGTTCCTGTACCACCAAAGGGATCTGAGTGATATTTGGTCAAAGTGTGCGCTCAAATCCAAGCTATTCGGTGATGTGACTTTCGTGGGGTTCTGAAGTATTAAAATGTATTTTTGAGGTGTTTTAAATTATTGTAGATTTTTCTGTACCTGAGAGATAATTGAGTTATAGATTTTTTCTCATGCAATTACCTCTCAGACACAGAGGATCTTGGAAGGGGGGAAAACGTCTTGGATTATTATACAGCTTATTTTAGCTACAAGGACTGACCAGCGGAGATACCAATGCTAAGTATTGAAGCTCCGCTACATGAGTGCTAATTGTTTGTTGGGTAGGGTTATACATGCTTTTTTATATTTGGTGTACAGGTTGGCCATGGTTTGTAGATTAATGTCAATTTGTACTTTGCAATAGATCACTTCACGAAGAGGTGTAACTGGTATCGTGCTGCTGGTATATTCAGTTTTTTTGCAACTGGGTAAATTATAATACGATTCTACAATCAAACAATTGTTCTATTTGTGCAATGGATGCCATCAGTCGTGGAGCTGAATAGCGCTTACTGAAAATGAAGTTTCTCTGTTTTTATGTTCCATAGTTAGGGAGGTACAAAGGGGGAGATGCGGAGGGTAAAAGAAACATTTACCCATCTGCAAATCTGATTCAATTAATCTGTAGAGAACCCATGTGCATATCATTGATATTAAGGTACAGTACGTTCCAATTGATTTTACTAATGGTTCTAGGACTAAAATATACACACAACAGAAGGGAGAGAGGACAACCTTGCCTGGTAAAAATGGTAAGTTCAACGGATTTAGACAAAAACCTTTGCTTGTTCCTTGTGCTCACACTGTTTCATATAATGCAACAAGTTTGTTGGTAAATGTGAGTGGGGTGGCACAACTCGGGAAGAGAGTTTGTGCAGTGACTCACCTAAGATGGCAGACACAGACCAGTGGTCTAGATTCAGAAGAATGCATTGGCAACATGGAGACAGGCTTGATTCCAGCCCGTGGCTAAGCTAAAGAAGATCCTGAGGAGCCTTGGAAAATCCTTATCCTGACGCTCGCATGCATCAATCTGCCTACTTGGCCCAGAGGCTTGCGGTGATCCTTTCTGAAGTGGGACCTTGCTCAGCCCCTGGAGGGCATAGGATGACTCGACTCATGGACTGGACGATGCACAGTACATGGTCATCCACCTTCCCCATCTATGTCTAGCTAGCAGGAGATACTCTCTGTTCTGTGGTTTCACCCACTATCTTGTTCCCAACTATCAGTGTGTTTCTCTTATCACCTCACATGGCTCCTTTCATTTTTCTTACTACTGTTGTGGGGGCCTTAAGGGTTACTTACTAAGATAAATAAATGTTTTGTTTACTTATGCACACCTGGTCTGTGTTATACATCCTGGTTTTACGCATGCTTATCTAACCTGGTTACTCTATTATAATGAATGTATGTGTGTCTAGCTTGTTGTTTTTAATATAATTTTTTTTTTAAATGTGCTGTTTTCTCTGCCATGACAATGATTGTTGCTGAATTGCTTGTTCCTGCTGTTGTGGCATTGCAAGCCTGTATGTAACCTTGAGCACAATAAAAATAAAAAATAAAAAAATTAATAAATAAATAAATAAAAATGTGTAAATTAGAATAAGGGATTTTCTTAAAGTTTGGCTTAAATGTATGTAATTGCTGTGTTATGGTGTATTTATATGCTAGCTATGCCTCACTTGCTTCTAATAAATGTTATGCTATTTTTTTTTCAATCAAAAAGTGCTCGTTAGTAAAGCGGCTAAATCCTTGTGTTACAAAGTTAGTTATAAATAACTACTCATTGGAATACAGTCTAGCAAATCTCAAAGTTGTTCGAGACTTTAAATCTTGTGAAGCCTTGTGTTTTGTCTAAAACATTAAACATACATTAATGTGTCCTATGATCTTATAGGAAGTCTCCCGTCTAACAATACCCTCCAACAAGTGATGACCCCACTGATAGACTACACGCAATGTGACCAGATGTACCATATTGGTTCCTCCGTTAGTAGTTATTTCACCATCGTCCAGGAGGAGAAGATATGCTCTGGATATGAAGAAGGAGGAAAGGATTCGTGTCAGGTTGGTCGGCTACCTTGCAAATGTATCAATTATCTTCTGGATCACTCTGCATTAATCATATTACTATTGGCTGATTATTGATTAGTCACTCTCTGGCACTGTGTGCTCTCTATATATATGTTTATCCTGTGTTTTGGATTATTATTTTATTTGTGAATTATTTAGATATTTCCCAGCATTCCCAGAGATTTATTTCTGCAGATAATTCTGGAGCTTTATCTCTGCAAACTGATTAAGATTTAACCATTGAAAAAAGTATGTGATCTCTTGCTGACATTATATTGCGCATTCACATGTATCAATCCAAATTATATAATATTATGTCAGATACCAGCTTCAGCTAAAATGATTTTCTCTTTTACTATTGGCTGAATATTAATATATTAATTAGCTTATCTCTGATAATGAGTGAATATTATGGAATTATTGTCTGATTGTGATTCGAGCATACAGGTTCATGCATTAAATCTCAGGGTATCTATTGAGCAGAGTAACTGTAATAATTAGCACTCACAGAAATTAAACTAAATATCGTAATGCTCTGTCTGATCCCAGTTTCAGTTGCATCTCGTCCGTCTGTTCTATTGTGTTCAGAATTTAAAGCATTGTAACTTATACTTATTTTATTAATGTTTAATAGTGACTGAATAATAATAAATTAACCCTTCCCTTTACATAAACTGGACCTCACTTTAAATATGTTGACCCTTTATATTAGAATAAACAGCACAGCCCACCCAAAGTACCTGTAGGAATATATGTGAAGAGATATAAATAATATTTACCCCTGTACACTCTTGTTCAGTAGATATAGTTAGGACTCCTCTGTATCCTCGATATGTGAGATACAGAAACAGATATAGCTACAGGTATAAAATAAAAAACAATCATAAAGTAATTTAGAAAACACACCCGAATAATGTAAGTGATTCAATAGCACAAACCAATTCTGATTGTAGACAGATCACTTTAAATCATGGACCCAATTCACCAAACCCCTCCCAATGGTTCAAGAACATGCAGGAAAGGAACAAGATTCCTAGTGCAGAGATTCAAAGTCTAAATCACAATTTTATTACAAGTCAAACTTTCAGGATTAAAACTCAGTGAAGGCTGCTTTTCCCCAGAGATGGGAATGAAGACAGTTCCTAGAAATTTGCAAGCGCTTGAATGAAACTTGAGAGCTGTACCTATTTATTCATTTATTTTATCTGTTTGTTGCTGTTTTAATTAATGGCCACTATTGGTGGAGGGAGGGTGTATATTTTGCCTAAACTGATACTCACATCAGGCAGCTGATCCTGACTTCTGTTCATGCGCTGATGTGTCTTCACTGAGTTTTAATCCTGTAAGTGTGACCTGTATTAAAACTTCTAGATTTTGTATAAAAACTTCTAGATTTTGAAGCTCTGCACTATGAATCCTATTTTCTTTACTGCATGGTCTTAAACCATTGTTTAACGTGATAAGCCTACAATCAGAATTGGTTTGTGAGTGCTATTTCTTTACTTTCATTATTATGGTGTATATACTATATTACTGTATGATTGTTTGTTTGTTTTATACCTGTAGATATATATATATATTTTTGTATGACCTCATATACAAGTCTGATTTTACTACTCCCTCCACAACCACCTGGACCTCATGCCCTCTCATGTATCTCCTCCTCTATACTTACTTTCCTTTATTCCATAACTTTAATGTCCTACAATATCCTACATGTCTATCCCTCTGCCTTTCTCCTGTTGTGCTTTTTAGTTTTGACCTTGTTATTTTCTGTGGGTTTTTTCTTTTTTGACTGATCTTAAAAGGAAATATATAGTCACCACTGTTCTATCTCTCATAAACAGATTGCAATAATAATAATAATAATAATAATAATAATAATAATAATAATAATAATATCTTCTAATGAATATTAATTAAATATAAAAATATGACATATATTGTAGACATTTTAATGGCCATTTGTTGACCTAACAAATATACTGTGCAGGGAGATTCCGGAGGACCCTTGGTGTGTAAGGTGGATGGTATCTGGGTCCAGGCTGGGATTGTCAGCTGGGGGGAAGGATGTGCTTTACCTAATCGCCCTGGGGTGTACACCCTAGTACCGGCCTACGAGTCATGGGTGAAGACGTATATACCTGAAATTCCATTCATCAACGGGTCAGTGCCTCTGAGTACAGGTAAGAGGCAAGCCCCAGTTTATATTATATTTTTTCATTCAAAGACACAAGAAAAACTTTTATTCATATTGATATCACAAATTCCAGCTTTGTCATACTGAATAATCTTTTCATCTTCCAATATCACACCCAACATTCATATCTTAATCTTAATCCATATTATATTGTCTTTCCTCCTCCTAATACTGATCCTCCTCTCTCACTCTCCCTTCAAGTCAGTGATATCCACATAAGTCCATCCCTACAAGCGCGCTGTCTTGGCGTCATACTTGACTCTGGTCTCACCTTTGAGTCTCACATCCAGTTTGTTGCCAAGTCCTGTAGGTTCCAACTCAAAAACATAGCCCGCATCCGCCCCTTTCTTACGCAAGATGCTACCAAGGAGCTTGTCCATGCTCTAGTAATTTCCCGCATGGATTACTGTAACCCTCTCCTGATTGGTCTCCCCAAAAGCCGTACTGCCCCGCTACAGTCTGTAATGAATGCTGCAGCTAGACTGATTTTCCTATCCAGTCGGTTCTCTCACACCACGCCCCTCTGCCAGTCCTTACATTGGCTCCCTGTATCCTATAGGAGTCAATTCAAAGTGCTAACCCATACATTTAAAGCACTGAACAATTCCAGCCCCTCTTATATCTCTTCACTGATCCAGAGGTATGCCCCTCCTCGTACCCTCCGCTCTGCCCGCGACCACCTCCTGACCGCTGCTCGCACCCGTACGGCCAACTCACGCTTGCAGGACCTCTCACGGGCGGCTCCTCTCCTATGGAATAACTTGCCTACTGCCATCAGACTCTCCCCTAGTCTTCAATCATTTAAGAAGGGCCTTAAAACCCATCTCTTCAGGAAAGCGTATGGCCTCCCAGAGTAATCTCTTCCTTACATACCGGTCTCTTGCTCTCTCCTATGGGATAGTGCTTTGCTCTCTTCTCCAGCTCTGCTTCACTCCTACCTGATATTTCCTATCCTAATGTTTCTAATACCCCACCTCCTATAGACTGTAAGCTCATTTGAGCAGGGTCCTCTTCAACCTATTATTCCTGTAAGTTTTCTTGTAATTGTCTTATTTATTGTTACATCCCCCCCTCTCAAAATATTGTAAAGCGCTACGGAATCTGTTGGCGCTATATAAATGGCAATAATAATAATAATAATAATAATAATAATAATAATAATAATAATAATCATAATAATAATAATAATAATAATAATAATAATAATAATATGGTGCCTTTGAATTGGAAAGTGGTACAAGTCTGCCAGTAGGGATACACCTCTGCCAGTATTTTACACGTGATCGCTAGATATAGCACACACATTTGCTCACATTCAAAATAGAGTCAGTGTGAAGCTGGAAATTACACCAAGAACAAGAGATGAAATCATTGGAAAGAGTTAGTGCTCCGTGTGGAATAGAACAGATAATGTCCAGCACACACTTATAGTTCAAAATGATACCTGCATTTGCAGCTTCACATCTTCTCGATGTCGCCCACATATCTCATCATCGTGGTGCGTCATCCGACGTAATTTATGATGCAGAATGCTTCTCGTATTACTTTTAATATTAAAGCTTTATAGTACTTTGTATTATGTGTGCACAAACTTATGACATCACATTACGCTGTATCCAATCACAATCCAGTATAGCCAAGGCCAGATTTACATGTCAGGTACCTGTAGGCACAATTTTCTAAGGCACCCCCAGCTCACCAACCAAACAAAAACTATTAAATTAGGTATAATGAATGTATTAACTGGACATTGCAGATATAAAACATCTAAAAACATACTCATATTTACCAACAGTTTATATATAAATATATGCATGTGCACATATCTGCTCTGCTTGTCTTGTGTTTGAATCTGTGAGTATAGTGAGGTATGCAGCTCTGTAAAAGCACGCAGGGCTAAAGATAGTGTTAGCAGTGGTTATGGTAAGGACAAAGGTTAAGGTTAGAGAGGGGTTAATTTCAGAGTTATATCATATAGGGGGTTCATTGTTAAGAAGATTAACATAATACACATTCTACAGACAAGATAAAGGGAGAGTAACACCATGATATAATGTGTGCAAATATGTGATACTATATACACTGACAAACAGCTATATACACTGACAAACAGCTATATACACTGACAAACGGCTATATACACTGACAAACAGCTATATACACTGACAAACGGCTATATACACTGACAAACAGCTATATACACTGACAAACGGCTATATACACTGACAAACGGCTATATACACTGACAAACGGCTATATACACTGACAAACAGCTATATACACTGACAAACAGCTATATACACTGACAAACGGCTATATACACTGACAAACAGCTATATACACTGACAAACGGCTATATACACTGACAAACGGCTATATACACTGATAATACACTGATAAATAATAACAGATAACTATCTCCCGCTCTAGGAGATACCAACAGGACACAGGGACACATATGAAAACATATTACATACAGGGGGTGAATTTTGGGGCTCGGCGCCCCAGGATGGGAAGGAGTTACAGGGTTTTACAATGCCCAAGATATCAGCATTCATAGTCTGGGGCTCTAGGCTCTGTACATCCCAGAAATTAGTTCCATGGAGTTGCTTGGTTTAGTACGGCAAATTCAAACTTCGCGCCTAAACCAAGCAACAGCCAATCGGCTGAACTGGCGCAACCAAATCGTGCAAATCAATGCTCAGGGGAGGAAGGAGTTTCGCCGCCCAATCAGAAGAAAGGGCACGAAACTCAGTTGTGCCCATTGGCGTTCGAGGAGGAGAGGGGTTTCGTGGCCCAATCAGGAAGGGCGCGAAACCCGATTGCACCAATCCTCTAAACCAATTTGTGCCATTCAGCGCCCAGGGACGAGAGGGGTTTTGCGGACCAATCAGAAGAATGGGCGCAAAACCACGTCTGAACGGGCACTCCTGCTCTGATTGGTCGACAGCGCCCTGCAGCGACCAATAAGTGCTTACTCATGCTGACCATCCAGGAGAATGGCGCAAACCCAGTTTGAGTGGGCGCTCTTTCTACCATTGGTCAGCACGGACTATCACAAGGTCAGCTAGACCCTGCAGCTGTGGGACCAACTTACAGCTCCAGAGATTCCCTGCTGGCACACATCCCTCTCTCCGGTTGATACCCCTCTGCAGGTATCCACCAGAGAGAGCGTTCTCCTGGACAGCCACGAGCCAAGCCTCGTAGCTGCCAGGTGGGGGGGGGGGGGGTAAAAGTGATTATAGCTCTGTTGGGAAGTAGGTAGGATGATCCTCGACATGGGGATCAAAGACAGTGTGCACAGGCCAGTTTGGGAGATGAATGCTCCCCCTGGTGGGCGTTCGGTGATACAAACCGGCGACCACCCAGTGTATGCACGTGCCGCTTGTTCCCTTGCGGTCTGCGTTTTTCACACCTCGTTAGCGATGTGTGAACATTCTAACTAAATCTAAATGGAGTCTCAGAGTGGTCCAGCACACAGAACTCCGTGCGCTGGAGCGCCCCAGCGTGGTTGAAGCTTGCGGTCTGTGGTTTCTAACTAAACATTCTAAATGGGGTGCCGGAGCGCCCCCGTGTGGTTAAAAGGTACTTTGCATGATTTAGGGTCAAAATTACAGAAAGGGGAAAATTACAAAAGGGGAACACACATTCCAGGGGAGTACATCCACAAATATGAAAGGGCAATTCACAGTTAGACAGCGGTCCCTCCCACCACAAGGGTTTTATCAAGTGATCAGACTTATGGAGACTCATGTACCATCCAATGATGTAAAAGCAGAATATAAAAACAAACAAACATACACATAAAAGAAAATGTTTCTATACGTTTCATCTTCAGGGACAAAAATTTGTCCTTACTCTTCCTGTCCAGCTTCACACACAGACACAGGAGAAGCTGGGACCGCACTATGTTTTACACCCTCTATAACAGTCCCCACAGCTCTGATATTAAGGCTGTCTGGACACAGAGGATACTGGCCATGGTCCCTTTTATTTATCTCTCACCAGTCTATTTAAGATCAAAAAAGGCACATTATAAGTTTCCGAAAACAGTTGCCCCCAAGTGGTCATGCTCGTATAGGCAGGTATATACTTCATAGTTATCTTTGTCTCGTTGCCCTCAAGGTTTGTTCATACTGTACTGAGTGCATCCTTAATGTATATAGGAATTCCCATTTAGTTACTTGTTTGACTCTTCTCATAAATATAACCTAGTTATAATTCTAGTAAACCTATTTACAGCAAAATTGTTTTGTAAATGCATAGTGGAGATTTATTGTGTTAATATTGTATAACAAGCATGTCTCAATCTTCTCCTTAGATTTATTTATTTAAATATATCAAATATAATGAGAGGTATTTTTTTCCATTTTTTTATTTAAAAAAAAATTGTGCCATTATCCAGGAACTTAATGATTTAGCAATATCCTATAAGCCCATATTGCCTGCATATCTGAAAACCATCTCCTTACTTAGCTTTCTCGATCTTCCCCCAGTGATTCCTCAGATCTATTTCTCCACCACAAACCGACCACCACTTGGAAAGTGTGGCTCTCCGTTGGTCTCTGGAAGGATAGTGGGAGGTACTGATGCTGTGGATGGAGAGTGGCCCTGGCAGGTCCTGGTACTGTTTGATGGTGACTTTATATGCGGAGGGTCCCTGATCAATGAACAGTGGATACTGGGTGCAGCTCATTGCTTCAAATAGTGAGTATTACCCTTAGAAAACAAACCTACCTAATAAACATGTGTTGAGATGAGGATAAATGTTCATTATTTAGATAATGTTAGACTAACATTACTTCACTCTGACATCATAAAATAAATCAGTTTCAATTCCTCTGAATCTCCCCCCACCCCCGACAAACAAACTCCCCAAATTCCCATTGCTTCTTGGACAAACTCACTGAGCAAGTTACCGAGAGTCCTTGAAGTCAATGTGGACTAATCTCCAGAAGCTGGTTTTCTTGATAAGATGTAATTTAGTGTTACATTCTGTACTTCCTGTTGTAAGATAAGTTAATTATACTGTTAATTACAAATAATATTATTAACAACAATAAAGTGTGGGTTACATAAAATATATCTTGAAAACACAAAGGATTGGCAAGACGAGGAAGGACAGAGAAAAAGAGAAGATAAGAAGAGAAGGCAGACTAGCCAGTTGTGTTGACTTGCTGCAGGGGTCCCATAACCAGTAAATAGATACCTCACGTAGCCTAGGGCATGGATATACAACCCAACTAGATCTTTGATTCTGAGAAGAACCTCATTCCACAGTTTGCCTGTTACATATGTCACCCGCCCCTGACCTAGCTTGTCATATTGACAATTCAGAGTGATTTGATTAATTTGTGCTTGGAAATTTAGAACATGACTGGTTGACCAGTCCCAAGCTAATGACAGCATTGCTGAAATCAGGATATGAATACCTAATTAAAAGTAGGTTTGGGTAAGTGTTGTGTCAATAGGAATAAAGGAACAGTTCTGTGCATGGCTCCAGATGAACCTCTTTAGCTTGAAACAGCAATTGCTTTACCCATCCCCAGTATGGCTTTACCCTGGTGCACATCCACCATATATCGATCATGTTTCCTACCAACACGTTTTAGCATATTAGGGGAGTATGTATGCTAAACAAGCTAGACAATTGTACCACCTGTACAATATTTTTCTCATAATCCCTAAGTTTTAAAAAATTGGGACCATTGTTCCTGGGTCAGTTTTTATCCCAAATCTTCGTGCCATGCATCTTTGAATCCCACTTGCTGTGACCTCTCCGCATTCAACAGGGTGATACCAGCGAGATAATAGTTTTTTGACTGATAATCTTTGCAAATACATGAATTCTAATGAGATCAAGTTACTTCACTCACCCTCTAATATTGAAATCACCAAATTGGAAACCAGATAAGGTTCACCTGAAAATACAGAATCAATGCTGCAGCCGACAGATTGTACAAAAGTAAAACAGCAGAATAAAGTCATGTATAACACCAGGAGTAAATATCTAGGAAAAGAGAAAAAAAAAAAAACATGGAAAATAATCACATAGTTACACAGTTACATAGTTACATAGCTGAAAAGAGACTTGTGTCCATCAAGTTCAACCTTCCTCACATATGTTGTTGCTGTTGATCCAAAAGAAGGCAAAAAACCCAGTCTGAAGCGCAACAAACTAGGAGAAAATTCCTTCTTGACCCCAGAATAGCAGTCAGATGTCTCCTTGGATCAAGCAGCTATTACCCCACTAATTAGAAATTATATCCCTGTATGTTATGTTTTTGCAAGTATTTATCTAATTGCGGTTTAAACATCTGTATGGACTCTGACAAAACCACCTCTTCAGGCAGAGAATTCCATATCCTTATTGCTCTTACTGTAAAAAAAACCTTTTCTTTGCCTTAGATGAAATCTCCTTTTTTCCAGCCTAAATGTGTGACCTCGTGTCCTATGTATAGCCCTGTTTATGAATAGATTTCCAGATAAAGGTTTGTACTGGCCCTGAATATATTTGTATAATGTTATCATATCCCCTCTCAGGCACCGTTTTTCCAAACTAAAAAGATTTAATTTTCTTTCTTCGTAACTAAAATGCTCCATTCCTTTTATCAATTTTGTAGCTTGTCTCTGCACTTTTTCTAGTGCCATAATATCCTTCTTTAGAACAGGCGCCCAAAATTGCACAGCATTTTCAAGGTGTGGTCTTACCAGCGATTTATAAAGAGGCAAAATTATATTTTCATCCCAAGAATTTATGCCCCTATTTATACATGACAAAACCTTACTGGCCTTAGCAATTGCAGATTGACATTGCATATTGCTGCCTAATTTGTTGTCTATAACAATTCCCAAATCCTTCTCGTGTGTGGTTATCCCTAGTTCACTACCATTTAGGGTGTAAATTGTTTGTGCATTCTTGACCCCAAAGTGCATAACTTTGCATTTCTCTACGTTAAATTTAATCTGCCATTTAGTGCCCAGTCCCCCAATCTATCCCTCTGCAGCAAAGCAATATCCTGCTCACATTTTATTACTTTACAAAGTTTTGTGTCACCTGCAAACACTGATACATGGCTTTCAATACCTATTGCAAGATCATTTATAAAAAAAGTTAAATAGAAGCTATGTAACTATGTAACAAAATATGGAAGTGGTGAGGGGTCAGTACTCTAAAATATAGCAGGAAAATACAACAAATAACAAGGCAGCACACCTGAAAATAAGGCTCCCTCACATGCCTTACAAGTAGACAAAGCAATAGGAAAGAAGGTGGGAGATAGGCGGCGCCAATAAATTCAAATAAAACATATGGTATATATAAAAAATAATATTGAATAAAATAAATAAAAATTAAATAATAAAATATAAAATAAAAATAGAAAGATCCAGAGATAACGTTCAGTAAAGTCTTTTGTTAAAAAATGGACGTAAAGCCAAAGATAATTCTATGAATGGGAAGTCGCTCTGTAAGGTAGGGGTGTTCTTAAAGTCCGTGGAGATAAAAGAAACAACGGATGGTGCAATATATTCAACAAGCAGGTAGCAAGTTAGTAAAAGGTCTAATATGATCCTACTCACATTTTAAAGAGCTAAGGAACTAGCTCTAGTATGAAGTGCGTACAGTGGTATAATCCCCACTTATAGGATATGTGAGCTGGTGTCTTGTCTGAAGGAGGGTCATATGAAATATAAAAGGATCAGCAATAGTGCTCTCTATTTAAAAAACTGGAGTACGGAGATAAAATATAAAGTGTTTACTCACATTTCCATGAGCAGGCGGACTGCTCAATGTGTAGGGCTTGAGTGGTATAATTCCCACCTAGGATTATTTGGAGTAATGTCTCACTGGAACAGGATAAAAACTCAGAAGCCAGGTAAAAAAGTATTAAAAATAAGATAAAAAAGTAAAATGGCAACTCACAGAGAGGAAGTGGCCAAAATACCTTTAATAAGATACATTACAGTTATTAAAATGTCCACAAAGCGTTTCGCAAGCAGGTTTCAAGTGGAAATGTATAGAGCATAACCTGGCAATCATTGGGTTTATGAAGGGAATGAGACAGTTTGTGTAATTTAAAAATGATGCCAAAATGACATCATAATTACATAATTGATATATCAAACCAAAGTTACAAATTCTTATATACATATATGTAGACAGGAGTATAAACATTTTTAGACTAGATAGGTAGTTGTGAAAAACAAGGGTTATTTAAACATCTATTTTAAAGAAAAAAAAAAGTTACGTCAGTGGCCATTTTCGCTAAGGATCATGGGGACTGTAGTATAGCCTAGTGACCGCAAAGAGTGGGAGTGTTTAATATGTAGTAGGAGGGCATGTCCTAGTGGCACAACCCTCAAATATGTGCATCTGTGTGACGTGGGTAGGAGGACACGTCCTTTATCTCTGGATCTCTCTATTTTTATTTTATATTTTATCATCATTTTTTATTATTTATTTTTTATTTCTTTTATTCAATATTATTTTTAATTTATACCATATATGTTTTATTTGAATTTATCGGTGCCGCCTATCTCCCACCTTCTTTCCTTTTGCTATACAAAATATACCAATAAGTAAATCTGTGGATGAGTAAATAAATGGATAAATAAACATAAGATGGCCACTATATTGCAGAACATTATCCTGTACAACCAAAAAAAAAGGGTTGGACAGATGAGACATGCTTCAAAAATAAATAATTAAATTAATTAACAATGAATAGAAGTAATTCGGACCTGTGTTGGAGGATGTACAAGTAAAAAATAAATAATGTTTCAATAAAAGTAAAAAAAATGCATAATATATTAAAAATATGTAAAAGCATTTAAAACAATAAATACATATATATATATATATATATATATATATATATATATATATATATATATACAAAAAAATCTCAAAAAATTCTGGCAGGTGTTAAACGTGAAACACTTAAAAATCACTTCAAAGGAAAGAATTCAGTGCAAAGTCAACATTCATGTCCTTCAGTTTGTCCAGTTAGAAGATCCACTTGGCTTCAACTCTCAATTGGACTTGCCCATATTTAAGTCTGCTAGCAAGCACTTTACCTGTACCAATGTCTCAGACATAAGTATTTATTTTCAAAATTTGTAGAAGATACACTACCTTCTGTAAATTAATGTAATCATCCATCTGAGCTCATAAGGAGATCAATGGAGTAATCTGGTTCCTCTAGTGGAGGTAATACACTTGTCTATGACAATCAAGTAGTTTACTACCAGATTGCTTCTTTAAATGGGAAGCCCACCTTATAAGCAACCCTCTACTACATTCTGGCTCCAGGCTTGCAATCTAGGAAGAGTGATTTGCCAATGATGCTTGCCAGAGACTGAGTATAACTCAAAACTTGTTTACTTTGATTTATAAAGTCTTGTGATCACAAGACTTTATAAATCAAAGTAAATAAGTTTTGAGTTATATAAAAAAAAACATATGATAAACCTCAATCAGGACTAAATTCCCCTTGTGTCAAGCAACTGACTGGTATCTACAGCAATTTTATCAGAACGTGGCAGAGAGCAGATTAAATCTCTCAACATTGATTCAATTATAATTAAATACCCCACATATGCTATTATAAAGAAAAAAAATCCAGAAATATGCATTAATATTTATAATAGTATAAGTAAGTTAGAGATCAAAAACAAAGATTTCAGATATCAATTTTTTTTTAATTTAGAATAAAACTTTATGCACTCACATAGATTTCTTGCTAAGGCATCTGGAACTTTGTTGTGACTCCTGAGAGAATGAGTTCGCTCATGATCTTTATTATGTAATGGAATAAGGCATTGTACAATCTAAAGATAACACTTTTTTGTGTGTGTTCCAGTGCCAGCTTCCCGGAGTATTATAATATTTCCTTGGGAATATACCAGAGAGGGGCGTCAAACCCTCATGGAATTTCGGTTCAGGTGGAGAGGATCATAAAGCACCCATACTATGCTACAGTAGGGGACAGAGGGGACATTGCTTTGGTGAAGCTGAGAAAACCTGTTAACTTTACTAACTACATCCAATCTATCTGCCTACCAACTGCGTCTGTCACCTTCCCATCTGGCTTTGAATGCTGGGTAACTGGATGGGGAACTAGATCATCTGGTGGTGAGTCCTTCATGCTGCATATTTGGCATTGTTTAAGAATTTTAATTTATATCAGGGTTTTTATCAAAGATAGGTAAGGAGAACAGAAAGGAAAAGCTGAAAGAAAGGGTTTACCTGCATCTACATAAGTTCAGAGTTTGACATGAGTTGTCCATTGTCATAGTTACATGATTGTCATATCAAGAACTGGATATTGTGTCATCCAGTACTGTTATCCTTTACAGTAGGGAGATATCTGATCAATATATTGCCGTTAAGGTACTATTTGTCTTAAACATTTTTTTCATAAGTAACTGTATTGGCTAAATACCCAAGAGAGTGGAGTCTAAGTGGTTGTCTTAGCGCTTAATGAAAATAAAGTTTCTTTGTTTTTATATTCCATAGTTAGGTAGGTGCAATACCTAGGGACAGGGATGGAGAGAAGAACACAGTTAGGTGAAGGTATTGAGTGGTAGGAGGTTCAAACAATGGAAAAAGAGAAAGGGGCAGGATAAAGCAAACATTTACCCATCTGAAAATGTTACAATAAATCTGCAAAGAACCCACGTGTGTATCATTGATTTCGAGACATAATATGTTTCAAATCATTTTGATAAAGACTCTAAAACTAAATTATAAATACAGCAGACAGGAGAGAGGACAACCTTGGCTGGTACAAATGGAAAGGTCAGAGGATTTAGACCAGGGGTTCTCAACCCAGTCCTCAGGACCCCCTACCAGTCCAGTATTTGGGGATTACCTGGGTGTGTCTAAGGTGTTTAGAAAAAGGGGAAAAAAAACACCTTAGACTCTAAGGTGTTTTTTTTCTTCTTTTTCTAAACATCTTAGACACACCCAGGTAATCCCTAAACCCTGGACTGGTAGGGGGTCCTTGAGGTCAAGGTTGAGAACCCCTGATTTAGACAAAAACTTTATGCTCAGCACTGCTTTATATAATGCAAAAAGTGAATTGGTACATGGGATTTGTAACTTCCAGAATGATTAATTTAGACAGTCAAATGCCTTTTCAATCTCTAAATACTCCATGCTTTTTTAAGCAGGAAGTGGCAAATTATATTTAATAGACTTGTACACGGCTATAACATTTGGTTCAGTCCAATGGGATCGTCATAAATAATAAAAAAAAAATTGTGTTGCAGTTTGGAGTAATTTGGACCATTCTGGGAAAATAATTCAGACGAATATACATATTATGTAAATTATATATAACATAGATATTTTCTTGCAAATTGGTTCACAGTTAAATGAGAAGAAATAACTAAAAGAGGTAAAAAAGAAAGCGCAGTAACAGCTCATTTGATCTGTGAATAAAATCAGCATTTAGTGGCCATCTCCTAGCCATCAAAATTCAATGTGTGCTGGCACTCACTTACGTCTAAGGTGCAGGTATTCGAGGTGAACCCCAAAACAACCTCCTAATCATAATCATAAATAAACAAATATGAATACCGCACTCTATTAGGTGATAAATTCAAATAACACTTGTTATAAATGCTGAAATAAATTCGTAATGTTTATTCGTTATTTAGTAATTATATTTTAAATTGATTTATGGAAAGTGTATATAATCGTTGTGATATTCATTTCATCCTGAATACATAAGTTATATACAAAAATATACAATATATACAGAATCCTCTCTTGTATGGCGTAATGTTCATATAATGTATATACAATTGGTAATGATCCTTGTAATCGTGAAAATTAGAAAAAATAGAAAAAATCCACAAAAAGTAGAAAAAATTGAAAAAATTGAAAAAACGGTGAGAAAAATATCCCAACTCCAGGGAAAAAAAGGAAAAGAAAAAAGAAAAAAAGGGGAAAAGAAAAAAAGAAGAAAAACAAGAAAAACAATATATATAGAGTCCTGGCAGTCCAAAATATAGTGCACTATATATAACTGTCTGTGGGTGGATCTCACCAATGTAGAGGTTGTCTTCCTGGTATGCACAGTCAGAGTAAAGTTGTAATGATGAAATGAACAAGGATGAAGGTAGTTTCAATATAGCAAACGATCAGTCACTCCATCAGCTCCCAGCCGGTGTGTGTGTGGTCAAAGAACGGCAGATCTTTGCTTAGGCAGTCTATGAACGAGTGGGCTGCGCGCTCGGGACATCCATGTCCCTCCGATGGCCCCTGTGTTCTGCGTTCTCACGTTTGCTGAACAGGGAATTAAAGTGAACTGAAAGTTGAATTACAAAATGTAGGCAATAAATGAAGCCCATGGAACAGCGCAGAGGGGGAGTGGGCCTTGACAGGGCCAGAGAGTGGGCAGGGAAAAGATTTAGGGGTGGGCATCAGTCATCAGTCATCTTTCTTATCAATCTTTTTTTTTTGGCTGTACATATGGAACTCTAATCATAAATCAAATGAAACTGTTTTTACATTGTCTGTTTCCTTTATTTTGTGATTGTTCATATTGCTATTCAGTTATATAATTCAGGCAACCCTCCTATTTCCCAAGGTTGAGACGAATTGCAACTAGTTTGAAATGCACAAGTCTGATATTTAAGAGTATCCTTTTAATTGTCTATAATTTGTCTACGCTGTATGATGTCTCAACTTACTAACTTATTTGATCAATCTTGTCATTAGAATAGATTGATAAATATCTAGTTGAAATTTTAGTGGACTGACTTGAAAGAATTCACAAGAACAATTTATCATTTATACTCCAGTGAAGATTACCTTTAGAGGAATAAATGGACTCCATTTACATTGACATCTTTACATTAAAGTAAATTAGCTATATTACTTTTTTTTTTTTGTCTGCAAAGCAATCTGTTTACATAACTGCCATGCCATGATATTACATGCCTCACTTACTTTAAATAAATACTATGCAGTTTTTTTTTTAAACAAAACTGCTCAGTAGGCAGAGGCTTAAATCTCTGTGTTATAAAGTTAGTTATAAAGAATTACTAATTTATTTCAGTCCATCAAATCTCAAAGTTTAAAATGTAAAACATACAGTTATGTGTCCTCTGATTCTTTAGAAACTCTCCCATCTCCCAATACCCTCCAAAAAGTGATGACCCCACTGATAAACTACACGCAATGTGACCAGATGTACCATATTGGATCCTCAGTTAGTAGTGACGTTACCATCATCCAGGAGGAGAAGATATGCTCTGGATATAAAGAAGGAGGAAAGGATTCGTGTCAGGTTGGTCGGCTACCTTGCAATTTTCTCAATTATCTTCTGGATCACTCTGTATTAATCATATTACTATTGATTGATTATTGATTAGTCACTCTCTGGCAGTGTGTGCTTTCCATATATAATGTATAGATAGCAGTGTGCTTTCATGCATTTTAAATTATTATATTATTTGTGAACTATTTAGATATTTCCCTGCATTTCCCAGATCTTTATTTCTCCAGATGTTTCTGGAACTTTATCACTGCAACATAATTAAGATTTAACTATTTAGTAATTAAGTTTTAACTGTTGAAAAAAAATCTGTAATCTGTTCCTGACATTATATTGCACAGTCACAGGTATCAAGTCAAATTATATGACATTAATTCATATTCTAGCTTCAGACAAACATATTTCCTTTTTGTACCCTTGTCTGCTTATTAATTGTAATGAATAATATGAAATTATTGTTTTATTGCAATACCAGCATACATGTTCAAGCATTAATTCTCAGGATATCTGTTGAGCAGAGTAATTGTAATAATTAGCACTCACAAAAATCAAACTAAATATTGTAATGCTCTGTCTGATCCCAGTTTCAGTTGCACCTTGTCCGTCTGTTCTATTAAGTGTTCAGAATTTAAAGCATTATAACTTATACTAATTTTATTCATGTTTAATAGTGACTGAATAATAATAAATTAACCCTTCCCTTTACATAAACTGGAACTCACTTTAAATATGTCGACCCTTTATATTAGAATAAACAGCACAGCCCACCCAAAGTTGTGAGGATATTTATGGGGTAATAAATATTAAAAATAATATTTCCATAAATATTATCAAAAATTAATTTAATAATTGTTATTATATCGAACATTTATATCTTGGCACTGTTCCCCGAATAATAAAGCTGAGAATTACTCACAATTTTTAATTCTCTTAGATCCTAGAGGAAGTTTCACTAGAGGATTTTTACTTCACACAGTAATCACAAATTAATTATAAAAATATAATTTATTGTGACAATAATAATAAAAATTATATATGTAACATGTGTGCTAATCAGTGAATAATTAGGTATAACATAATTATACAATATGGCAATAGTTTAAACACAGTATAGACAGCTAAATAGCTAAATAACCGTTGTATGCAATTTGTCAACAGTTTAAGATTTATGATAGAACACTCCACTTAGAAACCCAATTCACAGAGAAGACAGAACATCACAGAAGTAAACAGCAGTGCAGCAATAAAAACTTTGTCTGACAGTCGAATCACACTGAATTAACTCTTCCACTGCTGACTACAATTCTCATAGGCAAGATATCCTATTGCAATTTTACAATTAAAGTAATCCTCATAACAGATCATTCACCATTCCTAGGACCATCCAATAAGAATAATTCAACCAGATTTTTTACATTTGCCGAATTTTAACTTTTCTAAATACGATTTACTATCTTATATCAGAATAAGTCAATACCTCTGGATAAAAATTTGGTATGCTAACATCTGGCAAATTTACCGTTAATATATCATTATCTTTATTCCACCTGCAGGAATGGAATTTTTATAACCATATATCCCTTAGCTAATTATGATTGATTTCTAATAATTGAAATCTGACCAATATTTATCCAGATATATATTCCTGTTATTAGTAAAACTAATTAATCTAATTTAATTAAATACAACCAGCATAATTACCAGTTAGGTTGTAGATTTTCTATCAGATGCGTAGATATGTCCCAGGAATTTCGATTGCAAGTATGATGCAGTCCAAGAGTCAGAATGTGTAAGTCCCCAAAAGTTTGAGAGTTTGAGTATCAGAATATGTTTCCAAAGAGTCAGAATCTCCCTCTCTTCTCTTTGTCCTTACTTTTAAAGGGGAAAACTCTCTGCCCGTCACTAGTCGATAGGATCAATAGAGAACTGTGGGTGTGTCTTCCTTACAAACTGTCATCTAGTTTTTGGTCAGTAGATGGCGCAATTACATTACAGAAATTTTTTGTCAGGGGGTCCATTTACCTTTTTATATAATGGGTTAACTGTAATTTGTGATGCTATTTACGTCAATTTTGTTATCTTTATGGCTACTATAAATCAAAAGAACCTGTCAATTTCAAAGACTTTGGTTCACTCACATACCAGACTTAGTGTCTAGCATATACCTTTAAATCTAGCTTTCTGACATGTCTAAACTCTTCTTCACATTTCTTACAATGGAACTAGTAATGTTCCGTTAGTTTTTTGTTTTTAGAAAGTAAAATTAATTACTTAGTGTTATCTGTCATTTGATATCTGTTTTTCCTGTGTGAAACTGTGTTTACGATTATCTATACTCCACTAACATTAGTAAATAATATGATATGTCTTCATTGATATTATATGCATGAATATTCTATATTATTAACAGTACTAATTAAATATGATTAATATAATATAGTAAGTTATAAGTGGATAGTGTGTATATGTATATATATAATTATGTATACATTTGTCTCTGTGTTAGTTGTAGCATTCCATCCCCCTTTTGCTGTTAGACATCATGCCTTATCTCAGGCTTTATCTTTAATGTTTACATTAGTCGCATTCCTTAGCTCAGACTTGAATGAATAGAGTGATAGAGAGAAATATTGTGTCTGTCTTAGCCTTGTTATACAAAATGGAGTCACCTCTGTTCTGAGAGGGACTGTCAGTATACACTTTTAATTTCTATCTTAACATAAAATGTCTGCCGATATAAATATACTGACAAAGTACCTGTAGGGATATATGTGAAGAGATATAAATAATATTTACCCCTGTACACTCTTGTTCAGTAGACATAGTTAGAAATCCTCTGTATCCTCGATATGTGAGATACAGAAACAGATATAGCTACAGGTATAAAATAAAAAACAATCATAAAGTAATTTAGAAAACACACCCGAATAATGTAAGTGATTCAATAGCACAAACCAATTCTGATTGTAGACATCTCACTTTAAATCATGGACCCAATTCACCAAACCCCTCCCAATGGTTCAAGAACATGCAGGAAAGGAACAAGATTCCTAGTGCAGAGATTCAAAGTCTAAATCACAATTTTATTACAAGTCAAACTTTCAGGATTAAAACTCAGTGAAGGCTGCTTTTCCCCAGAGATGGGAATGAAGACAGTTCCTAGAAATTTTCAAGCACTTGAATGAAACTTGAGAGCTGTACCTATTTATTCATTTATTTTATCTGTTTGTTGCTGTTTTAATAAATGGCCACTATTGGTGGAGGGAGGGTGTATATTTTGCCTAAACTGATACTCACATCAGGCAGCTGATCCTGACTTCTGTTCATGCGCTGATGTGTCTTCACTGAGTTTTAATCCTGTAAGTGTGACTTGTATTAAAACTGTGTTTTAAACTTCGAAGCTCTGCACTACAAATCTTTATTTCTTTACTGCATATTCTTAAACCATTGTAGCCCAAAATAGTTCCAGAGAAAAAGGTGCCTCGTTCGAGAGACGAATGCAGGGTGTTCGGATCATATAACTCCCGAATGGACAAAACGGGAAACACACGAACTAGGCGGTATATTCCACCACAAGCGCATTTAACACTATTCCAAAAAAATGAAAAGCAATAAAAATAATATATATATATATAATTAATGAATACTAATCAAATGTTAAGCATTAAATTATATTGTAGACATTTTGTTAGTGATTTGTTGACCTAAAATATATACCTTCCAGGGAGACTCCGGCGGACCTTTGGTGTGTAACGTGGATGGTATCTGGGTCCAAGCTGGGATTGTCAGCTGGGGGGAAGGATGTGCTTTACCTAACCGCCCCGGAGTGTACACCCTAGTACCAACCTATCAGTCATGGATCAAGATGTATATACCAGACATTCCATTCATCAACTTGTCAGTGACTCTGAGTACAGGTAAGAGTCAGTCCCCAGCTTATATTAAATCAATGCTATCATAACCCATCTTTTTCTCCTTCAAAGGGGAAGACACAAGCAACCCAAAGCTCTTCACTCAAGAATAAAAATTCGAATTCATATTGATTTCATATATTCCAGCTTTGTCATACTGGGTAATTTGTCTCATTTTCTAATATCGCACCCGATATTCATGTCTTTTAATCCACATTAATATGGTGCTTTCTAATTTGGGAATGCTTCAACTCTGCCAGTATTTTACACGTGACCGCTAGATATATCACACACATTTGCTCACATTTAAAATAGAGTCAGTGTGAAGCTGGAAATTACTGAGAAAAAGGAAATGAAAGAAATGTGAAGAGTTAGTGCTCAGTGTAGGATAGAACAGATAATGTCTAGCACTTCCTTATACTTCAAAATGATATCTGTATATTGGCATTTGAGGGCTCAAGCATTTCCGATGTTCCCAACATATCCCAGCATTGTGTTGCGTCTTTCTGATGTCATTTATGACGTGGACTGCTTCCCATGTGTTCCTTTTTATCCTGAAGCTTTCTTATTTATTATGTGTGCAAACACTTATGATATCACATTACCCTGTATCCAATCACTGCACAGTATAGATAGGGATCCCCAAGCAAACAAAAGGCACATAAATAAGTAATTAGTAAGTTAATCATTTTAATACATACCCTACCATGGGGGCATGGGGGATCCTGCTAGGGCCACCTTTATTTTGAGCAGATACGGTAGACATGCCCCTACATAGCGAGTAGGGCCATTCACGAGATTATAATCTCCCTTATGCTAATATAGGGGTAATATTGACCCCCCATAGTATGACAAGGGCATGGGGGGGAGTTAGAAAGGGATGATGGTTGCCGCTTCTATTTTTATATATTACATGGAGGGAGCGGTGAGCCGGGAGCTCCCTCCTTGTAATAAACTATACAAACAAACAAACTAATACTAAAATTCAGTTTTCTTTTTTTCGTTTGACATTTCTATTCATTCATTTATCTTTTCTGCTAAATGACTGAAAAATAAAAATTCCCGTCCAAATTTCGGACAATAGCAAATGCCCAAGGGAATTTGAAAAGGAGATACACATGTGATAACACCATAATATCATGTGTGCAATTATGTGATACTATATACACACATAGAAGGAAGAATAAGGCATATCACCCTCTTTAGGGTTACATCAGTCACTTCATGCAAAGCTCCTTTGGCAATTCCGGCTGTAGAGACAGACAGTACAATACAAAGAGTGCACAAACACAAACCTTTAACTACTGTTGCAATTCAATTTGTACCATTCAAATCAATTGTTAATGCCTGAAACTTGAGTCAGTGATACCAACGATGTGGAGACTCACGAAACATTCAATGATGGAAACGCAGATAAGGAGAATATAACAAATAAAAATAAATACACATATAAAAGAAATAGAAACAGTCCCTATGCGTTTCATCTGTCTTCAGGGAGGAAATTTCGTCTCTTCCAATTCTGTCCAGCCTCACATACAGACACTGGAGAAGTTGGGGCAGCACTGAGTTTTACACCCTCTATAACAGTTCCTGCAGCTCTGATATTAAGGCTAACTGGACTTCAGAGGACACTGGCTAGGCCCCAGTTATTTATCTCTCACCAGCGTATTTAAATAAAAAAAAAAAAAAACGCAAATTATAAGAGCTGAAAACAGTTGCCCCCTAGTGTTCATGATTCTGTAGGCAGGTGCCTATTCTGCCTAATGGGAAATCTGTCCCTTAATAAAAGGTATGTATACTTCGTAGCTATAATTGTTTCTTGTTCTCTGTTATCCTGACCTTGGCTTGTTTTTCGATTCTGTGTACATTTGTTATCCTTGACCTCAGTCTCTTTATGTTTGCACTGTGTCTGCTTGCAGACGTTGTGTTATTTATATTTTATGCTAGCCCAACCTCTCTAGGGTCCGGTACGCAATTCTGTCCTGACTCTTCCTAGATTTGCGAGTTACAGTTAGGTCAGTCCTGACAGCAACCCCAAACAAAGTAGCAACGTTTTGACTGTGTCTTTTTCAAGCAATTGCTGAACAATATCTATTCTTTGCTACTTTCTATGCAGATCCGGAGTTCTCACACCTTTTATTTACTGCTTACAATGGAGGGCTCTCTTCCCTATTTCACTATGTTATATCGCTACATGCAGAGTCATCTGAATGTACTGTAGCAAGACTGCTTCTGCATCACTCGGTTTATGGGCAACCACTGTATGCTTTTGGGTTCTTCTTCCATTCTGTGTATATCGATAGTTATTATATCATTTGGATGATCCCACCCCATTACCAAATTCCTTCTGTGCTAGGCTTCCAAGTGGTCGTGGGTCTGAGTTACCACTGCTGCGGATGTGGTGTGACCAAAGCAGTTCTGTAGACATTATCACCAATACAAAACCCATGTTTACATAGAAACATCGAAACATAGAATGTGACGGCAGATAAGAACCATTCGGCCCATCTAGTCTGCCCAATTTTCTAAATACGTTCATTAGTCCCTGGCCTTATCTTATAGTTAGGATAGCCTTATGCCTATCCCACGCATGCTTAAACTCCTTTACTGTGTTAACCTCTACCACTTCAGCTGGAAGGCTATTCCATGCATCCACTACCCTCTCAGTAAAGTAATTCTTCCTAATATTATTTTTAAACCTTTGTCCCTCTAATTTGAGTCTATGTCCTCTTGTTGTGGTAGTTTTTCTTCTTTTAAATATAGTCTCCTCCTTTACTGTGTTGATTCCTTTTATGTATTTAAATGTTTCTATCATATCCCCCCTGTCTCGTCTTTCCTCCAAGCTATACATGTTAAGATCCTTTAACCTTTCCTGGTAAGTTTTATCCTGCAATCCATGAAGCAGTTTAGTAGCCCTTCTCTGAACTCTCTCTAACGTATCAATATCCTTCTGAAGATACGGTCTCCAGTACTGCGTACAATACTCCAAGTGAGGTCTCATCAGTGTTCTGTACAATGGCATGAGCACTTCCCTCTTTCTACTGCTAATACCTCTCCCTATATAACCAAGCATTCTGCTAGCATTTCCTGCTGCTCTATTACATTGTCTGCCTACCTTTAAGTCATCAGAAATAATCACCCCTAAATCCCTTTCCTCAGATGTTGAGGTTAGGACTCTATCAAATATTCTGTACTCTGCCCTTGGGTTTTTACGTCCAAGATGCATTATCTTGCACTTATGCACATTAAATGTCAGTTGCCACAACTCTGACCATTTTCTAGTTTACCTAAATCATTAGCCATTTGGCTTATCCCTCCTGGAACATCAACCCTGTTACAAATCTTAGAATCATCAGCAAAAAGACATACCTTACCATCAAGACCTTCTGCAATATCACTAATAAAAATATTAAAGAGAATGGGTCCAAGTACAGATCCCTGAGGTACCCCACTGGTGACAAGCCCAAGCTTCGAATATACTCCATCGACTACAACCGTCTGTTGCCTGTCACTCAGCCACTGCCTTACCCATTCAACAATATTGGAATCCAAACTTAAATATTGCAGTTTATTGATAAGCCTTCTATGTGCAACAGTGTCAAAAGCCTTACTGAAATCTAGGTAAGCAATGTCTACTGCACCACCCTGATCTATAATTTTAGTTACCCAATCAAAAAAATCAATAAGATTAGTTTGGCAAGATCTCCCTGAAGTAAATCCATGTTGTCTCTGATCTTGAAATCCATGTGTTTTTAGATGTTCAACAATCCTATCCTTTAACATGGTTTCCATCACTTTCCCCACTACTGAAGTAAGGCTTACTGGCCTATAGTTGCCCGACTCCTCCCTATTACCTTTCTTGTGAATGGGCACAACATTAGCCAACTTCCAATCTTCTGGGACTACTCCTGTTATCAATGATTGGTTAAATAAATCTGTTAATGGTTTTGCTAGTACACCACTAAGCTCTTTTAATAGCTCTGGGTGTATTCCATCAGGTCCCATTGACTTATTTGTCTTTACTTTTGACAGTTGAAATAGAACCTCTTCCTCTGTAAACTCAGGTGTTATAAATGACTCATTTATCCTTTTTCTTAACTGAGGTCCCTTTCCTTCATTCTTATCTGTAAATACCGAACACAAATATTCATTGAGGCAGTCAGCTAGACCTTTATCCTCTTCTACATACCTTCCTTCTTTTCTTTTTAATCTAACTAATCCTTGTTTTACTTTTCTTTTCTCATTTATGTATCTAAAAAAAAAAAAAAAAAAAAATCTGATTATCAGAATCCACAAATCTGCCATGAAAATGATTGAGTACTGTGTTCTTGCAGACTGCTATGGGATTTAATTTTCCACTATTTAGTAAACAGATCAGGGATTGCCTTTTATACTTCATAAATCTCAATATAGACAGATTGTATAAAAGCGCTGATGTAAACCTAGTCTTTCTGACAAACATCCATGTGACATAAATATATATATATATTACATCACAATTTTTTGTAAATTCATTATGGAGATTTATGGTGTTAATATTTTATTATAATCATGTCTCTATGTTCACCTTAGATTAATTTCTATAAAGAAATAAAATGTTTTGAAAGGTATTTTTTACATTTAGTTACTTTGAAAAAATAGTGCCATTATCCAGGGTCTCAATGATGTAGCTATATCCTATAAGCTCATATTTCACACATGTCTGAAGTCCATCTCCTTACTTGGCTATCTCAATCTCCCCCCAGTGATTCCTCAGACCACTCCCTTCACCACAACCCAGTCACCACTTGGAAAGTGTGGCTCTCCGGTGGTCTCCAGTCGCATAGTGGGGGGTTCCGATGCTGTGGATGGAGAGTGGCCCTGGCAGATTAGTATACAGCTCTATGGATTCCATATTTGTGGCGGGTCTCTGATCTCCAACCAGTGGGTTCTCAGCGCTGCTCATTGCTTTCAAAGGTGGGTCTCCCAAATATCTTACCACAGCTATGGTCACAGTTTGACAAAACCTTTCTTCACCGCGTGTTCTGAAACTATACAGAGCTAAACAACCAACATCCAGCAGCCAATAGCATCATTCAGTCTCCAAAGTTGAGTGTATTAGTTCCCATCATTCCATTGGGCATGGAGTAGGAAGTGCAGTATGTATCCACCATTATACCCAGGAAACCAATGTTATTTAGAAATCTTGTATTCAGTTTGTATTAGAAACCAAATAGCGAATGGATATAAAAATGATCAGCATGAGGTGCAGACAGTTTGTAAGGTGAAGCAGCATTTGTTGCCTCTGCATAAACAAATTATCATATAATTATAAACATGAAATTAGCGACTATATAAGGGCTTTCTGATGGAAGAGCTGCATTAAAGATTGGAAATGCTTTATAAAATGTTAATTATTATTCAAGGTGTGAGTAAAACATGAAATAAACTGCCCCAGACATGTTCCTAGTTTATTTACCATTTTGTGGAATGAGATACTGACTGTGTTCATTGTCGAAATAATAGTCATTTAATATGTTGCAATTTTGGAGACACCTAGTACTACAATACTGTGTGACAGCACTACACTTGATTATTCTGAAATAATCCATTTTTACTTCCTACAGCAATTCTAACCCAAAGAACTTCATGGTTTACTTAGGAATGTACCAACTCTCTGGGAACAGTCCACACAAGCAATCCGCCCCGGTGGAGAAAATCATATTAAACCAACTGTTCACCACAACAGGAAGCAGAGGGGACATTGCCCTGGTGAAGTTGTCAAACCCAGTCAGTTATAACAACTACATCCTGCCAGTGTGTCTACCAGGATCATTCGACACATTCCCATCTGGTTTGGAATGCTGGGTAACCGGCTGGGGGGATGTGAACTATGGTGGTAAGTAATTATAGTAAAGAGCCTGATTATCTAACTTCTGATATTAGTTTGTAGGTATATTCAAATGATCACCTTGAATGGATTAAACTGAGTTCTCAAAATATGATAAACGTATTCAAGTAACACTATAGGGTCAGGAATAAAAACATATATTCATATTTATTTAGGTAGCTTTAACCCCCTTCTCTCTTTTGAAAGGGTTAAAACTTACTTTATTTCCAGCTCTCCACAGGTCTGCAGGTGCTAGCCCTGCCCCTGATCCACCTCTTTGGCCAACATCATCAGAATTGATGATCTCAGCCAACCTAATGCTTTCCCACATGGAAAGCATTAGATTAGCTTAGATTGCCACGGAGGCCAATCAGTCGAATCAATGCATCTCTATGAGGAAAGTTCAGTGTAACACTGTGCAGCACTGTCCCAGGAAGTACCTATAGCAGCCATCTGAGGAGTGACCACTGGAAGTATCCCTAGGCTTTAATTTAAACACTTCCTTTTTTAGTGTTTTTGATCCAAGGAAAAATCTGATTGTCAATATGAAGTCAAGATTTTAGCCCTTTTGTGGCAAAGATGGACATAGCTGCCTTTTTTTTTTTTTGCCAACTGCATAAAATAATGGGCTTCAGAGTTGAACTTGATGGACTTAAGTGTTTATTCACTTAACTATCTGCTTTATAATTATCTCGTTACGATACATTTTCCACTGTTTCATTACTAAAAGACAATTTGCTAGAAAGATTCAGCCAGTCAGTAACAAGGCAGCATATGGAAGACCCCATTCTCCAGCCAATTGCTCTGCAAGAACCAGATGTTCAGAAGCCAATCCTGTTCTTCTGATGATCGTTTTAACAATCCAGAATTGTGAGTGTAGATACATTTTTCATTTTGAACTTTCTGTGGACAACACTTTATCTTTGTTCAGTACTTGGGAAGTCTTCCCTCTTCCTAATACTAGTTAGTAATTGAGGGTAAGTAACAAACACACACATACACAAACAAACACATACACAAGCAAACACACAGGTACACACATCACTGAATTTTTCCAAGTTATTTTCATTCTATGGGGATACTGGAAAATTGAGGTTTTAAGCTAAGTACAAATAATACAATTAAGAACATAGCTATTAAATGTTAAATGGAGAGTAGTTTCTAATATGCATAAATGATTTTTTTTTTGCCTATAAATTCCACTTTAGAATATAAAGTCCTTTTTTTTGTTTTTATTTATTTATTTTGAGCCCACTTAACTTAAGCATGCAAGCATAAAATACAGAAGTTTTATAGAGGATATCATGAGTGTAACACTGCTACATTAACTTCATACAGTAATGGCAAGTCAAGTTAGAGTTTTATCTATTATTATGAATATAATAGCAAATAGAGAAGTCTAGCCAGTGGGCACCTTGGGTGAGATTACCCCAACTCACACTACAGACAACGCTAAACAATAAGTGACCAGGTAAATGTGGGGGACGGGTGGGGTAGATACTATTCTATAAAGGTATGTTTATGTGTTTATCCATTAAGTAGAAAATTAATTGAAATCTGGAGATCGTCCATTAGGTAAATACTCACTAGAAACCTTGAGTGTCTAAAAAGAAAAGAAAATGAACCAACAACAGAAAATTCTAATTCGATCTGCAAGCACTCAGAAACTCGGGCCTTAAGTGGCTTTCCAGACTTTGAAGAGACCTCCTCCCTCTGCCGGGAGACAACGGGTAGGGAACCAGTCAAGTGACCGTCACAGTAGGTGAGGGTCCCGAAGGTGATATATAAAGTAGGTTTAACCAAATTTAGAGGAACTATTGTTAAAGAGTAACTGTTATTTGTCTGGTTTACTATCAAATAAACATTGAAAATCATTTATAAATTAATCAGTAAATTGCATCGTAATTAAATTCATGTATATTTAAGTTTCTGAATTAATCCATTACCTACCGTTTAGACTTTAAGCACGAGAATCACGTAATATCTCTCTTGTTTCATTAAATCTTCAGTAAATCTCTCACCTACTAAAACAATCAAAAAAGTAAAACTACCACTGATAGACCACAGTAGTTGTGATGAGATGTACCACATTGGATCTTCAGTTAGTTGGTCTGAAACCATCGTCCAGGAAGAGAAGATATGTGCTGGATACAAGGAAGGAGGGAATGACTCCTGCCAGGTGGGTCAATAGATTTCACCAATTAAATGACTTAACTGTTTATCATCCCATAACTGATTCATTGATACTGGGCTAATAATCACTGGATGTATTAAACTAATATATCATTCATAAGAAGGACTGTAAATGACAAATGTTCTGACAACTTTGTATTTTAGAAAAAAATTCCTAATTAGACAAGATATATTGAAGCTGATTTAATACCCATTTGGAGATGACATATTTCTTTTCTTTAGCAGACACCAGATCACCTGAAATATAATTACATGCAGAAGGTCAAAGTCCATACAAATATAGAAATTAGGGAATTTGTCAAACTCTTGATTTATAGCTGTTTATAGTACATGAGTCATGAGCAGCTGCCATTATGTAAGCTACTTTGTTATTTTTATTTTAAACCATTCAACAAGATGGTGTCTGGGAACAGGGGGCTCCCTAACTAATTTAATAGAGGGCAATGGGGACTTCCACTTCAAATTAAACATCCCCTATCCCCAGTACGGAATGGCAAAAATGCCAATAGTTAATACCAGATTGGGGTTTCTCAGATATTAGATTCTGCATGTGTAAGCCACTATTGAAAATAGAGGGATCATAGGACTACTCTAAGAGGTTAATGAGTACAATAGAATAATGACTCACATTTCCTGGAGCAACTCTTGGCTCTAATGAGGATACATTAATGGTACAATCAGCACTGAAGTTAAAATCTATAAAGATTATGATTTAATCTAAAAAAAAGCTTAGTGAGTGTTGAATGTGGGTTTGGCTTTCAGAAGTGCTATACCAATGTTATTCTGGAACATAGATGGTACATAACAAAGGAGTCCATATATTATTTTTTATCTATGTTTTCTTTATATACCACGTCAGGCTATACTGACTCGATTAGCTGTGTTTGTCTATGGTTTATTACTCACAGTGATTTGCTGTTATTATCTCCTCATCCATGGATATTTATCTTCCAGGGAGACTCCGGGGGACCCTTGGTGTGTAAGAAGGATGGTATGTGGATCCAGGCTGGGATTGTCAGCTGGAGGGAAGGATGCGCTTTACCTAATCGCCCCGAGGTGTACACCCTAGTACCGGCCTATGTATCATGGATTAAAGATGAAATGAATGTGGGCCTGAGCCTGACCGGCACGTCATGGACAATTGTTCTATTCTGTAGTTTAATTCTGACCCAGGTTTAGAATATATTTATACACAGATTTAAAAAATAGAAAGGTTTATTTAAAAGAAAACAAAAAAAAAACTGTCTCTTCTTTGATATTTACACAAATGAATAAAATATTGAACATGAGATGCTCTATTTTCTTTGACCTCGATTGTGAATGGGTCCTATAAAATATGAGGGGAAGAATTACATATGTCACATGGGGATTGGGTAGAGGTTTCAAATTAAATAATGGGGGATGAACATGTCACTCTTCACTCCCCTCCCCCCCACCCATCCACCCACTCATGGCCAGCAGGTGGGAACTATTAAAAAAAAACAAGGGAGAGGGTTCACGGTGTCCAACCCAGTCCTCACCCATGATCCGTAGACAGGAGCTATTAGTTTAAGAATGGGGACACTGAATGACAATCCAGTACTTCCCCATGGGCAGTTGGTGGGGTTGTATTATTGGTAAGGGGAGGGGACCTAATGTCCTTCAGCACCCACTTATGGATGGTGAGTGTGGGGCAATTTAATATTTACTGGGTGTTGAGATAATGTGATCACTGGAAGTTTGTACAATATATTAAAGATTTAACATTATTCAATTGCTGGCTTCACATCATGTGCCCCATCACACTGGACATGAGAAACATTCTGGGCCGTTATTTCAAAGGTCCTGCTCAATTGAATCTCACGATTAGATCATGTTTAAAAGTAAACACGGATTAGGAATATTGCTTATATTGTGCTTCAATACCTCAATTGCTGGTTTGTTTTCTTTGTTTATTCTTAATCTTAGTACCGTATATACTCGAGTATAAGCCGACCCGAATATAAGCCGAGGCCCCTAATTTTACCCCAAAAAACTGGGAAAACTTATTGACTCGAGTATAAGACTAGGGTGGGAAATGCAGCAGCTACTGGTAAATTTCTAAATAAAATTAGATCCTAAAAAAATTATATTAACTGAATATTTATTTACAGTGTGTGTATATAATTAATGCAGTGTGTGTGTGTGAGTGCTGTGTGTGTGTATGCAGTGTGTGTGTATGCAGTGTGTGTGTATGCAGTGTGTATGAGTGCAGTGTGTATATAATGAATGGAGTGCAGTGTGTGTGTGTATGAGTGCAGTGTGTGTATAATGAATGCAGTGCAGTGTGTGTGCATGAGTGCAGTGTGTGTGCATGAGTGCAGTGTGTGTGCATGAGTGCAGTGTGTGTGCATGAGTGCAGTGTGTGTGCATGAGTGCAGTGTGTGTGCATGAGTGCAGTGTGTGTGTGTATGAGTGCAGTGTGTGTGTGTATGAGTGCAGTGTGTGTGTGTATGAGTGCAGTGTGTATGAATGCAGTGTGTGTGTGTATGAATGCAGTGTGTGTGTGTATGAATGCAGTGTGTGTGTGTATGAGTGCAGTGTGTGTGTGTATGAGTGCAGTGTGTGTATGAGTGCAGTGTGTGTATAATGAATGCAGTGCAGTGTGTATATGAGTGCAGTGTGTATGTATGAGTGCAGTGTGTATGCAGTGTGTGTATAATGAGTGCAGTGTGTGTATATGAGTGCAGTGTGTATATGAGTGCAGTGTGTGTGTGTATGAATGCAGTGTGTATATAATGAATGCAGTGCAGTGTGTGTATGAGTGCAGTGTGTGTATATTAGTGCAGTGTGTGTGAGTGCAGTGTGTATGAATGCAGTGTGTTTATAATGAATGCAGTGCAGTGTGTGTATGTGCAGTGTGTGTGTGTATGAGTGCAGAGCATTGGTGGGGGGTGGGCATTTTATTAATTATTATTTAATTATTATTTTAATATTTTTTTTAAATGTTATTTTTTTTTAGGTAACTATTTTTTTTATTTTATTATTATTTGTATTATTATTTTTATGTTATTATTTTAATTATTTTTTGTTTTATTATTAATATTTGTATTTTTTCGTCCCCCCTCCCTGCTTGTTAGCTGGCCAGGGAGGGGGGCTCTCACTCCCTGGTGGTCCAGTGGATGGGCTGTAGGAGGGGGCTGTCAGGAAGCTGTTACTTACCTTCACCGCAGCTCCTGTCAGCTCCCTTCTCTCTTCTCCGGTGCGTGCAGCTCCCAGGTCAGCTCCCTCTGCAACTCTCGCGGCCGCGCGGAGCGTTGCCACGGTAACCCGTGGCAACGCTCTGACCCCGCGGCTCTCGCGAGAGTTGCAGAGGGAGCTGACCTGGGAGCTGCACGCACCGGAGAAGAGAGAAGGGAGCTGACAGGAGCTGCGGTGAAGGTAAGTAACAGCTTCCTGACAGCCCCCGGTCCATGTCTGTATTATGGCAATGTAAATTGCCATAATACAGACAACTGACTCGAGTATAAGACGAGTTAGTGTTTTTCAGCACAAAAAATGTGCTGAAAAACTCGTCTTATACTCGAGTATATACGGTACTTAAATAAACACTAAAGTCACAAAATCAACTGTACCTTAACTAAGCATTTTTTGTATATAGATCCTACCTCTGAAATGTCACTGCTCAATTCGCTGCCATATAGGAGTAACATTACGATTGTTTCTGTTTATGCAGCCCTAGCAACACCTTCCCTGGCTGTCACTGACACAGCCTGCATGGAAACAAAGTCGTTTCATATTATTTTATATTAACCAATATATAAGCATGCCAGCTTTTATTGAACATAGTATATAATAACAAAAGTCATTGCCCCCCACCTATTGCTGTCTTATATTTTAGCAGGCCCAATAATTAATAGGGCAATGACTACAACCATAAATAACATATAATACGATATATAATTATACATAACACATAACCAATAAAGTGCCAACATTTTAATTAACAGCCCAGTGGTAAGGGTATACCTTGATACCCCCACACCTCCGAGGTTCTTAGCCACCTACGGACTCGAAACCTCCCAACACCATAAACAACTGTATGAGCCCAATACTATTTCACCACTTTTTTTTTTTTACCTACCCCTTGCTCCTTTTCTATCTCCAAAGTCCCTATCGCCCCCATTTCCCTTCCCCTTACCAGCCCCGCCGCCCTGACCAAGCAGGGCAGAAACAGAACAACCAAATCCCTAAGTGCGGGAAGGAGGGACAAACTCACGTTGGTGAGTACATTAAATTGCCTATTTCTAAGATGGCTGCCCCTATATATATATATACCCACCCCTTAGCCCCAGTCTACCAATCCTGGTACTGCTTCACCTAGCCCTGTCAGGGACCCTTTCTACTAAACTGCGATCGTTCCAAGGGGCTACAGGAATGAGAACAATAAATTGAGCTGTGGGATAGAGCTTCTATGGGACCCCAGAGAGTTTGCGTAATGTAGTATGGTTATTGTTATTGTGTCTCCAGATTCCTCTGCTTTGAATGTGTCTCTAATGCAATGAGATGTCCCCTCATATGAGACTATGAGGAGTTTAGGTGTCCCCAATGATTCTGGATGCCTTGGTATCTCAAATGAAGGGAGACATGTTTCAGTGAGTGCCTCTAGGCTAGTGTGGCATGTGTCACATAACTTAGAATGAATAAGAAATCTGCTTCAGAAAGGTATGGTGACTGACTTCCTTCTCATAGTAAACATGATAGCCACATTACCCAGAAAATGGATCATTGCCGGTGCAAGTCTTAGGCAAAGATCCATTTTTCTTCCTCCTCATGACATAGTTCCATTGCGTCACGAGTTTATTCACTAAACACCAAAAGGAAGCATTACATGTTTTTTTTAGTTTTTAACAATTTATTAGATATACCCAAAGAAATTATGCTTTTATTTTGGCAGCATGTTTTTCTTCAAGCCCCTAGTCTGTGCCAGGTAATACTACAATCGGAGGCTTCTCATTGAGAAGAATCCTCAGTGCGGGAGCCACAAGTGAGCACATGGACTCTTGATCATGTGTTTCCCACTGAGCTCTAGTTCAGCTCATTGAGAAAGGTACACGCTAGTACAGGCAGTCTGCCTCTTTTACTCTGTGGAACTGAAGGAAGTGGAAGAAAGCCTTCCTGGCTGCCTGAGTGGCAATTATAAAATATCCGATTTATATTCAAACAGGCACTTTTTTAAAACTGCCAAGAGACTCCAGACATATAAAGCACTTCAGCAAGCTGAAATACATTACGTATGTGGTTTATTCCTCTCCCTATAGCTCCATCTATGGGTCATCACTGTGTGTACACGTAAAGGTCATTTTGGATGTGCATAAATGTAAATATTTTACTGTTTCACTATCCACAAACCTTACAGTGCACCTGTTAGTAAACTCCATGCATTCAAATAAATCAAACGTCGAGCATAAGAGATAAAACATTCTCCCAGGGAGCCTCAAATGATTTGAACTTCACTTGTACCAATACATCATACAACCAATACAACCAGCATACAAGGCCCATCCAATAATCTTCCAATAAACCTTATAGTGATCATTATGCCCAGGAAGAAGAGGACTTCTATTTGGACAGATCCAGCATTTTGTGTTTTAGCATTGTTTAGTTCATCCACCGATTGTCACTTCCTCACATTCACCTTCCTTCAGTTACCTCCAAACATCTTCATCCCACAGTAACTCCCCGATAGTCACCCAATAATAGGTAAGCGCTAAGGAGATACACAACAGTATACCCAAAATTAAACAATATTACCAAAAGAGTGCTGGTACTGGAGATGGTAAATCTATAATTAAGCAAAGAGAAATATAGTGCAGATTGTACAGTACACAATATACATAGAGGGGTGGGGGAAGAACTCACATGGACCAGAGCCCTATCACCCTTGGCTCTGGGTTTGCAAGACTCCACTGGAGAGGGAAGATCCCACAATAGATAGATGGAAGCTGATAGCAGTATTCTTTTATGGCCAAACTGATTCTGTGTGGTATAGAATAGACAGGCAAAAGAGACCCTAATTGAATAACAGTATTTATTGGTAAAAAAAATCGTTAAAAACTCTTACTGAATGAATGGTGGGTTCAGCTGGTACAGCTCCTCACATTAAAGCATGTATACATCAAGTATAAAACTCCACAGTCTCAATCACTACCGGGTTTCAAATGTCACGCTCACGTGATGACTTCCGAGTCCGCCTATCCGATGATGTCTGCGTGAAGTGTTTCGCCTGCCTCTCTGGGCTTCCTCCTCCTTGGTCTCCAACCCCTCCTTTTATATCCCTTACTCCTCCCACGCTCTGTTGTTATTGGTCCGGGGGCCAATGTTTGTGGGTTACTGCTGTTCCATTTTTCAATCGTCCTTATGGGTTTATGTTTGTGGAGTCAGAGACCATCATTTGCTTCCACACAGATCACATTAATAATAATGATTACACAATGTCACACCACATTAAGACTAGGATATATATCGCAATATGTCAAACATAAAAAAAAAACTACTTTAGTAAAATACAGATTCTTATAAGAATATATTATAAAGTATATACAGTATAGCACATTTCTTGTTTAAAAGCTTTAAATGGGAAAGAAAAGAATTATGCTGTATCTATCGTACTAAAAGCTTTTTCAAATTCCATGCTGATATAAAAATATATAAAAATAAATGTGTAAAAAACCTAATGGGCAGATAATAACAATCTCTATTCGATATACCAAGAAAACAAATAATCTAATCATAGGGGAAATCCTAAAGAGTCTTTCTCGTTAACACTATACTAAATGCTTCTCTCTTATCCTCATTAAGGATCATATCGGTTATGTAAGATAATAACATTTCCTATCTATCTTTTTTATTATTCGGTTTACCTACCACTTCCTCCACAGCTGTAAAATGTGGATCTATATAATTAGCAGATACTTTCCCAAAAGTTGAGAGATAGTGATGGTGTTAATATGTACTCTCTTCCCATGATGAAAAAAGCAGAGAGGAAAACAATTCAGAGAAAATTAGAGATATCATAAAACATTACTGTACATCACAAAAATTGCAACTCGACATACATTCTGGACAATCCCAGTGAGTTATAGGAAGTGACAAATCTCAAAGTCCCCATTTAGACCTTTAGGGGATAACGATTTTATTTGAGCAGAGCACCCATCTCATCTCTTGTTTCGCCAACTTATTATCCAAATCGTCCCCCCTCCAATTCCTACTAACTTTTTCAATTCCACATAATTGTAATTTGGAGGGATCTCCTTGGTGCTGCTGTACGAAATGTGAGGATAAAGGGTGTTCCTTAAAACCTTTTTTTTTTTTGATATTCCATAAATGCTCTTCAATACGAACATATATTTGCCTTATGGTTTTACCCACGTATTGTTTATTGCATGGACAGGTAAGCACCTAAATGCAATTCGTGGTATGGCAAGTTATCAGTTGTTTCACCTTATATAATTTGCCCGCATTTCCTCCTATTAGTTCATTTTTAACGCACTTAGATGCTCCTATAGTTCTACAAGCTATACAATAGCCACATTGAAAAAAATCCAACCTCACTATTGAGAAACGTTTTGCGGTTATTCTCCTGTCTAAAACTACTCTAAACTACTAAAACTACTCTTAATTAGGTGATTTCGAATATTAGGTATTCCTCTATAGATAATAACAGGTTTCTTAGGAATTATCTGATCAAGAAGGGGGTTTTCCTGCAAAATAAACCAATATTTATTGATAATCTTTTAAAGTTCTCTATTTCTCCCTGGGTAGTTAAAAATCAAGGGGACTTAATTTTCCTTAATCTTTCCCTTTCCATCCTTGCTTAGGATAATGTTTCGCTGAAAATTCTCTAATAAGTATATTAGCTTGAATTTCATATGAGTCCAAATGTGTGCAGTTCCTTCTAATTTCGCTCAAGAAGATGGATGGTTTAACCCCTTCTCGACCGGTGACGGTTCAGGACCGTCATCGGTACTTTACCGTTGAGGACCGCTGACGGTCCTGAACCGTCACAACGGTATTATGTACTTACCCGATCGCCGTCGTTCCCCCGGCAGCGATCGGCGGTTCTCCTGGTGTGGGGAGACTGCCTGCAGTGCAGGCAATCTCCCCGTGGCGAATTAGGACCCCGGGGGCCATGTGATCGCTCAACAGAGCAGTCACATGGTCACAATAGGTGTCCTAGTGTCTCCCTGCAAGTGTAAAATAAAAAATAAAATAAAAATGTTAGTTAATGAAAAAATCTAATTATATATGTGTATATATATATATATATATATATATATATATATATAGAAACTATGCCATTTCTGGCACTCTTCCCAAATAATAATACATACCAGGTGCTTCTCTGTGCAAAATACTATAAACAAAGCAAGAAATGAGAGCACTCCATGGATTTGGTAAATCAAATTACTGTATTCAAATAGCACGCAAAAAAAATCAACGTTTCGACCGTCTAGCGGTCTTTATCAAGATGCTGTCATATACAAAAACCTCAAATATATACATAAACGCTTGTTAAACTTACCCAATCACCAAGTGCTCCCTGTGTGTCCAATCTGCCATGTGAGTGAAGCCGCAAATTGCGGATCGTTGTGTTAATTGCCATAAAGTGACGTGTGGTGAAATCACCATGTGTTGCCTAGAGACGGCACAGCTGTTTAAAAACCAAATGTCGGCAGAGATTTAAAATCAATACGGAGGATAAATAAAATTATATGTTGCATATGTGTTTTCATAAATGTCTAAGCAACTGCCTAACTGATCGTTGGATACTAGAGTGAGCCAGGAATGGCTAGAAACGATTGCTCATATAGGGACTCGGTTAGAAAGACTGGTGTATTGGTAACTATGGACCTGTGTAGCCTAATAGAGCTAACTCAAATACTACCTAACTCCTTACTAAATTGGAAACCCTAGCTGGGAAAGCCATGTGTGTTGCCAAATCACAAACCTAAACAATAAGAACAGGCATCAATTACAGAAAACAGGCTGGCTTAGCATAATGTGAGTTGTCAGTATATAACAGAGAGTGTGTGTGATGTTTACCCTTTATCTACTGGGGTCCATTTGTAGTGTAGAGTGATCAGCATGTGTGTGATGAAATAAATACACACCGGGAATATTAAATGGTGAGTGACAAATCAGTATGTGTGAATTCCAAACTAGTGAAAAATAGATAAATGTAAAGCAAGAATGGGAAAATCCTGTACTAAATCAATCTACGGTATGTATGTGAAACACTGTAGAAAAGAGTGTGTGTGTGCTACTAAGATCATTCTCCGGTGTGTGTGTGAAATGATGTAGTAAAAAATGTGAGTATACTGCCTGACCTCTAGAAATGAGAAAATCAATGAAAAGTGAAAAAGACTGTGCAGCTGAAACATGCACTAAAAGTGTAATGAGCCCTCGTGAATAATGAGAATGCACTGTCAGAAAAGTGCATTCTCATTATTCACGAGGGCTCATTACACTTTTAGTGCATGTTTCAGCTGCACAGTCTTTTTCACTTTTCATTGTAGAACATCAAAAAATGTGGAGAAAGAGATTTTGGTTGCATGCCAAAGGGAATTTAGTTGCAAATGGGTGAAGGAAGAACTGAATTATCTAGGCCTCGTTATTACTTCAGATCAAACATTTATGATGGACAAACAATATGTCATAACAGCCCTAAAAGAAATAAATAACATGTGTAAACAATGGATTTATCTACCCGTATCGTGGCTGGGTAGGATTAATGTTTTTAAATCTTATATTCTACCAACATGGACATACAGTTTTAGCCATATACCATTAAAATACCTGATATTTGGTTGAATTTAGCACAGTCTTACGCTACCAAATTTTTATGGTCAGGTAAAAACCGAGATTGAGCAACAAAATCCTATCCTAAAAAATATACAAAAGGAGGTTTAGGTTTGCCAATTATAAGACAGACCCCCTATTCCATATATATATGATGCACAATGAAAGTAGCTTTCAAGAGCTCTGGCATAAAATGGAATGTGAACTAACAGGTAAGACAAAACTAACACAGTTAATATGGACTAACATTATACAGTCACCACATTACAGTCACAACATTATACAGTCATAAAGAGTATGTAAAGTATAATTATAGATAATCTATTCAAATTAGACATGTGCAATTCGTTTCAGTCCAAATTTCGGGCAATTCGGACATTCGGGTACTTCTAATGTCCTCCCCCCAGGCCCCACCCCTGAGCAGTGGGTGGGGGCCCTACAGTAAAATAAGGGGGGGACCTAATGTCCTCCCCCCTGGCCCCCACCCCTGAGCAGTGGGTGGGGGCCCTACAGTAAAATAAAGGGGGGACCTAATGTCCTCCCCCCTGGCCCCCACCCCTGAGCGGCAGGATAGGGCCCTAAAAAAATGTCCCCCCCAGGTGACTAGGGGTCCTCAAACCCCTAGTCACCCCCTCCCCCACAGGCTGCTCACTGTTTACTAGACATGCCCCTATTCGCGTTATAGCGAGTAGGGGCAAAATTTACTAATACTAAGTAATTTTTACTTAGTATTAGTAAATTTGGCTGAAAGACCAATTTAGGTCTTTCAGCCTTTTGGTAGATAACTCCCTAATACAGTGGGAATTAGGGAGTTATCTACTAAGCGGCTGCAAAAGAAGTCCCGAAGTGCCGAAGTCCCGAAATTCTGAAGTTTTGAAATTCCGAATTTCTGAAGTGCCGAAGTGGCCGAATTTCCAAAGTGTCAAAGTGCCGAAGTGCCGAAGTTGGCAAATTTCCGAAGTGTTGAAGTGCCGAATTGCCGAAGTCCCGAATTGTGAAAGTCCCGAATTTCGGAATGCCGAACTGAACCGAAACTTTTCCCCATGCACATGCCTAATTAAAATCATGGCACAAATTAAAATCTAAATTTGGATTAAAACTAAAATGATTGGGGCGGCGCCTGACTTCCGGTGTGAATGGCGGTGTCTTGCTAGAGCTCCGAGCGATCTGGTCCTACAGCAGCAATTATCAGTCGCAATCCACAGCCAAAACCACCCTAAAAACACACCTCAGTGCCAGCAACCGGTGGTACAACCGAGGGAATGGGAGGCGGATGCAAATCTAAGCAGGGGTCGGCCGTGGCCTCGATCTTCAAAAGCCGCAGGCCGGAGGAGGAGCAGAAGGCCGGTGAGCAAAAGGAGTATGACTCCGATTCCACAGCTAGCGACATTAGCCACCACCACAACACCAGCCCTATCACAAGGGACGACCTCCGTGGCTTCTTACAAGATATTAAAGCTAACATGGCCGCAGAATTTACTAAACACCTAGCGCCCATACGGGCAGGCCTCACTGACCTCGTGCAACGCACTAGCTCCCTTGAAGATAAAATGGCCGCCACCACAGTCAGAACAGACCACCACGAACAGGCCATAAAAGACCTCAGAGACCAGGTGAAGCAGCTCGAGGACGCCCAAGAAGATCTTAATAACAGATCACGACGTAATAATATCAGAATTAGGGGCATACCCGAAGCGATAGATATGGAGTCCCTCGCAACCACCATCAGGGAGACATTCTGCAGCCTGCTCCCAGAAGCGCCCCCAGCCGAGCTTCTCCTAGACTGTGCAAATAGGGCCCTGCGAGCCCCCACACCTGGCATGACCCGACCGCGGGATGTGATTGTACGGCTACACTACTTCCACATCAAGGAGGCCATAATGAGAGCTGCCAGAAACACTCCTCTCCAAATTGAAGGCCATCCAGTGATGTTTTTCCAAGACCTGGCCCCCAGCACCCTAAGAAAACGCAGAGAATTGCGCCCACTTACGTTGGAATTGACACGGAGACAGATCCGGTATGCCTGGGGGCACCTCTTTAAGCTCACGGTACGCAGAAATAACCAAACGTACACCCTGCATGACATCGCAGATGCGGCCAACTTCGCTGAAAGGCTGGGTCTCCCTCACCTTGAGACCAACAATGGCGAGAGATCCAACCGGGCCCAGACACCACCGACCCGGAGGGATGAAGTACCACATCAACGACTTTGCTCACCTGCTGAAGACCTAAACCCCGATGATCAAAACTAAACACCACCGACTAGCAAGAGGACTCCACGTAAAGGCCCCACCCGACATCCCAACACGGACCGTATATAGCCGCTTACCCAGAGACTCCGACACATAAAACCCCAAGACTCGCCCAGAGATGATGCGCTGAAGACCTCCAACACCACCACAGCTAACCTGGCAGCTAAGAAGCCGACTCTTCATAACAACCTCATAAGTATTTCTTCCTATTTGTAAGGCATATTTGTAAAGCACCCCACCACCCACCTCCCCACTACACTGTAAAACACCAGGGCCCATTCCTCCCGTTAGCCACCCACGAGACACTTCCACAAATGTTATAGGTATGGGACAGAAGGGGACACAGCGCAGGGAGAAAAGCAGGACCCCTCGTTCAAAGTACACAATTATTGAAAACAAATAATAATAAAAAAAAATAATAAAAAAATAAAATAAAAACACAATCGCACCGGGACACATACCCCAACAGAAAGTACCACAGGCGATAGACACACCACAACCCCAACATAGTAGAATATGCACGCTACCACCACACAGAGATCCCGTCTTGGAAAGAGTAATGCTCAGGGATACCAGGGAACTGAACAAAATACCAAAAAGAACAAACCCATACTGACACAACAGTGCCGACCGACCCTGGGTACAAGAGATACAATAGGACTCGTAATATATTGATATTCAGCAGCATAAAGCATACTAGCACTGTACATACCATAGAGGTTGTGACATTTAAGGACTGTATTTGTATAGACATGGCAAATGACAAGGGATGGGGGGATTAATGGGAATGCAATGACAATGGGATTGTACTAATAATGGGTATGCAACTAGAATACCTTACTAATGTTATGAAACTTGCTGAACGATTGGTAGGCACTGCTGTATACTTGTTTTCTGTTTATCTTGCACAGGAGCACTTCTGCTTAACCAGTGACTACATACCACAATACCCTGACCAACTATGGTGACCAACACACTAGACAACACCCGCACTGGGGCGCATCACCCTCTGGGAGAGACTCACACCGCTCAAGAGACAACTGACTCTGGGTACAGTACGCACTCCCACCACACACTCTCTGGCGCCACATTCAAGAAGCCTCTCCCCGTCCCCCCCCCCAGCCGCCCCTGCCCTTTGGGAGGGTGGCGGGGGGGGAGGGGCGATGCCACAGGGACCAACACTTGGCACACACATTACTCGGACCTCGCTACATTAGGACATTGCACCGATTAAACTATAGGACCAGAAAGCGACTCTGGCTACCCGCCACTACAGACCACCACACTACCTACTCTTACCCCTACCCGATAAGGAGCGGTCAGGCGAATCACCCCACCACCTGCTGGCAACGTATAAGACCAGTAGTTTGGCCCCTAGGGCCCTTCTCGATAGAACCTCACACCTCCTACCCCCACCCTCTCCAACCCACACCCCCCCCCCCAACCCGCTACCGAGGCACGGGACCCCAGCCCGCTACTGGGCACACCCATCACCCCACCCACTGCCCGCCTATACTCTACATCAAAGAGCGGAACCAGTATAGGATTTGAGCCGCCACAATGCCCCTATTATTAAAATGCGTTTCGATCAACGCCAAAGGCCTCAACACACCCACTAAGAGACACGGCCTGCTACGATGGGCACACAGGCACCACATAGACGTACTACTACTACAGGAAACGCACTTCACATCCACGAGATCATTCCCCCTTACCCACCGTTACTACAAACAAAGCTACATGGCCCACTCCCCAGATACTAAAACAAAAGGGGTGGCGATCCTACTCAAAACCACATGTCCCCTGACGGACGTCGGGTGTGTCATAGACCCACAAGGACGATATGTTACGATAGAAGGAAAACTAGGCGCAACCCCCTATGCTATAAGCTCAGTCTATGCCCCATCTGTTCCTAACAGCACGTTCTGGCAACACTACGCATCGCACCTACAAGCATACGCAGGCAAACGCCTAATAATAGGTGGGGACTGCAACGCCACACATATCCCAGCTATAGATAGATCAACTCGTGAGACGAACGCCCCGCAACCATCCAGAAACGACACGTACTTCACACAATTCTTAACCACACAATCATTAGTTGACATTTGGAGGGCACAACACCCGACCGCCCGTGATTACACCTTCTACTCGCACCCGCACACCTCATATTCACGTATAGACCACTTCCTCGTATCCCCGAACCTGACAACTCAGATAAGTCACTCGTCCATAGGCACTATCTCATGGTCGGATCATGCCGACATAACGATCACCATCCGCATACCGGACCTAAAACGACCTTGGTCGTGGAAGCTGAACCCACTACTCCTACACGATACCCAAATCAGGCTCTCAATCGCCAAAGCTATAAAAGACTATTTTGACACCAACACAACCTCGGTAACTTCCCCAATAACACTGTGGGCTGCACACAAACCAGTGATCAGAGGAACCCTCATTAGCTTAGCCTCTGACTACAAAAAAAGAAAAACGCAACAAATAACGGAGACGTTAACTGAACTACGAAAACTAGAAATGAGCCACAAACATAACCCACAACCACAAACACTACGCGACTTAATTGCCACCAGAGACCTCCTCAAAAGACTCACACACACGGACACAACCAAAGCCATGATGTGGCTTAAGCAGAAATATTATGAAATAGGCAATAAAGCAGACACCATGTTAGCCCGGCGACTCAAGAAACGCATAGAAGCCAAAAAAATATCATCCATACGCACAAAGACGGGTACCATCAGCGACCTGCCTGAACAGATAGGCGACACGTTCCAACAATATTTCAAATCACTATATAACCACTCCCCACACCTCAGCCAAGGGAATGCAACATACCGAGAACAACTGGACAAATACCTCCAGCGCACATCATTACCCGCCCTATCCCAGGCCGCAAAACAAGCCATAGCAGCTGAGGCAACAGTGGAGGAGGTAGCGACAGCCCTCGGAGCCTGCAAACCCAATAAATGCCCAGGCCCAGACGGATATACTGCCCTTTACTATAAAGAATTTAGCCCCTTGCTCCTCAAACATCTCTGTGCAGTGTTTAATGCTACCCTGAAAGGCAATCACCTCCCACCCGACATGACGACAGCGAACATATGCCTACTCCCCAAACCCAACAAAGACCTCACAGAACCGGACCACTACAGAACTATTTCCTTACTCAACGTAGACCTCAAAATTATGAGCAAAATGATGGCCAATAGACTCAACCCATACCTAGACAAATTAATACACCCGGATCAGGTGGGTTTTATCCCCAACAGACAGGCACTGGATAACACGCGTAGGAACATTGACCTCATCTGGCTGACCCAACACCGCAAAATCCCCACCACAGTAATCTCATTAGATGCCGAAAAGGCATTTCACCGCCTGCTATGGCCCTTCCTGTATCGCACATTAGAACACATGAACTTCCCGAGCTCGTTTCTCGCATTCTTGCGAGCAACATACCACTCTCCACAAGGAGCCTTACTACTCCCCAACATCTCCCCACCTAGATTTCCGATCCTAAACGGAACGAGGCAAGGCTGTCCACTCTCGCCCCTCATGTTCGCCTTATCCCTAGAGCCCCTTCTCCAGGCTATCCGCACCAATCCTAGCATTGAAGGTGTAACCATCAGGGGAGAATCTTACACAGTGTCCGCTTACGCAGACGACATACTCCTCACGCTCACCAACCCGGACCACTCCATAGACCCCATGCTAGCCACCATAGATGAATACGCAATGGTAGCAGGATACAAACTGAACATCGCAAAATCGGAAATACTACCAATACAACTGTCGGACTCACAACTATCCGACCTAAAAAATAAATACCCATTCCGAATATGCCCCACAGACATAACATACTTGGGAATCCAGCTCCCAGTTGACCTACACACCTTGTATGAAAAAAACTACACACCGCTTCTACGTAAAGCACACACTGACCTCCAAAAATGGGAGTCTCTGGGAATATCATGGCTAGGCCGGGTCACATCAATAAAAATGAATCTACTCCCCAGACTACTGTATCTTTTCCAGGCACTGCCCATACCTCTCCACACAACAGACTTCAAAGCCTTACAAACAGTGGTTGACACGTTCATTTGGAACGGTCGTAAGCCCCGGGTCCGTAGAACCACCCTCTATGTCCCAAAAAAACAAGGAGGCTTGGGGTTACCGAATTTCACACACTATCATACAGCTGCACAACTGACCCAAATCCAACACTGGCATGCACCTCCGCAAACCAAACGGTAGGTAGATATAGAACACACCATTTTTGGAAGAGATCACCCGTCTCTCTACATGTGGATCCCTAAACCATACAGACCCCTACCCCCCCCCCCCCCCCGACCGCCCCCTCCATCACTCACTCTCTGGACCTCTGGGACAAACTACAGAACAAATACGACCTATCCTCATTCCTCTCCCCAATGACCCCGATCTGGAGGAACAGACTGTTCCCGCCAGGACTCACTCCAATGCACTTTGCTAGCTTCGACCAAAGAGATATGGACAGGCTTAAGCACTTATACCTAAATAATAAGGTGATACAATACTCAGAAATCAAAGATGCGCACACGCTGACGACATTTGATCACTTTAGATTCATCCAACTACGTAGCTTTGCCTCAAACCCGATAATCCAACAAGTAGGCACAGCAACACCCTCCCGATTTGAAAAAGAATGCACACAATGCCCGACCAGACGGGGACAAATCTCAGACCTGTACACATCTCTAGCAACTCACCCCACCCAAATCACACTCCCGTACGTAGCAGCCTGGGAGAAGGACTTAGGACCCCCGGGAGACAACACTGACTGGGCTGATATCTGGGACGCTACAGCGTCAATATCTATTTGTGTAACACACACGGAACAAGCATATAAGATGCTATTCCGCTGGTACCTTATGCCCAAACGCCTAGCAATTATACACAAAACACCCGACACTTGCTGGAAATTGTGCGGCGAACAAGGGACATTCCTCCACTGCTGGTGGACATGCCCCAAGATCAAACCCCTGTGGACACAGATCACTGCTCTATTGACAAAAATCTTGCACAAACCGTACCCACTAGACCCATGGGCGCTACTACTCTCCAGACCCTTAGAAGACCTAACCAGAGCAGAAAATAAACTTAGTGCCCGCATCGCCCTCGCAACAAGGAGAGCAATAGCGGATCTATGGTCGACCACCCGAATCCCATCACCGACGACCATCACCAAGAAAATACTAGATCACATACAAATGGACAAACTTACGTCCTTGCTCCATGACACACCTAGACGCTTTCACAAAATCTGGGACCCATGGATCGAGGGAGACACCTCACTACCCTGGTAACGCTAACATACCTAACAAAGGACCCGCCACCCCTGGAACGTAGGCCCACTAAAGCACACGAATAGAATGGCCCTCTAAACATAGGGTCCCTATAGAGCATACCATCCACCTAACCCCACTGGGACCATCGGGCTGGGGTCCCGTGTCATGCTCCGCCCTACCCAACCACCCAAAGTGTCCTCCACCGGAGAGAACTCCCTAGAGACCCATTCCCCACCCAGAACATCACCACCTCACCCCTGCACCAAGTTCATGCACTTAGATACCCCTTTATATCGCGACACACAAGCCCGAACACACGCGAATCCAAGCTACAAAGGACGCCTGAGACCATAGGCGTGCGCAGCCTATTGCATTAGGGTGTGCACCCTAAAGCACAAGCGGCGTATATATATATATATAATGTGTGTATGTATGTATATATATATATATATATATACACATATATACACACACAGACACAACGCTGTGTGAGGGTGCTGTTAGTGTGATGTGTGTGTGTGAGGGTGCTGGTAGTGTACTATGTGGGTGAGGGTGTTTGTGTGTGCGTGCTTGTGAGGGTGCTGTGAATGTACTGTGTGTCAGGGTGCTGTTTGTGTGTGTGCACTTGTGAGGGTTCTGTAAATGTACTGTGTGTGAGGGTTATGTTTGTGTGTGAGGGTACTGGTAGTGTGCTGTGTGAGTGTGAGAGTGCTGTTTGTGTAATGTGTGTGAGGGTACTGTGTGTTTGTAAGGGTGCTGTGTGTGTGGGTGCTGTATGTGTGTGGGTGCTGTATGTGTGTGGGTGCTGAATGTGTGTTGGTGATGTGTATGTGTGTGTGGGTGATGTGTATGTGTGTGGGTGCTGTGTATGTATGTCTGTGGGTGCTGTATGTGTGTGGGTGCTGTATGTGTGTGTGTGTGTGCTGTATGTGTGTAGGTGCTGTGTATGTCTGTGGGTGCTGTATGTCTGTGGGTGCTGTATGTGTGTAGGTGCTGTGTATGTCTGTGGGTGCTGAATGTGTGTTGGTGCTGTATGTGTGTGGGTGCTGTGTGTGTGTGGGTGCTGTGTATATGTGTGTGTGGGTGATTGTGGGGGGTGGAGGTACATTACTTAATATCCCCCCTCCCTTCTTACTTTATGTAGGGAGGGGGGATCTTTCCTTGCTGCCTTCCCTGGTGGTCCAGTGGAGGTGGGGGCAAATCAGTTATCCCCCCTCCCTTCTTACCTTATGCCTGGGAGGGGGGATCCTGCTGCTGCCATCCATCCCTGGTGGTCCAGTGTAGAGTGAACTCTAGCCCCGCAGGGCTAGAGTTCACTCACGCGAGATCTGAGCGTTGCCGCGGCAACGCTCAGATCTCGCGAGAGGAACCCCGCGGAGCTGCTGGCAATAGCTCCCCGGGTCCTCTCCTGCCTCCCTCACTGCCTGTGAGCCGGTGAGGGGAGGCTGAGAGCAGAGCCGGCGCTCAAATAGCGCCGGCTCTGCATGAGCCGGCAGGGGAGATCTTGAGATCTGCCGGTCTCAATACATAGGCGTGCCGCGGGGATTAGGGTGTGCCCAGGCACACCCGGCACACCCCGTGCGCACGCCTATGCCTGAGACCCAGGTATATAATTGACCCCATGATACACTCACACAGACCTCATACACCACGGATCTCGACGACCGACTACATCTTCCCAGGGATTCGCAGAGGGAAGCGGGGAGGAGGGAGGGTGATAAGCGGATAGTTACTCCCGGAACGCAACAAAGACCACAGAGAATCCACAGAGACGCAACAAACCAAACGGGCGTGCACTGACTGACTGTGACGCGCACCGGGGCAAACAAGGTCTCTCCGCTGTCCTTCCTACTCCCCCTTTCCTTAATACTAACTCTCTTTATCAACACCCCGTTGAAAGACCAAACCTATCACAGAGCTGCATAATGACTTCATATGTGACGGGCAAGTGTACGACTATACAGGAAAACAATTCAGAATGTAAAGCATAGATGCTCAGGGGTGCAACATATCCCACTACCTCTCCCGTGACTCCCCACCTGTTACCACACCCTCACTTACCTGTAATAATAAAGCAAAATCAATAGGGCATCCGTATCCCCTTCCTTTTCTATTTCTGTACCCCTCCCTAACCCTTAGACTCAGAGCAGCAACAAATGTTACATACAGAGTACAAATGTACCAACAAACATCCGATAATGTAACCAAAGATAGACCATACCTAACATGTTTCTTATGTATGATTGTCATGCACATGGTAAATAAGCTCTGCGATCTCTGTAACAATAACCTTACTCCCTTGTTTTCTTCTGTACCCCTACCCCAATGACACTGAAAACAATACAAAATATGACAAAAATAAAGAATAAAAAAAAAAATGATTAAAACATTAAATATTGAAATAATATCAGACAATATGAAAGATTAAAGAGCTGGACAGAGAGGGGTATTGATAAAATTAAAAAAACTAATGGAGGGTCCAATTTTAAAAACTTTTGCCAACTTAGTTGAAGAATTTAAGATACAGAATAAGGAATTTATTTTACATATTTAAGGGTTAAAAATTATTTAAATAACACATTAATCAAGGAACGAGATAGTTTAATGTCAAAGATTGAATATTTATTTAGAGGGACAAAGATAGACAAAGCACTTTCCATTTGTAATAAAATAGTGATACAAATACAAAAACCGATACAAATCGTGGCAATTAAAACATGGAAAGAGGACTTAAAAATCAATATTGCATTAGAAGTATGGCACCATGTTCTAAATATTGCTAATACAAATATTCATTGTGTAAGTTTACAAGAAAATATATATAAGGTAATGAACAGATGGTATCTAGTCCCCACCAAATTAAAGGCAATATATGCCTTGGCAGGTGCTTACAATGTTTTTCGGGTACCTTATATGTGGAGGGTCTCTGATAACTGACCAGTGGGTGCTGAGTGCTGCTCACTGCTTCGATTAGTGAGTATAACCCCTTCAGTAATAATAGTAAATATATGCTATCTTTTTAAGTTTAATTTTAAACCAGAACATAAATATAACCATTACTTGTACTGTTTCCCCATAAAATACATTTTAACTAGTTAAACGGGATTTTTATAGAACCTATGTATGAATAATGTTGTTACAGCTTCCTTCGGAAAAGTATTCACATGGCGTATAATGTAAAATAGCTGGTCCTGCAAATCTTTGAAAAAGTTCCTGATGCCTTATTGAATTTATCTCCTCAATGTCATGTGAAAGGTGAAGGAAATGCAAATGTGTCTATTGTCTGCACGTAATATTTGGCCTGGAGACAAACCAGATTGTAATTTCAAACATCTTGTCACCAGATCGGTGGAAACCCCATTAGAAGATTCTCCTTCATGCCAGAGAAACATATAATTTAGCAGAGGCTGCCAGTCAAGATTAAAGACTGTATCCATAGAATTTGTTCCTGAAGCCTGACTTGCACATTTAACACAATGTTATCAGTCTCTGAACCAATCAGAACAAACACACCCCATAACCACCATAACACCATAACCGTGTAGATACATGTATAAACATTGAAAGAAATGGGAGTTATATATTAAAGTGTTCTGAGAAGTGGTGCTTATATTCCATCTTAATTTCATTGTTTTAAATAACGTGATCTAAAATGTTATGGTTTCCTTCATAGTAAATTCTGCCAGTTTTCACAGAAATGTTTATTTCTGAAGACACAATTTTCTGTTGTAAAAGATGAGGGGATATTCATAAGCCACTTGCAAAAATGAACAATTATCATTAAGGCTGAATAAAGCAAGAGATGAAAATTATCCAAACATTTGCCAAAAATCCCGTTATTTTAGAACAAACTCATATGCATGTTCCTATACCTTATACAGAGTTAATTATTACTTTTTTATGATCTCTCTCTTATTCTGTCCTTATAAGTCACATTTTCTATCAAAATATAATTCAACAATGTTATTATCCCCAAGAGAGAAAAAAGAAATAGGGGAGTCAGAGTGAAATCATATTCTTACGCGTGCTATTTTTGTGAAATAAATTAAACAAACTTTAATTATCGTGTCCATTTTTTCCTAAGCATATTTTAGCCCAATTCTATTTCTAGACAATTAAACACCTTTTTAGCTTTATATTATCATGCGAGACCATCTCAATGGTATAATCTAGCACTCATCTTTATGTGAAAAAAAACAGATATTATATATCTGTGAATATCGTCTTTTCTTGGCAATTTCTTCTTTGTGTCTCTGGGTGTTTCTCATTTATGATCATCTTCCACTGTATATATCATATATCTTTGTTTGTTATGCCAAAGGATCAGTCTAGTTAAAACTCCCCAGGTATATTTGATATGTCTGCATCTAAGGATTGTATTTCCTTCTTTAAAAACAAGTCTTTTCTTCCTTGTTTCTCTGATGATTTGTTGTTGTGTATCTTCACTGTAGTGCTGGTAGAACTTGCACAGCCGGGGCTTGCCATGGTTATTGAAGATCAGAATGGCTTTGATCATGATGACGCCGCCAGACCGCAGCTGGTGAACCAACACGCCGACGCTCACTGAGCTTCCAATGAGTCCGAGCTCATTTAATATGATGGCCTCAGTTACCCCCCCCCCCCATACCTCTTCCTTTAAAATCCCCCCCCCCCCCCCAGTTTTAAAAAGAAAAATGAGCCAAGCAGTCAGGCGGACTTGAGGGAAGAACAGGGGGGAAATGGATACATCTAAATACCACCTCTAAAAGGGAGGCACAAAGGCATAGCCACCACTATGCAAGCACACGTAATTTAATTTATTTAAAAAAAAAAAAAAAAACTGTCTTAGTTAAGCTATCATAACCAGAAGCCCACCTGACCTGCCAATAGTAAGGCCCTGCGCAGACACCTGAAGTGGGTGTAGCAGCAAGACAAGGCACAGCGTAGACATGATAAGAGGCACAAGGTCTGGGACCAAACCCTACATGGCACCACTCGCACAGACAGGCCACCCCGTACCTAGCCACTAGGCCCAAGACGATATGCACCTGTCAGGGTCTTACCTGAGTTGGGAGTCTGTAGCGCAGATATGACGCTCACCCTTGCAGATAGCCACAGACCGAGGTGGTCAGGTAAGAATTCACCTGGCCTGTGGGTCTGTGCACGGGGGCTGTGCAGGATGCAGTACCAAATTCGCAGGACAGGCAAGGACAGAACCAGCAGGATAGTCGAGGGATAGCCGAGGTCAAAGGATGCCAGAGTTCAGAATAACGTAGTCACAAGCCGAGGTCAAATATATGAAGCAGAATAAACAGGAACACTGGTACGACACAGGAACACTAGATCAAAGACTTGACAATGAGTGCAGGGCGAGGCTGGGTTTAAATACCCTGCTGATGAAGATCAGAGTCAGGTGCGATACAGACAAGTCAAGGTGCAGCCCCCGGTGTAGTAGCCAAGCCAGGGTGAACAAGACCGGAAACAGAAGTCTCAGGTAAAGCTGCTGTGGCTCAGAGGCAGAGAGCAGGACTGGGATAGATAAGTACCCCGGTTCAAGTCCCCTGTTGGGAATTCCAGAGGCGACCACGTCTGGCCGTCTGTCTCACAGGTGAGTACCCTGACAGTACCTCCCCCTTCAAAAACGACCTCTGGGCGTAGGTAGGCTCCTCATTGAAACAATCCGTCTCTCCAGAGTCACTCTCAGAATCCGTCGAGTCCCCATAGTGAAAGTCCTCAGTATGGGATCCCTGATTAGCTCGGGATTTCCCAGTACCAGCTTCTGGTACAGCTGACGATCGGTCTAGGTTCCGGGTAGGGGTGACAAAAACTTCCACAACTTCGGGAGGGACAGTGCTCGCAGCTAGCAGTGCTTTTTCGAACACTTCCAAGTCTTTTTTACAGACCGTAGTGCCATTAGAAGCAATGACACAATCCTTAGGTAAATCCTTTTCAAGTGGGCAGGAAGTAGTGGTGGTAATACAGGAAGCAACTTTGGTAGTAAAGGCAGACGACTCTGGAGCAGGAGGTCTAGGAGGGCGAACAGGACAAAGCGTGATGAAGTGTCCACCCTCTCCACAGTAAAAGCACAGACCATGGCTTCTCCTTCGGTCCCTCTCTCCCGGTGTGACTTTGCAGTGGACACGTCCAATTTGCAAAGGTTCCTCAGGGTCAAGTTGAACACAGGATACCTCTGGAGTTCTCCTGGGAACTGGATCATAAGAGGGTATCACTGGGGTGTGGTGACGTAGACTCCGCGATTTTTTAGTAGTTGGAGCTGGCTTGAGCTTAGTGATCCTGCACTGTGAGTCCAAAGCAATAATAAAGGACTCCCAGCTGACAAGGACAGGACTCTTCCTCTGCAACATTTGGTAAGACCAAGCTTTAATGCGTCCCGACAACAGGTTGATAGCCGCTCTGACCCTGATGAAATCCGTGGCGTAAGTTCGAGGCTTTAAAGAGAACAATACCTCGCAATCCATCCTGAATGACTGGAAGGACGTGTAGTTACCATCAAATCTGTCGGGCATGATGACAAAGGGTTCCGGAGCTGGATGTACTGCGCCTTTAAGAGAAAAAAGTTCCTGCTGCAACTCCGAAACAATCTGGGCCAGGCTGGACACTTGCTGGAGTGAGGGTGAGCACATTTCTGCGGACTCCATATTGGTCAAGTCTTTTGTCAGGGTCTTACCTGAGTTGGGAGTCTGTAGCGCAGATATGACGCTCACCCTTGCAGATAGCCACAGACCGAGGTGGTCAGGTAAGAATTCACCTGGCCTGTGGGTCTGTGCACGGGGGCTGTGCAGGATGCAGTACCAAATTCGCAGGACAGGCAAGGACAGAACCAGCAGGATAGTCGAGGGATAGCCGAGGTCAAAGGATGCCAGAGTTCAGAATAACGTAGTCACAAGCCGAGGTCAAATATATGAAGCAGAATAAACAGGAACACTGGTACGACACAGGAACACTAGATCAAAGACTTGACAATGAGTGCAGGGCGAGGCTGGGTTTAAATACCCTGCTGATGAAGATCAGAGTCAGGTGCGATACAGACAAGTCAAGGTGCAGCCCCCGGTGTAGTAGCCAAGCCAGGGTGAACAAGACCGGAAACAGAAGTCTCAGGTAAAGCTGCTGTGGCTCAGAGGCAGAGAGCAGGACTGGGATAGATAAGTACCCCGGTTCAAGTCCCCTGTTGGGAATTCCAGAGGCGACCACGTCTGGCCGTCTGTCTCACAGGTGAGTACCCTGACAGCACCCCATTAACCTTACGTGTAGCATAGGATCAAAAAATTTAATGTATTACCGAACAAGAATTGTCATGTGTGTATCAATTGTAGGGTAATGTAATGTACCCTCCTGGTTATGTATCTGCCCCTCACTTTTTCTTTTCTGTACCCAACTGCCTTTTCGCTGACTCAATGAAAAAAATTGTCAAATTGAAAAAAAAAAAGAAAATGAAAGCTGCTTGCATTTAAAAAATATATACCGTATATACTCGAGTATAAGCCGACCCGAATATAAGCCGAGGCCCCTAATTTTACCCAAAAAAACTGGGAAAACGTATTGACTCGAATATAAGACTAGGGTGGGAAATGCAGCAGCTACTGGTAAATTTCTAAATAAAATTAGATCCTAAAAAAATTACATTAATTGAATATTTATTTACAGTGTGTGTATATAATGAATGCAGTGTGTGTGTGTGTGTATGAATGCAGTGTGTATATGAATGCTGTGTGTGTATGCAGTGTGTGTATATAATGAATGCAGTGTGTGTGTGTGTATGAATGCAGTGTGTATATGAATGCTGTGTGTGTATGCAGTGTGTGTATATAATGAATGCAGTGTGTGTGTGTATGAATGCAGTGTGTATATGAATGCTGTGTGTGTATGCAGTGTGTGTATATAATGAATGCAGTGTGTGTGTATGAATGCAGTGTGTGTATGAGTGCAGCGTGTGTGTATGATGCAGTGTGTGCGTATGAATGCAGTGTGTGCGTAGGAATGCAGTGTGTGTATGAGTGCAGTGTGTGTATGAGTGCAGTGCGTGTGTATGAGTGCAGTGTGTGTGTATGTATGAGTGCAGTGTGTGTGTATGAGTGCAGTGTGTGTGTGTGTATGAGTGCAGTGTGTGTGTATGAATGTAGTGTGTGTATGGGTGCAGTGTGTGTATGGGTGCAGTGTGTGTATGGGTGCAGTGTGTGTATGAGTGCAGTGTGTGTATGAATGCAGTGTGTGTGTATGAGTGCAGTGTGTGTGTATGAGTGCAGTGTGTGTATGAGTGCAGTGTGTGTATGAGTGCAGTGTGTGTGTGTGTGCAGTGTGTGTGTGTATGAGTTCAGTGTGTGTATATGAATGAAGTGTGATTGTGTGTGAAGCAGTGTGTGTTTGTGTATGTGTTGGTGGGGGGTGGGCATTTTGATTATTGTTATTTTTTAATTATTATTTTAATCATTTTTTTATATTATTATTTATTTCATTAATTATTATTTGAATTTTTTTGGTTATATTGTTATTTTTTAATTATTATTATTTTTAATATTTTATTATTATGTATTTATTTTTTTCGTCCCCCCTCCCTGCTTGTTACATGGCAGGGAGGGGGGCTCTCACTCACTGGTGGTCCAGTGGATGGGCCCTGTGTAGGAGGGGGGCTGGCAGAGCGTTTACTTACCTCTCCTGCAGCTCTTGTCAGCTCCCTCCTCCTCCGCGCCGGTCCGTTCAGCACCTCTGTCAGCTGACAGTGTAAGTCTCGCGAGAGCCGCGAGACTTACACTGGGAGCTGACAGAGGTGCTGACCGGACCAGCGCGGAGGAGAAGGGAGCTGACAGGAGCTGCAGGAGAGGTAAGTAAACGCTCCACAGCCCCCTGTGTTGGGGTTGGGGTTTTTCAGCACAAAAAATGTGTCGAGTATATACGGTATATATATATTTTTTTTCTTCTACATTATTTTAAAATCATAGTAACACTTTAAATGTTTTTTGGTCACTTGAATGAAAAAGACATATCACTTTGGCCTCATTTTTGGCTTTCTTAGGAACCATAAACTGCATTCCAAAATGTTGTGCGTGTCCCCACCCCATGCTAATTTTAAAGTTATGACATTTATACAGTTCAGATCTTTGGCAATGACTTGCACTAAACATCCGACAATATGTTAAAATATTTAATTTAACATTCATAGGATGTCTTCTATCCATCGATCATGGGCACAGAAAATGTTAAAAGTCAATTAAAAGTGACAAATCTTGATCTTTTGGCCCCAGAATGTCTCTACACGTATACAAAACCACCGTTAGTATAGTTACACACCTTGTAACCACGACTCTACAGCAATCGCATATTAATACCAAGCATTTAAATAGATTTATTTTCTAAATCTTGCTTAAATGGGTGTAAATCCGTCAGATAAAAGGGGATTACTTGGGAAATATGAAATATAAAAATGCACATTAGATTCAGATAGCTTTATAACCTTTGCGGTGGAACTACATTCTTTCCATTTTGGTGGTGGGTTTGTATGCTGATTATAAACATACATTTGATTTAAAAATAAAAAAATGTATGGCTAAAAGCACAGTAGATCTATTCTAATACAATTGCTAGCTTTTTTGGATTATGCGCACATTCACATTTCCTTGCAATGATCTATTCAAATAAACCCCAGAAATCAGATGACTTTATGCTAAATGATATATGTGGTTTGCTGCAGCTGCTATGTGTGTAAATGTGTCTGAGCTGTTAGTGACGCTTGACTGCCATTGAATTGTGATTGTTTCAATATTGTTACAAGGGTTTTTTTTTAGGGGGGGTGGGGGGGGTGTAGAAAAAGAAAGAAGACAAAAAATCATGCATTTGCAATTTGTTCTTGGCTTAGGCTATTTTGCATGTGACAAATAAATAAATAAATAAAATAAAAAATAATATGACGGCCTTTCCAGTCCCGTGCTGCTCCGGGGGTGTCCGCGCTTCGGCCTCATGCAGTATAGCACCTGCAGTCTCCAGTTTTTGTGTTTATCTCTGTGGCATACATCAATCTTAAAACATTTTAAATAAAAACAAAAATAAATAACTAACAGAACTTTACATTCAGAGTGTAAGTTGAGTAAAATCAAAGCAGAGATATCCTCCCCGTGTGCCCCAATGTGTTCCCACCTGGATCTTGGATGAGTTTTACTCATACATTTTATCTGAGTAGAGTTAGTCATTATATTATTACATGTTTAAAACAGGGTTTCACTACAAGCCGCTCTTGTTTTTCTTTTTTTTGTGTTTTTTTTTTTATTGAAAAGTTACATCATATGACGTACAGCAAAATTAGAAAAAAATAATAATTATAAATATGTAAAGACTCAATTTACAATTTACAGACATGTATAAACTCCATCAAAGGAAGCATCGCAATTATCATTTAGCAAAATTTCCCCAAAATACTGACGTTAAAGATGAGGACATCACAATACAAAACATCCAGGTATAAATCCTCGGGCTAACTCGTTGGTCGGTTCACAGGTTTCAGGTCAAATCGTTACTAATTAGTGGTTAATGGTAACGTTTCCAACCATTCGTTATAATTTTCTTGTTTAATTGCAGAATGTAAAATAGATCCATGCAGATCTCTTTCCATGCGCAATTGATAAGATAGTTGGTTTATTAAGTCCTTCTTATGGAAGGCTAAACTTGATTTCCATTGTCTAGCTCTTATTATTTTAGTTGCTAAAAAGCAATGTGTAGCAAGGCATTTTAACGAAAAAGAGAGGATGGTCAATTTTAAATGTAATAAGGCAACCCCAGGTTCTTTTTTAAATTTATTTTAAATTGAATTCTGAGTAGGTCGTAAGCCCAAGACTATAAGGGATTTACTAGCTTACAATGACACCATATATGTAGGAAAGAATGATCTAAACCTCCGCATCTCCAGCAATGTGAAATTTGGTCAGGACTCATTTTTGAGAGCCTATACAGAGTTAAATACCATTTATACATTATTTTGTATTGACACTCCATCAAATTCAGACAATGAATGTGCTTTCGTATGTTCTTGAGAATATAACACCATTCATATTCAGTTATATCTATATCTAAGTCATTTTTCCGCTTATCAACAATATATAGCGTTTTTTGTTCGGAGAGAGTTATTAAATTGGCTGCTTTGGAAGTATTTTTTTTACTCTAGTATAATTGAAAATTGATAAAATTAATGATTCAAATTTAGATGAATTTCCTAATAGAGCTTGATTAAAAAAGTTCTTAATTCTCAGATATGAAAAAAGTTCTTTATTTGGTAGATGTAATTTGGTTTTAATATCAGCAAAGGGTATCAGTTGATCTTTTTAGAAAACTTAATACTCAATTGATTTTTAGACCAATTATTTAAGGAAATGTCTTGCATTTAATCTTCCAGAACAGCCAAATGACATGTGTTGATAACTTTAAGAGAAATTTGTAAACTTTTTTTTCAATATAGAAACATAGAAACATAGAAACATAGAATGTGCGGCAGATAAGAACCATTCGGCCCATCTAGTCTGCCCAATTTTGTTAAAATACTTTGGCTTCCCTATTACCTATTTTCTGTTGCCTTCAGTAGTGCAACTTTTAAATAATCCCATTTCTCTTGGACTCCATTTAAATTGCTCCAGTCTGATAATGACTCCTTTACACATATTCTAATTTTAGAAAAGTCTGTTTTTCTAAAGTCTAAAACGTTTGTTTTTGTGTGGTGTGACTCAGTCACTGTTCTTCTATTAAACCACACTGATTGATGATCACTGGATACTAAACTTTCACCTACAGTAATATCGGATACCAAATCTCCATTTGTTAACACTAAATCTAGTATGGCCTCTTTACGAGTTGGCTCCTCAATAGAGATGTCCCGAACAGTTCGCCAGGAACCGTTCGCCAGCGAACATGAAAAGTTCGCCAACGTGTTCGCCACGAACACGCGTGATGTGTCAGTCCGCCCCCTATTACGTCATCATTGAGTAAACTTTGACCCGGTACCTCACAGTCAGCTGACACATTCTGGGAGGGAGGGTCTGCTGCTGATTGGCTGGAATGTGTCTGCTGACTGTGAGGTACCGGGTCAAAGTTTACTCAATGATGACGTAATAGGGGGCGGACCGACACATCGCGCGTGTTCGTGGTGAACACGTTCGTGGCAAACATGTTCGCGAACTTTTCATGTTCGCCAGCGAACGGTTCCCGGCGAACTGTTCGGGACATCTCTACTCCTCAACGACTTGTTTTAGAGACAATCCCAGTAGGGAGTTTAGAATATGTGTGCTCCTCGCACAAGCAGCTATTTTTTTTTTCCAATATATCCCAAGCCCGAATTAATTTTTTTTATTAAAGATTTTGTTTTTAATTGATTAGTAATTTTTTTTAACAACCCGCTCTTGTCTAATGTTTGAGAATTATTTATTAGAAAACTATGACATAGCATTTCAATATCTGTTTATTACAGTGATGACACTTTTTACATGTGTGTAATATGTTTTGTTTTTGTGATAGATTACAGGGCTTTATTTAATTTGCAAGTTGGGAAATACTATCCAAGTGAGGGAATTTGATATTTTTTTTTATTTGTTCTTCCTTAATGGTTCTTATATAATTGGGCTAAAAACACCGTCTAGTTGTCGATTTTTATCTTTTTTAGAAAAACAAGGTGACAGAGGTCAAGTTATCCATAGTGATGTCTGTTGTATCTTTGTGAAAAATACAGCCTTTCCTTGTTTGAAGTATTTGACAATGACACTTCCTTAATGCCTTCAAAACACCTACTGTCATCACTGCCTATATAAATGAGCTTTGCTAAACCTGTGAAGTTCATACAAGAGACAAAACACTGCATCATCTTGAGAGTCCCAGTGCAACGTCAACATGGGAATATTCAATATTGTTCCTGTACTTTTCTTAATCTACACAAGTAAGTCATTTTTTTTTATTCAGGGGACAGGGGCTACCTTTGGTTGTAATGGCAAATTGCTCTCTTCTTGAATTTTTTGTTAAGGACGTTATAGTCCTTTTTTTGTTTATACCGTGATGTATTCGTTTTTTTATTTATAACATAATTGCACTAGCACTATAATTACATCATCATACCCAGATTCTACAAACCAGAAACGATGACACAGTTTTACTTTTATAATTCAGTTTTAAGTTTCAGACTTAAAATATAGCAGACTTTAGTTCACAAATGCTGTTAAGCTTGGCGAATTTCGTTACTATAAAAATTTAGGGAAGACCATTTGGGAATGCAAAAATAGGCTATTTACCCAAAAAATTAAAGGAAAGGTCAGTATGTAATTGGCTATTCACTCACTCTTCCACCCTGACAAGAACATAGCTTTCTCAAACATACAGTCTGTAGAATGCCTTGACTGTGCAGTGCCCCTGTAAGCTGTTATTCCCCCTCCCAGGGACAGAAACCAGACATTGGGGGTGTATATCAAAATTGCAGCTAGGGTCCTCAGGGACTAAGGGACAAAGCATCAAAAATAAAAATAAACAATTCCTGCTGCTAAACATTATAAAAACCAATATGTATGATTCCCCTCCACTGAACATGTGTTAAGGGGACATATGAATGAACAGCAAGTGATTGTCCTCTCAGTACACAACTGCTAAAATATTGGACATTAACCAGAGCATGGTGTCCCATGGGTACACTTCCCTGCAGGTCATAAACAACAAACACAAAAATAGCAAAAAAAAAGTTCTGTAGGCAGACGAAAGGCAGCAAACTCTGAAACACCCCAACATAAAGTGAAGAAATAGTACAAACGACAGGTTGCTCCAATATAAAAAAAGACCAATCAAACAAATAACAATTAAAAAAAGAAACTAAAAGTAGATACTATTGAATATAGAAAATGAAATACAATAAAAAATACAAAAGTCCAGAAATTATTCTAATGGCCTGAGTTATTTTGCAGTCTATTCTGTCCTCTCTGGATGTATATTTGAATAGAAGAGATAGAGGAATACTAATAGTGTAGCATTTAATATACTTGGTTAGTGATAAACAACAAAGTGCTGAGATGCCCACTCACGTTTTTTGGAGCTGACGTACAAGCTCCAGTAATATCAGCATGTGTGTGTAGTGGTGTGTCTGTAAATGGAGTGTGAATTAATTACAGTGTGTGCAAGCTATCTGTCTCCTATCATTTCATGCCTGCCAGCGTTCACTACCTGTCTACCTCTCCAGTCTCTTTTACCAAAGCATGACTGAGGGATATCTGACACCCCTCCCCCCCTCCCCCCCAAAAAAATTTCTGCACAACCCATAATTCTCGCTTCCTATACATTTGCTTTCAATATTCATCTCCATGTCTTAATATGAAATCTTTACACAACTTATATTCAATTTATTTTTAAGTTTAATGTGAAAAAATTATATATTGAAGGAGTAATGTCTTGTTTTATTGACCTTTCCTCTAGTTTCACCTTCACTCAGCCTCGCCTTGAACCCCTCATGTGGCTCCCCTGTGATTGCTGGTCGTATAGTTGGGGGAATGGATACAGAATATGGGGAGTGGCCTTGGCAGGTGCTTGTAGGGTTTTTGGGGTACTTTACATGTGGAGGGTCTCTGATCAATAACCAGTGGGTGCTGAGTGCTGCTCATTGCTTCAATTAGTAAGTATTGCCCCCTCAGTAATAATAATGACTATCTGCTATCTTTTTATTTCATTTTAAACCAACAAATACATATTGACATTACTTGTACTGCCCCCCCCCCCCTTGTAATATATTGTAACTAGTTGTATTTGTTACATAGGAAAAAAAATTAAGAATAATGCCGTTTCACAGCTTCCTTCTGAGAAGTATTCACAGGGCGTATAATATAAAATAACTACTGTATTTATCGGTGTATAACACGTATTCTCACTGAAAATAGGGGGCAAATGATGTGTGCGTGTTATACGCCGATATAATATCGCCCCCATCGCCGGCCCTTTAAATGCTGCAGGCGCCTGGGCGCTCTATAAAGAGCGCTCAGGCTGCTGCCGCACTGCCTCCCCTCCCCTCCCCTGTAGCGTGGCCGAGCTCCTCTCCGGTCCTTGGTCCCGGCCGGACTGACAGGAAGTGCACACTCAGAAACTCCTGTACCGTGGACCGGAGAGGAGCTTGGCCACGCTACAGGAACGGGAGGTGAGGAGAAAAGGGGGGTGGGGGGGAGAAGAAGAGATTACAGGGGGGGAACAAGAGATTACAGGGAGGGAGGGGGGAACAAGAGATTACAGGGAGGGAGGGGGGGGCAAGAGATTACAGGGAGGGGGGGAAGAAGAGATTACAGGGAGGGAGGGGGGAAGAAGAGATTACAGGGAGGGAGAGGGGAAGAAGAGATTACAGGGAGGGAGGGGGGAAGAAGAGATTACAGGGAGGGGGGAAAGAAGAGATTACAGGGAGGGAGGGGGGAAAGAAGAGATTACAGGGAGGGAGGGGGGGAAGAAGAGATTACAGGGAGGGAGGGGGGAAGAAGAGATTACAGAGAGGGAGGGGGAAAGAAGAGATTACAGGGAGGGAGGGGGGGAAGAAGAGATTACAGGGAGGGAGGGGGGAAGAAGAGATTACAGAGAGGGAGGGGGGAAAGAAGAGATTACAGGGAGGGAGGGGGGGGGGAGAAGAGATTACATTCAGATCTCATCTTACAGAACCAACAAAGAAAGACATTTTAAGTTTTTTTTCCTGAAATTTCCTTCTTAAAGGAATACGCCGATAAATACGGTAATATAATACAATTCTGAACGTACGCAGCCAAGGTGATTTGAAAGGTTACGCAAATGTAAATGTCTATAGTGTCTGTAAAAGCCATCACGTTCCCATTTTTTCCAGCACTGAGAGAATCTCTGATCCGTATGTGCCACAGTCTCCAGGATCCGCCAACAATGTTTCTAATAGAGAAGCATTGGAAGAAATGGGGGTATTTCTTAAAGTGTTCTGAAAAGTTGTGGTTATATTCCATCTTAATTTGATTGTTTTAATTAACATGATCTAAAATGTTGTGGATTTCTTCATAGTAAATTCTGCCAGTTTTCACAGAAATTTCCATTTTAGAAGACACAATACGCATAAGACACAATTTTCTGTTGTAAAAGATGTCGAAAAAAATCCTAAATCCCTTTGCAAAAATTGGCAATTATATTTAAGGCTGAATAAAGCAACAGCTGGAAATTCCCCCCAAATTTGACAAGAATTAGAAGGAATAGTGTTGGTAGCACTTTGAAATATCTCCCCCATTGTATCTGAATGAATGGTGGGGGGCATTGCATTTAGTTGTATTTTATTTTGTTACAAAAATAATGAAATCAATATTTTTTGTTGAAATAAAACAGAATAATCCTTAATCAGTTTTCTTCCAGTAGACGAAGCAAGCGGCCAAGGCAGCCATTGTATTGAACATGTCAGGGATAAAGTAACTCATCATTGATACAAATCACATACAATGTCCCACATTTGCCAGTAAATAAACATGGCTGTCTATTTGTCTGTCTGAAAATCTAGAAAATATATAAGAACATACAGGAAAATGACGATACAAACAACTGAGTCACACAAAGGTTTAACATGTAAAAAGTGTTTATTTTTTTTAATGATATCAGAGATTTTAGAAGTTTATAAATTAGACATAATACGTCTTAGAGATAAGTGGCATTTCTTACTATTGACCCTGACAGTCGAGTTTTGGTGAATAAAGAAATAAAATATTCCCTGTTCTCATAATAACCCATTTTGTTTTGTGTTTCAGTCCCAGCTACCCATCCTATTATACTATGTATCTGGGAATTTACCAGTTGGGTACATCAAATCGTTATGGAATTGCATCTGCGGTGGACAGGATCATAAACCACCCAAGCTATGCCACCGCAACAGGGTTATATGACATTTCTTTGGTGAAGCTGAAAACTCCTGTTACATTTACTAACTACATCATGCCGATCTGCCTACCTACTGCATCTTTCAGCTTTACATCTGGCATGCAATGCTGGGTAACCGGCTGGGGAGCCAGATCCTACGGAGGTAACTATTTTTTCGTACATAATAACATGAAGATGACGATAACTTGAGATGCAGAATATATATACATATATTCTTACAACAATACAATGTGAACAGAGAGATGTTACGAAGACTCTCCTTGTACAGTTATAAAGGTAGAGGATACATAGTTTAATCACAAAAGAGGGAATTAAAATAAAGATTGGACAGATATTATTGGGTGTTATTGATAAATATAATCAATAGGGGACAGATATTATTGGGTGCTATCAATACATGTAATCAATAGGGGAGATCTATTATTGGGTGCTATAGATAAATATAATCAAGAGGGGACAGATATTGAGTGTTATCGATAAATATAATCAAGAGGGGACAAATATTATTGTGTGTTATCGATAAATATAATCAAGAGGGGACAGATATTATTGAGCGTTATCGATAAATATAATCAAGAGGGGACAAATATTATTGGGTGTTATCGATAAATATAATCAAGAGGGGACACATTTTATTGGGTGTTATCGATAAATATAATCAAGAGGGGACAGATATTATTGGATGCTATTGATACATATAATCAACAAATTAAGCAACAAGGACATAGATGGGTTTATAGACAAAGAGCAAGCAGAGCAGGATTAACCATAATGTACCCTTAGGCAGCTACCATAGGTCCAGGGGCTAGAAAGAGCCAGAACAATGAATTTACTTGGCCCCATTCACCGTCGTTAATGGATCATCTTAGACAGTATTCCTGTTCGGAGAGCCTCTTGAAGCATTGTGAGCAGTATGTAATAAAGGCATTATGTGATTTCAGAGGTTAAGATTTATCAGGACACACTAACATTGAGATACATTGACGTAGCCCAGTATGGCTGTATAGTATGCACATAGCTTTAATTTGGATAAGGGATTTTAATGTTTTCCTATTTCTAATTTGGTTTATCCTCAATGTCATATAAAAAAAAATTGTATTCTAATAGATATCCACACAGAGGAACTGTTTATACAAAGGTTCAATAATATAATAAGATCACTGTCCATGCTTCCATGACAAGAGGAGAATAATTGAATAAAACAGTGGCACTAGTAAGGAGGGTTATAAGTGGGCTTTAATAGGAATAACCAGATCCAGGTAACAACGTTTCAGCCACACGATAAGGACTTTGTCAAGTTTAAACAATTATTCTATATGTGTGCTTTACGTAGGATAAAAATAAAAAACTGTAAATATTCTATTTACTAATGGCAATTTTTTTTATGTTTATTTTTATGTTTTATTGTGTTAAGAATAGCGCACTTAGTGAGATGAGAAGATGGATTTTATTTTAGAAGCCAGTCGTGTGTATAAATGTTTTGCTGCTTAATTAATCATGTATTTACATTTTGTATGTATACAGGAGTTGGGGGGACACTAAGAGACATAGAGCAGTGGGGTGAAAAAAACAAGGTGCAGGGGAAAGAGAATTACAGAAAAAAGAGAAGAGAAAGAAGAGAAAGATACACACAGGGAGGCAGGGGGATAAAGAGACACAAAGGTGCTGGGGAAGGGGCAACAGAGACAGACAGAGGCTGGGGTATACTCCCAGAGGGGCTAAATGGAAAGCAAAGACACACAGAGCCACTGGGGGTGGGGGGGGGGGGTGAGACAACGAAGAGCTTGGAGAGAGAGACACACAAAAGGGGCTGGGAGGAGTAGGAGGCATGGGGGTGGGGAAGTGGAAAAAGAGACAGACAAAGGGATTGGGGGAAGAGAAGAGACAAACAGAGGCTGGGGAAGGGGAAAAAGAGACACACAAAGGAGCTGTGGGAGAGGAAGAAATACACAGAGAGGCTGAGGAATGGGAGAAAGGAACAGATAAAGGGACTTAGTGAAATAAGAGACACGCCAAGGGGCTCGAGGGAGAAAGAGACACAAAAAGGCTGGGGGAGAATAAGACACACAAAGGGACTGGCCATTGCCGCGCATGCGCATTAGGTCTCCTCGGCCGGTGGGCGGGATCAGTCTCGCCCACCGGCCGACGAAGTCAGAAGGAGGAGCGGTGGCGGAGGAGGAAGCAGCGACGAGAGACATCGTCGCTGCCTCAGGTAAGTCACTGAAGGGGTTTTCACCCCTTCAGCAACTGGGGATTGGGGGGTGGGAGGGAGAGGGGACCTGCAGTTCCACGAAAACGGATTGTTTTCCTAGCACTGGAGTTTCCCTTTAATGCTACATTGGCTGCATGTATCCATTCTCTAATTTTATTTAATTGCACTGAGCATTAACTTGTTGGCTTGTTCTGGTGTTACTAGGTTACTAGGACTGTAACCTTGGTGACATTTCGTGAATTGTTTTTGATGTACAGTAGCTTACACATTACCTAATACTTTCAGAGACATGTGACCCATTATGTCTCTGGTCACATGTTCACCTCAAGCAGAGAGTCTTCAAGAGGGTGGATTTCGTAATTTACATTATTACATTTATCTATATTAGCATAAGTGTTTACACTAGACAAAAGCAGCATTGTGGGCCTGAAACATTTTTTTCTGTATCTGGTTATTCCTATTAAAGCCTACTTATCCCTTTGTGGAATGATTGGACTCTTTCCTTACTAATAGTCTTTCTAAACATATTGACAAAATATGCGTTAGAATGTTAATTTAAAATAAATATTAATTAAAATTCAGTCTGTTTAATTTGTGCTCTTCTTGAGTGATTAAGGCCTTAATTGATATTCAGACAACCGTGCCTTGTATATAGAGACACAGAATGGCCAAACTCCACTTTCTTGAACATGATCATCTATTTCTCAATGTCTACTTGTTGTGAAGGTCAAGATTATGTCAAGGATTACTTAACATTCTATCACATGTCCTATGATTCTTTAGGTACTCTCCCATCTCTCAATACCCTCCAAAAAGTGATGACCCCACTGATAGACTACAAGCTATGTGACCAGATGTACCATATTGGTTCTTCAGTTAGTAGCTCTGTCCCCATTATCACGAAGGCGATGATATGCTCTGGTTATAAGGAAGGAGGAAAGGATTCTTGTCAGGTTGGTCTACCTATTATTGTTGACTGATTATTGATTAGTCACTCTCTGACACTGTGTGTTATGGGACTATCTGTAAAGTTTTGGTATTTCTCTGTTTGGATTATTTTATGAGCTGTGGGGTCCATTCAATAAATATTTCAAAGTGTTTCCCAAATATTTATTTCTCCATATAATTCTCTGCCAGGCAGTTGAGATTTAACTATAAAACAAAGTCTGTAATCTCTTGCTAACATGATCTTGTGCCTTCACAGGTATCAAGCCAAATTTAATATTCTGTTCTATTTAGGGTTAACCCCTTCACTGCCTTTTCAATCTATCACACATTAAGCTTCCAATTTTCTTTGTTTTCTAAAAATGTAATATTGTGTTATATTCCGGTTTCTGCCAAATTTATATCCCTTTATCTTAACTATATTATTTAGGTAAACTAGAAAAATGGTCAGAGTTGTGGCAACTGACATTTAATGTGGTTATATGCAAGATAATGCATCTTGGACGTAAAAACCCAAGGGCAGAGTACAGAATATTTGATAGAGTCCTAACCTCAACATCTGAGGAAAGGGATTTAGGGGTGATTATTTCTGATGACTTAAAGGTAGGCAGACAATGTAATAGAGCAGCAGGAAATGCTAGCAGAATGCTTGGTTGTATAGGGAGAGGTATTAGCAGTAGAAAGAGGGAAGTGCTCATGCCATTGTACAGAACACTGGTGAGACCTCACTTGGAGTACTGTACACAGTACTGGAGACCCTATCTTCAGAAGGATATTGATACCTTCGAGAGAGTTCAGAGAAGGGCTACTAAACTGGTTCATGGATTGCAGGATAAAACTTACCAGGAAAGGTTAAAGGATCTTAACATGTATAGCTTGGAGGAAAGACGAGACAGGGGGGATATGATAGAAACATTTAAATACATAAAGGAAATCAATACAGTAAAGGAGAAAAAAAGAAGAAAAACTACCACAACAAGAGGACATAGTCTTAAATTAGAGGGACAAAGGTTTAAAAATAATATCAGAAAGTATTACTTTACTGAGAGGGTAGTGGATGCATGGAATAGCCTTCCAGCTGAATTGGTAGAGGTTAACACAGTAAAGGAGTTTAAGCATGCGTGGGATAGGCATAAGGCTATCCTAACTATAAGATAAGGCCAGGGACTAATGAAAGTATTTAGAAAATTGGGCAGACTAGATGGGCCGAATGGTTCTTATCTGCCGTCACATTCTATGTTTCTATGTTTCTATGTTAACATTGTCTGATAAATAATTAGCATATCTCTGGATTATATAATGAAACTATTGTTTTATTAAGAATCGAGCATACAGGTTTCTTAACAATATATCTATTAAACAGGGCAACTATAATAATTAGCACTCACAAAAATGTTCAGAATTGAAACCATTTGAATTTTCACTTCTTTTATTAATGTTTCATAGTGACTAAATATTAAAAAAATGATACTTTTATATACATGCACAAACATCTCAGCTTACTATCCTTCAAATGTTTCACCTATTATACCAGTGTACTTTTACTGTTATCTTCACAACTCTCTCATTTATCCATTCTCTATACTTAATTTCCTTTATCCCTTAACCTCAATGTACTACATCTCCTTCCTCTACATATCATTCCCCTCTCCTGTCATTTCACTATTGTGCTTTTCAGTTTTGACCTTCTTATTTTCTGTTGGTTTTGGGTATTCTTTCTCGACTGACCTTAAATGGAAAAATACAGTGCCCACTGTTCTCTCACTCATAAACAAATAACTGAGCATTCACCATTAAAAAACAAAAACACACACAAAACAATGAAACAAACAAAAAAATGTTTTTGTCCTAATAAATAATATGTGAAAATAAAGTATTAAATTATATTGCAGACATTTTAATTGCAATTTGTTGACTTGACAAATTTAACTTCCAGGGAGATTCCGGAGGACCCTTAGTTTGTAAGGTGAATGGTATCTGGGTCCAGGCTGGGATTGTCAGCTGGGGATATGGATGTGCTTTAGCTTACCGCCCGGGGGTGTACACACTATTACCAACCTATGTCTCATGGATCAAGACATATATACCAGACATGCCATTCACCAGCCGGTCATTGATTCCCAGTACAGGTAAGAGTTATACCACGTCTTATAATAAATCAATGCAATAATAACCAATCCCTTACACCTTCAAAGAGGAAGACACAACTCAACTAACACTTTATATTCTAAGAAGAAAGATTTAAATAAATGTTGCTTTCACAAACTCAAGTTTCATCATATGAATCAATCTTTTAATCTTCTAATATCATACCGAAAATCCATTGATTATATCCCACCGATAACGCAGACTTCTAATTGGTATGCTACATACTTATATTTAAAATAGATTCAGTGTGAAGACACACGAAAACAAAAATACAACATATTTATGAAGAGTTAGTGCTTCGTGTGGAACAGAACTGATAATGTCTAGCACTTCCTTATAAAAGAAAATTATATTACTTTACTGGCAACCCCAAACAAAGTAACAATGTTTCGATGATGTGTCTTTTTCACGCAATAGCTGGACATTATCTATTCTTTGCCAATTTGAGTTTTTGGGATGTAACCAAAGTCACACCTTTTATTTACTCATTACATCAGTGGGTGCTCTTCCGTATTTCACTATTGTAATAGTGCTTGGTGTAGAGTCATCTGAATGTAGTGTAGCAAGACTGCTTCTGCATCACTCTGTGCATGGGCAAATACTGTACGCTTCTGGGTTCTCCTTCCATCCTATGTCACCATTGATGGTTATTATATCATTGGGATGATCCCACCCCAGCCATGACTCTTTCCTCCCTGATTTCCTGCTTCCTAATATTGTGAGCACTGACTTCCTTCAGTGTGAGGCTTCCAAGTGGTCCTTTGAATATTTTTAGAATACTATTTTCATGAAGACTGCTACGCAATTTAATTTTTCACTATTCAGTAAATATATCAGGGATTGCCTTTTATACTTAAAAAAAATCTAAATCTTAACAGATTGTACAGTAGCACTGGTATAAACCTCATCCTTCGGGCAGTTATCCATACGATAACCATTCTAGTAACCCTCTATTACACTACAATTATTTGTAAACTCAGTGGAGGTTTATTGTGTTAATATTGTATTACAATCATGTCTCTATGTTCATCTTAGATTTATTTCTATAAATATATAGAATGTTTTGAAAGGACTTTTTTTATATTTACTTGTTTATATAGTGCAATTATCCAGGACCTTAAAGTTGCAGCTACATGCTATGTTCATATTTCCTGTATGTCTGAAGTCCATCTCCTTATTTGGTTTCTCGATCTCCCCCAGGGAGTTCTGAGACCTCTCCCTCCAACACAACCCAGCCACCACCAGTGGTCTCTGGTCAGATAGTGGGCGGTACCGAGGCTGTGGAAGGAGAGTGGCCCTGGCAGGTCCTAATTCTGTATAAAGGAACCATTATCTGCGGAGGGTCCCTGATCGATGAACAGTGGGTAGTGAGCGCCGCTCAATGCTTCAAATTGTGAGTATTACCCTAGTAATAGAGAGGATTCAATGTTATTAATAGTATCTGCCTCATTTCATAACATTTTCATTTTACTCTAGAACGTAAACTTACTTAATACGTGTGTAGATTTTGGGATATATTTTCATTATTTAGATACTGTTAGACTAACATTATTTCCCTCTGACATCACAAACTAAATCAGTTTAAATTCCCCAGAATCACCTTTCCCTCGCCCCCACACACACACAAATCCCCCAGATTCCCAATGCTTCTTAGACAAACTCACTGGGCAGGTTACCGAGAGTCATTGAAGTCAATGTGGACTGATCCCCAGAAGCTGATTTTCTTGATGAGGAGATGTAATTTATTGTTCCACTCTGTAGTTCCTGGTTCTATTTACCACTCAAATTATCAGTTAACAACTTATTTACTTAGGTTTTTTTACATGCAGATATTCCCATGTGTCTATTTTCTTTTCTTTATAGTTTGGAATACCTTTAATAAAGTTATTTTCAATCAATTTAATTTAATTTTTATTCTGCATCCTATTTAGCTATGCAGGTTTATTTGCTAAAGAGCTTCATTTATACTATAAGATTTGTCCGGTACATGGGTACAAGCACAATTCTCTAGGGTTGCAGATTTAGTGACTACTGTCCATAAGTTTTAATTTGAATAAAAAAATCCTTAGGTAGCAGGATCTGCTGTTATCTAAACAGGTATTGAATTTTCGGATGTAGGACCATTTTACTGCTGCTAAATGGCCAGTCCAATACAAAAATTACCCTCACAGCTCATACTGTTAGAGACAGTTCTTTTTGAAGTTTAAGGTAATTCTATGTGTACATATCATGTATAATTTTAGTGATCATCATGCCTAGAAAAGTGAGATAATCTTGCCTCCAATTGAAATTGAAAGCTTTTTAAAAGATTATTTAAACCTGGCTAAGACTAAATAACGAATGTGCAAACCCAGTGCCTGGGTCTTTGTCACATTCAGTTTGTAGTAAGACTGGGCCTAATTTTCTTGCAGTCATTTGTGCAAGTACTGTAGGGAGACAGAAAGATGAGAGCGTGTTAACAATGCGAAAAGCTTATATTCCCTGTTGTTTTACTCTGTTCCATGTATGTTGGGGTCATCTCTAATAGCTGTTGCCAATGGTTTTAACACCAGAACATATATTAGTGGGGATAATGGTCATCCTTGATGGGTGCAATTAGATATGTCAAATGGGTCTCATAGGATGCCTGCGTTAAAATATTTGGCAGAAGGTTAGCGTTATAGTGCTATAATCGCTGAAAACATTTGGTTAGAGAAATACAATGTTTGCATTACCGCCTCTACAAATTGCCTTTGTCAGTCAAATTCCTTTTCGGCAACCAAAGAAAGCAAAATTCCTTCCTTTTTCATAGAGGTCAAGCTTTTCATTATATTTAACACTTTCCTCATGTTGTGCATGCCTTGTTTCTTTTTAACAAGTCATACCTGATCATCCCCAATGATTCATGGTAATATCCCGTTCAAGAGATCCAAAAATAAATAATCGAACACTAACACGAGAGTTGAGAAGAATCCAGAGTTGGATCTAACACATGGTTACAATCCCACATAATATCACAATACATATCCTGTTGTAGAGGGTTGAGTCATAGAGTAACTGAGTAGAGTATACTGTGCAGAAAGTCTCTTTGGTTGGAAGTAGGCGAGTACACATTAACTAGCGTGTGCAGAACATTATTGACATGGCAAACTAAGATAAAACAATCTACCTTGGGGTCCTCTGTTTTAGTGATTAATGAAAAAGCAACATGTCTTTTGACTCGGATGGACACACCTCTTGCTTTGTTTACTGATGCAGTAAGAAAATGGAAGGGATATTCGGTAGATTAAGGATTGCGTGAGCATCTTTCTTCAAATGACTTTCCTGTAAACATACAATGTCCACTTGCAGCTTCTGCAGTTCTTTAAGGAAAATGAATTTGAAAATGAATGTTCATATTAACACTAGAAGGATAACACAGCGTAATGATGGCATTGCGTTAGTTTGAGAAAGAATCCTAACATTCTAATGTCATTTGTATAATGTCATTCCCCTGCAATTTCACTTCTCAATTCACTGTCATTTAGGAGTTAAATCACTTTGTTTCTGTTTATGCAGCCCTAGCCACACCTCCCCTGGCTATGATTGACAGAGCCTGCATGAAAAAAAACAACTGGTTTCACTTTCAAACAAATGTAATTTACCTTAAATAATTGTATCTCAATCTCTAAATTGAACTTTAATCACATACAGGAGGCTCTTGCAGGGTCTAGCAAGCTATTAACATAGCAGGGGATAAGAAAATCTTAATTAAACAGAACTTGCAATAAAGAGAGCCTAAATGGGGCTCTCTTTACAGGAAGTGTTTATGGAAGGCTGTGCAAGTCACATGCAGGGAGGTGTGACTAGGGTTCATAAACAAAGGGATTTAACTCCTAAATGGCAGAGGATTGAGCAGTGAGGCTGCAGGGGCATGTTCTATACACCAAAACTGCTTGATTAAGCTAAAGTTGTTCAGGTGACTATAGTGTCCCTTTAAGCTGGTGAAAGGTTTGTTATAGAACATTTATACAAGTTCTTACCAAAAAAAGAGTAATAAAGGATGAAAAGCTTATGACCATAAAATATAAAAAAAAAAAAATCAAAAGGGGATCTGCTTGAGAAAGGCATCAAGCTGATGCATTGGGGCTATGGTCTCCACTCTTGTGGTCTATGTACCTAAGGTAATACTGGTGGGTTTAAGAATTATACTTAATTTTTTTTATTTGCACATACATCTATATTGTATATTTAAATATATCATTGCTTAATATGGAGTTATTACATTTATGCTATGCACTTTAACAGTGCTAAACTATTGCAAATGTTTGTACCAATAAATATTATTGCATAATTACATTATTGTGCTATAGTTTGATGTTTACTATAATTAAAGGACCACTATAGGCACCCAGATCCCTTCAGCTCAACAAAGTGGACTGGGTGCCAGGTCCCCCTAGTTTTAACCCTGCAGCTGAAAACATTCAGAGAAACTGCTATGTTTACATTGAGGTTTAATCCAGCCTTTAGTGGCTGTCTCACTGACAGTCGCTAGAGGCGCTTCCGTGATGCTCAATGCGAAATTCGCATTGAACTCGTGCTGGACGTCCATTGAGTAATGCTTTCCTATGGGTGGCTTGAATGCGCCCGTGGCTCTGGCCGCGAATGCGCATTCGGAGCTGACGTCAGCAGGGGGAGGAGATGTCACCAGCACCAAGGGAGCCCGGCGCTGGATTAAGGTAAGTGTTCTTGCTAAGAAACCTGGAAGCTTCATTGTGACTCCAGAGAGGTGGCTCAATATGTTTAAAAGATAAATGAAAAAGGCATTGTCCAATATATAACACTTTTTGTTTTGTGTTTCAGTCCTAGCTCCCCGGAGTATTATAATATTTCCTTGGGAATATATCAGATTGGGGGGTCAAACCCTCATGGAATGTTGGTTCAGGTGGAGAAGATCATAAATCACCCAGACTATAACACAACCAGGAGCAGAGGGGACATAGCTTTGGTAAAGCTGAGAAATCCTCTTACATTTACTGACTACATCAAATCAATTAGCCTACCGGCTGCATCTGTCACCTTTACATCTGGCTTGGAATGTTGGGTAACTGGCTGGGGAACTAGATCCTATAGCGGTGAGTTCTTTATGCTGCAAAGTTATGAAATGGGATTTGTGGAGCTTCAAGCTGTCTTAAACATTTGTTCATAAGCAACTGTATTGGCTAAATAACCATGAGAGTGGAGTCTAAGTGGTTGTCTTGATTATAATGTCTGGTCCTGCTGGAACTGCTAACAGCTCTCCCTCCCCGCACCTTGATTCCTCTCCTGAAACTAAACCTCCAAGCCCTGAGTAAATACTATTCTAGCAACCTAGTTTTCTACCCTTACCTTTTGTGTCACTACACCCCACTACCTCTAGCATGTAAGCTCACTGAGCAGGGCCCTGAATCCCTATGTTCCTGTGCATCCATCTTGTCTGGTTTCAACTACATGTCAGTCCATCCATTGTACAGCGCTGTGTAATCTGTTGGTGCTTTATAAATAATAATAATAATGCCCATTTTTCTTTTTATAGTCCACTGGTGGTTTACAGCATGATTATATATACGCTGTAAATTTTATTTAAATTTACTACCCGTACTATCAGTACTATACACACCTCACCAGGAGGTATGTAGGTATGTATGGTAATGTGTTGCTGGTATTTTTTGTTTTGTTGCAACTGGGTAAATGATAATACGGTCCTACAATCAAACAATTGTTCTATTTGAGCAATGGATGCCATCAGTCGTGGAGCTGATTAGCGCTTTGTAAAAATGAAGTTTCTCTGTTTCTATGTTCCATAGTTAGGGGGGTGCAAGGTCTCAGGACAAGGATGGAGAGAAGAACACAGTTAGGTAAATGTATTTACTGGTAGGAGGTTCAAACAATGGAAAAAGAGAGGGGTGGGTCAATCAAACATTTACCCAACTGCAAATACGTTACAATCAATCTGCACAGAACCCACGTGTGTATCCCTGATATTGAGGTACAGTATTTTCCAATAGATTGTACTAATGGCTCTAGGACTAAAATATACAAACAACAGATGGGAGAGAGTAGACAAATGATTATTTTAGACAGTCAAATTCCTTTTCAAACTCTAAATACCCCATGTTTTCTTAAGCAGCAAGTGGCAAATAATATTTAATAGACTTGTACGCAACTATAAAATTTGGTTCAGTCAAATAAAATAGTCAGAAATAAAAAAAATGTTTGGTGTTTCAGTTGGGACTAATTTTGACCATGCAGTTATCCCGTTAAAATAATTCAAATGGACCACACAGGCCCAATATAAGTATTATGGAAATTATACATAATATAAATATTTTCTTGTGAATTGCTTTCGAGTGAGATGAAATAACCAGTAGATGTAAAAAAAAGGAAGAGCCATAAAATAAGCTACATGTATACATCTATTAAATATATAATATAGACATTTTATCATTTTTAAACTGCTCCTCATTTTTCCCCATTTATTGGTCAATTCTCATTTAATCTGTGAATAAAATCAATATTTAGGGTCCGTCCCCTAGCCAACAGTCATCTTCTTTTCAGTCTAAAATGTATTTTGTTTGGCTGTACATATGGAACTCTAATTATAAATCAAATGAAACTGTGTTTACGTTGTCTGTTTCATGTGATTTGTGATTGTTCATATTGCTATTCAGTTATGGAATTCAGGCGACCCTCCTATTGCCCAAGGTTGGGACGAATTGCAACAAGTTTATAATGTACAATTCTGATATTTAAGAGCATCATTTTTATTATCTATTCCTTGTCTACGCTGTATGATGTCTCAACTTAGTAACTTATGTGATCAATCTTGTCTTTAGAACAATATATTTGACAATATTGTATTATATATTTCTGCCACATCTACAGTACATGAGAATATTTTTTTATACTAACTTTTCAGACGCTGTGTGAAATATTGCAAGATAAAGGACACTGTGCTGTCTAAAAATGTTATTTCTCAAATATTTTTTTATAAATGCTGAATATAAACAAAATGTGTAAATTAGAAATTAAAAAAAAAATGTTTAAGTTTACAAAGCAATCTGTGTACGTAATTGCCATGTTATGATATATTTATACGCTATCTATGCCTCACTTGTTTCAAATACATGGTGTGCATTTTTTTAAATCAAAAAGTACTTGATAGTAAAGGCGTTAAATCCTTATGTTATAGAGTTAGTTATAAATAATTATTCATTTAATTTCAGTCCAACACGTCTTTCAGAAATCTATATCTTGTGAAGTCCTGGGATTTGTCTAAAATGTTAAACATACATTAATGCGTCCTATGATCTTATAGAAAGTCTCCCATCTAACAATACCCTCCAAGAAACGATGACCCCACTGATAGACTACACGCAATGTGACCAGATGTACCACATTGGATCCTCAGTTAGTAGTAATGTCACCATCGTCCAGGAGGAGAAGATATGCTCTGGATATAAAGAAGGAGGAAAGGATTCGTGTCAGGTTGGTCGGCTACCTTGCAAATTCATCAATTATCTTCTGGATCACTCTGCATTAATCAGATCACTATTGATTGATTATTGATTAGTCACTATCTGGCACTGTGTGCTCTATATATATATCTATATATCATTTTCCTGTGTTTGGATCATTATTTTATTTGCAAATGATTTGGATATTCCCAGCATTTACTGATATTTATTTCTCCAGATATTTCTGGAGCTTTATCTGTGAAAGATTTAACTCTTTTGAAAAAAGGCCTATAATCTCTTGCTGACATTATATCGCACATTCACAAGTATCAATCCAAATGATATAATATTCTGTCAGATTCCAGCTTCTGCTAAGCTTTTTTCCTTTTTAGCATTGTCTGATTAATTAGCTTATCTCTGATAGCGAATATTATGAAATTAATGTTTTATTGTGATTCGAATATACAGGTTCATGCATTAAATCTCAGGATATCTATTGAGCAGAGTAATTGTAATAATTAGCACTCACAGAAATTAAACTAAACCTTGTAATGCTCTGTCTGATACAATCCTTGAAGTTGAATTGATTGGTTAGCAATGCAAGTTCGAAGAGTGTACACATACATGTACATATAAACACATGTTTTACACATACACTTACACACATGTATACTTATATAGCAACACACACAGACACTTATACACACACGCACATATAAACATGTACGCATATCACACATACTTATATACAAACCAACGCATATAACCATATACACATACACATGCACATATAAACATACAAAATATACATACACACTCATATAGATATAAAAATACACACATGCACATACACATATACATATACATACATACACATGCACATATAAACATGCACATATACAAACATACACATGCACATATACAAACATGCACATATGTTGATAATATATGTGTGATTGTAACAGGTTTTATATCATAGTTGTGCTGATAATAATTATCTGTTTTCTGTTGGCTGATAAATGGATATTTCTCTTCCAGGGAGACTCCGGGGGTCCCTTAGTGTGTAAGGTGAATGGTACTTGGATTCAGGCTGGGATTGTAAGCTGGGAGGAAGGATGTGCTGTACCTAACCGCCCTGAGGTGTATACCCTCATTCCAGCCTACGAGACATGGATCAAACAGAACATTCCAGAGCTTGCATTCACCAATATCCCAAAAATTGCAATCTCAAGCCCACAAAGTGAAGACACCAAAAACCCCAATTTTGCACTAAATAAGGGAATGAGCTCTGCCTGCCTACCTTGGCAAATCCTACTCATCTTTATTTTAATTCTGAGTCAGTTCTAGGATAATCGTCCAAATGTACGATCCATTATATTAGTTCATATTATACACGTTGGGGATTGCAATGCCCAGGATTTTGTATAAATAAAAGAAGGTCTGTCATATGTCAATACATTGAAAATTAATTTCTTGAATCTATGATAAAACAAAACAAGTACGTTTTACTAAGGTTGTCTAGGTGAGGATCACTCATAGGGATTTATGAAATACTCCTCATCTGAAAAGTTTAAAATAACATAAAACATTTAATCAAAATCGGTGCTGAGTAACTAGAATGCTAAATGGGGTAAAAAATAAAAGTTAATTAATTACTGATACCTCAAATTTAAAAAAAATATATATCTACATTTATTAGTTTTCATTCACAAATATTAATTTTGTATAAATAGTGGATAATTAAAATATTTGAAACATTATATGGCATGTCTTATTTTGCAATATTTCAGACACCGTATAACAAAATTAGATTTGTGAGAATTGTCAATTATCATGAATCTGGGTATATCTAAAGAATGGTATCTGTAGGGTGAGGGCTCTATATTCTATATCTTTGTAATTCCTCACAAAAGGTTATTTTGTTTGTCTTTAAATTATGTAAAATCACCTGAAGGTAATCCCATTCTATTGTACTGAATATCTGTATTCCACTGTTAATCTGTGTTTTAAAGTAATTTGACTTGATCACATTTTACTTTATACCAAGAGAAGACATTTTTAAAATTCACGATAATATAAAACACATGGCCTTAATATTTTCATATACGTAATGTTACCAAATACATATCGACTCTCTCAACTTTCATGGGGATGATCTTATCTGAAATTCAAAATGTCTGCTTCACCATGTGACCTTTGTCCTACATATTGTACCTCCAAAACTAACATAGTTTACATAATCACAAATCCAATATATTAGAAGCATTGCAACAAAGCTCAAATGTAAGGTTATGCAATTAAAAAAATGTTGCTGGCTCACGGAAATTAAATTGGTTTTTGTAATCAAATCACTCTGAAAAACTTAAATGAAAAATGTTCAAAGTGTAACAAATATCCTCTCATTTCCTTCAATGGTTTCAGGGAAGAAAATGGTTAAATAATTGTGGCCAAGCAGACGTGGTGCTGATCCACGTGACAAATCCAGTTTCTTAGGTTTGGTCATATAGCAAGTATCCCATCTGTGACATAAACAGTTAGATTAGAGATTAGAGAATATTATAAATATTAGATAAAGTCAGGTAAACTAAAGTTACCATCAATCCATGGAACTTCGTGTTGCATATTGGAACATATCATAATATCTACCGCACTGTCACAGGGGTAGAAGCTTAATCCTGCAGTTGTTTTTTTATATCAGTTTGCAGTTATCTGAACAATATTTTAGGTTGTATACTAACTTTGGTGCTTGGTCACCCAGTGCAAAAATGAACCAGACCTGATACACCAAAACAACTTTAGCTTAATGAAGCAGTTTTAGTTCATAGATAATGCCTCTGAAGTCTCATTGTTATCTCCTGATTGGTCAATAGAATCCTAGACCGTGCAGGAGCATCCTGTGTGTAATTAAAGTTCAAATTACAGAGCATGGGATAAACACTTCTAAAATAAATAAATGTCTGATTGAAAATTAAACAATTTTTTTTATATGCAGGATGTGAGTCACAGCCAGGGGAGGTATGCCTAGGACTGCTTAAACAGAAACCACATGGAATTTAACTCTTACATTTCAGAGAATTGTGCACCAAGAGTGCAGGGGCAGGATCTATACACCACAACTGCTTAATACGTTAAAGTTGTTTTGATGCCTATAGTTTCCTTTTGACTACAGCTGTTTCAGTACCAGATTGTAACAAGAGATGGCAGTGCCAATACTGAAACTCTTTAGAAAAACTCCTTTAGCCAGTTTCTAGATATAATAATAATGATAGGTGCCAAAGGCAACAAATGATGTGATTTCCGATCAGGAGAAAATGGGACATATAGTATTATGCCAGTTAATTATTGATAAGAGCTAAATCAACAGTGTCATCCACTGATAATCCATCACTCGTCTTTTTAAACTATTTCTTATTTTATTTTCCTTATTTTCTATTCTTACATAGGTTCAAGTTGTAGTGCTGAAATAAATGGGTTTATATGATTTATTAATGTGTTTCACGGATTCTTAAAGAGAACGAATGTATAAAACAGAGACAGTTTATATTTTTATTGACCCACAAGCCATCCACAGTAAATTCTGTGGGTAGTCCAATAGGAGGTAGAGGTTTAAGATCTCAGTGTGGAACAATGTCCATAGAGTAGATACACATTTGGTACCACAAGGTACTGAAATGAAGGACAAATAACCAAGAATTAAAAATAAATACATTGATAAAAACACAGCATATTGATTTAGGGTTTATGGTATAATCCTGCTGTTTGACATTTGTTTGGGTCATGTCAGGCACCGGCTGCTTATCCCTCTTCTCAGATATTGATAATGTGTAACTTCCTCTTCTGCATTGACAAATTCCATCCATCTCGGAATGTAATTAAGTAGCTGTGAGCACCAACTGATGACCTCAGACAATGAATTCAGTTGTCAGGAAGACAGCCACTAGAGGCTAGTTTAACTCTTTAATCAACACAGAAAGATTGGAATTGGGAGCACACCCAGGATGCAAAAGAAATGGAGAGACAGAGAGAGAGAGACAGAGACAGAGAGAGAAAGAGAACGAGTTATACGTTCACCCTTGCAGATAAGCACAGCCCACGGTAACCAGGTAAGAAGCTACTTGGCCTGTGAATCTGTGCATGGGGGCGGTGCAGGAATATAGCTCCAACTCGCAGTACAGGCAAGGACAAGCAGAAGAGTAATCATGGAAAGTCAAAAACAGGGGAAGCCAGGGGACAGAGTAAAGAAAGAAAAAGCCAAGGTCGTAAGCCGGAATCAGTCTGGAAAACACTGGATCAAGAAACACAAAAACAGGAACCAAACAGCACAACCAGAGTCAATGAACTGACACAGCCCTCAGCGAGGTGGACCGGGATTGATAGGAGCAGCCACAGGAAAAGTCCAGCCCCCAGTGCTGGAGACAAGGTAAGGATAAACTTCAGACTGAAATAAGAATTGAAGTGTGGCTCAGAGGTAAAACAGCAGGACCAGGACACAGAAGGATCCAGATTCATATCCCCTGTTTGGCACTTCTGGGGCGACCACGTCTGGATGTCACAGTGAGAACCGTGACACTCGGTCCCACACTCACTTTTCAAGAATTGATGTCCAGGTGCAACTCCTTGCCCTGAAGAAGGGCATTCAGTGGTCTTATAAATGACACTTTATTTCAAGCTTGGTAATATCAACGTCAACGTTTCAGTTCATATACACACTTGTTTTTTTAGGATAACCATACCGGTCCCATAACCACCATTAAATAACCACGTGTACTGCGAAACATGTGATTACTTATCATCTGCTGTCATTACGTGGTAAATTTGGATAGCTATACTGAGATGTAAGATTTATACCTCAGACCTTGGACACCACCTAGTGGTTAAAAAGACTAATTCTATATCTTCCATTAATATATATACAATACGATGGTTTTGCACTCCAGCTCTCCTCCAAATACAGTCTCCAAAAAGAAAGCCAGCACTCAAGAACTTCAATGTGAAAAAATAGGCATTTAATCCACTTGGATTAAATGTCTATTTTTTCACATTGAAGTCCTTGAGTGCTGGCTTTCTTTTTGGAGACTATATATATGTATATATATATATATATATATATATATATATATATATATATATATATTATTTTTTATGCAAGTGCAGTTTTATTCACTTTTTCTTCTTTTACTCGTTTAAGGGATGCCCAGTGTTTTACATATTCCTGCCTCATAGTTCTATTCCAACTATTCAGAGTTGTATCATACAAATATATACATACATATATAGTTAATACATTGATAAACACGAATACACACACCAGTCAAGCCATAATACTTGCTTTTCCCACAGACATCTCACTTTAACAGTGCTCTCACTACTGCAAGGGATTCTGGGTAGGTGTATGCAAATGAGCTCAGCAAAGAACCACATTTATATATTTTTTTTTATTGATATGACTAGATGCCTGTTATAATGCAGCATTTCCTTTAAGCTGGTTTCCTCTTGGATCCTACATATATGTACATTGTTATGACAGCCCTAATCACTTACCTTTCCCATAGATCTACACAGTCCTCCTTCATTGCCTTCACTTGACCCTCTACTGTTCATGTTCTCTAAGAACCACCACGTCAGCATGAAATAGTTACCTAGTGTCCCGTAATAACATTTTAATGTCAGCTTGAGGACATTTTGGCTTAAAAAAAGCCAATAAACAAAATAGATCCTAAAGGAACAACAAGGACATTAGTATTTGTAGAGAGCTGTAAGAGCTATTAGAATGAAAGCATGTGTTAATAAAATTATTAATTAACTAATTAGTTCAGCGAGGATGTTATTTCTAAAATAACCTGAATCAACACACTGTATAATGAGCGAATGGTACGAATTATTTTCCTTAATTAAATTTAATCGACTATAAATGGTAGGTAGTGATGCTAAGCCTCTATTTGATCTGTCACTGTTTACAGAATAGAAAAGGCACCAGAGATACATGGTGTCTATGGCATCCCTTTACGTAGATGTACGTAGAGAAAGAAATGGTACATACCATAACGCTCTGACACGCTGGTGGTGCCAGTCTACTTATACAACGTCTGTTCTGATGTCCTGAGCCTTTAACAGTCATGACTAATCCTTAGCTCTTGCTCCATCTACGGGTAATCCTTGTGTGTACATGTAAAATGCATTTGGAATGTGGATAATTAAAATGTAAAACTTTTACTGTTGTGTAACCCACAAACATTATAGTGCACCTGTTAGTAAACGCCATGCATGTAAATAAATCAAAAGCAAAATATAAGAGACAAAACATTATCCCAGGGAGCCTCAAATGATTTGTACTTCACTTGTACCATTACATCAGCAGCCAATACAACTAGCAAACAAGGTCCATCCCATAATCTTCCAATAAACCTTGATGTGACCATTGTAAGATGAGAACTTATAATTGGACTGATCTAGCACTTTCTGTTTTAGCATTGTCTAGTTCAGGGATATTTAACCTTCGGCACTCCAGATTTTTTGGACTACACCTTCCATGATGATTTTCCAGCATTATGGCTGTGAGAGCACTGTTGGAGATGTAGTCCACAACATCTGGAATGCCGAAGGTTGCCTACCCCTGGTCCCTCTAGTTCATCCACCTATAGTCACTTCCTCACATTCACCTTTCTTTAGTTACCTCCAAACATCATCATGGCCCAAACAGTAGCTCCCTGATAGTCACCCTCACACATCCCCAGTCACCCTCTTAGTTTAGCTCAGCTTCTCATAGAGGTTGTGTCTGTTGCCCAGGGTACCCCAGGTAAGTTGTGGAACCCTTGGCAAATGGTCTGACTTATTACATTGTGGGACGCTATGGTATTTCATACCTTGTTGTACATATAGAAAGAATTGTTACTTGGATTTACAGTTTATAGATTTGGAATCCAGACCACATTCCTATTGGGAATTAAAGAAAATACAGTCATTGGAAAAATTAACTAAAACAGATGAAATCATAATTTATATGAATAAACATATCCATGTATAACCTGAGAAAAAGTAGAATAAAAAGGAATACAAGATATACGATGTACACTAGCAATGAGAATTGTACCAGGAATAACATATTTTGAGATAAACACATTTTTAAAATATTTTCACATTATTATCATCCAAAAATAGATGAAAATCCTAGTGACATCCAATACACGCCTCCCCGCTCTGTCAGTCCCTGCATTGGCTTCCAGTTAGATGTAGGGCTCAATTTAAAATTCTGGTGCTTGCTTACAAGTCTCTAGATAATGCTGCTCTAACCTACTTATCCTCCCTAATACACAAGTATGTCCCATCGAGGCCCCTACGCTCTGCCAAAGACCTACATCTATCCTCTGTTCATACTCCCACTTCTAATGCTCATCTCCGAGACTTCTCCAGAGCTGCACCTCTTCTGTGGAACTCCCTTCCCTTCTCCGTTAGACTTTCCAGTCTCCATTCATTCAAAAAATCATTGAAAACTGACTTCTTTAAGAAAGCATATCAATTAAACTGTTAGTGGGTTTTTATTCCCATGACTCCTCTCCTGCAACTGTCAAAAAGGACCTACTAATACCTCAGTGAATACTTTTTTAACAACCTACTTTGTACCCCTTCTTTTACCCTTTGTGTCACTATACCCCACTCCCTCTAGAATGTAAGCTCATGGAGCAGGCCCTCAATCCCTCTGTTACTGTGTCACTATACCCCACTCCCTCTAGAATGTAATCTCATTGAGCAGGGCCCTCCACCCCTCTGTTCCTGTACGTCCAGTTGTCTGGTTAAAATTACATGTCTGTTAGTCCACCCATTGTACAGCACGACTGAATCTGATGGCGCTGTATAAATAATAAAAAATAATAATACATTTACCTGTACGTTTATGTGCGTAGATGCTGGGAGTTAAAAAAAAATATATACAAAGGAAAGGTTTATTCTTGTGTGTGGATAGGGGCTGTTGTAGTGCGTGTGTAGAGAGTGCTGAATGAAGTGTGTGTGTGGAGAGTGCTGAATATAGTGGGTGCGTGGAGAGTGCTGAATATAGTGGGTATGTGGAGAGTGCTGAATGCAGTGCGTGCGTGGAGAGTGCTGAATATAGTGGGTATGTGGAGAGTGCTGAATATAGTGGGTGCGTGGAGAGTGCAGAATATAGTGGGTATGTGGAGAGTGCTGAATGCAGTGCGTGCGTGGAGAGTGCTGAATATAGTGGGTGCGTGGAGAGTGCTGAATATAGTGGGTATGTGGAGAGTGCTGAATGCAGTGCATGCGTGGAGAGTGCTGAATGTAGTGGGTGTGTGGAGAGTGCTGAATGTAGTGGGTGTGTGGAGAGTGCTGAATGTAGTGTGTGTGGAGAGTGCTGAATGTAGTGGGTGCTAATTTGTGTGCAGGGATTATTTTCAGTGTTTGTCTAAATTGGCTGTTTGTAATTTGTTTGACTGTGTGTGTAGGGGGTTGTTTGTAAAGTGTGTATAGAGGGATTGTGTATAGTTTGTATATGTCATGCAAATCAATTTATAAAGTTTTTATAAATGTGTTTTCCTGGATTTGTTTTTTGTTTTGTTATTCTGTCTCTCACTGTTAAAATACACCTACCATTAAAGTTATAGACTGATCATTTCTTTGTCAGTGGGCAAACATTAAAAATCAGCAGGGGATCAAATACGTTTTCCCCTCACTGTATTTCCTTGATGATCTGGTAATGTAAGTACCGTATATACTCGAGTATAAGCCGAGTTTTTCAGCACATTTTTTCTGCTGAAAAACCCCAACTCGGCTTATACTCGAGTCAATAGTCTGTATTATGGCAATTTTCATTGCCATAATACAGACTGGGGGCTGCAGAGATGTTACTTACCTCTCCTGCAGCTCCTGTCAGCTCTCTCCTCCTCCGCGCCGTCCGTTCAGCACCTCGGTCAGCTCCCAGTGTAAATCTTACAGTGTGAGCTGACAGAGGGAGCTGACCGGACGGCGCGGAGGAGGAGAGAGCTGACAGGAGCTGCAGGAGAGGTGAGTAACATCTCTGCAGCCCCCACAGCCCCCCCACTGAACTACCAACCCCACTGGACCACCAGGGAAGGAGCCCCCCTCCCTGGCCAGCTAGCAAGCAGGGAGGGGGGACGAAACAAAAATAAATGAATAATAAAATAATAATAAAAAAAAATAATAACATTACAAATAATAAATAATAATAAAAAAATATGAAAATAATGAAAAAAAATAATAAGTAAATAAAAAAAATAATGAAAAAAAAAATAATAAAATTGCCCCCCCCAAGGCTCTGCAACACACACACACACACACACACTGCACTCATACACACTGCACTCATACACTCATACACACACTGCACTCATACACACACACACTGCATTCTTACACACTGCACTCATACACACACACACACACACACACACACTGCATTCATACACACTGCATTCATACACACTGCACTCATACACACACACTACACTCATACACACACACTGCATTCATACACACACACTGCATTCATACACACACACTGCATTCATACACACTGCATTCATACACACTGCATTCATACACACTGCACTCATACACACACACACACACTGCATTCATACACACACTGCATTCATACACACACTGCACTCATACACACTGCACTCATACACACACACACACACACTGCATTCATACACACACTGCATTCATACACACACTGCATTCATACACACTGCACTCATACACACTGCACTCATACACACTGCATTCATACACACTGCATTCATACACACTGCATTCATACACACTGCACTCATACACACACACACACTGCATTCATACACACACTGCACTCATACACACACACTGCACTCATACACACGCTGCACTCATATACACACTGCACTCATACACACACTGCATTCATACACACACACTGCATTCATACACACACACTGCACTCATACACACTGCATTCATAAACACTGCACTCATACACACACACACACACACACACACTGCATTCATACACACACACTGCACTCATACACACGCTGCACTCATATACACACACTGCACTCATACACACACTGCATTCATACACACACACTGCATTCATACACACACACTGCACTCATACACACTGCATTCATACACACTGCACTCATACACACACACACACACACTGCATTCATACACACACACTGCACTCATACACACACTGCACTCATAAACACACTGCATTCATACACACACACTGCATCCCCTGTGTGCGGCTCCCTGGAGACCATTAGTTATATTGTTGTTGTTAGGGTGCTGTGTGTGGGGAGTTGCCTTGGCAGGTCTTGGGACTGATGCTATTTGCAGAGGTTCCCTGATCAATGAGCAGTGGGTGTTAAAGGGACACTATAGTCACCAGAACAACTACAGCATATTGAATTTGTTCTGGTGAGTAGAATCATTACCTTCAGGCTTTTTGCTGTAAGCACTGTCTTTTCAGAGAAAATGCAGTGTTTACATTACAACCTAGTGATAACTTCACTGGCCACTCCTCAGATGGCTGTTAGAGATCCTTCCTGGGTCATGGCTGCCCAAACATTCAGTATCTCCTCTCCCTCTGCATGCAGACACTGAACTTTCCTCATAGAGATTCATTGATTCAATGCATCTCTATGAGGAGATGCTGATTGGCCAGGGCTGTGTTTGAATCATGCTGGCTCTGCCCCTCATCTGCCTCTTTGTCAGTCTCAGCCAATCCTATAGGGAAGCATTGTGATTGGATCAGGCTACCACTTCTGATGATGTCAGCAGACTGTTTGTTTTTCTGAGTCTAACAGCATGCAGAGTTATAGCTTCAGACTTGAATACAGTAAGATTTTTACTATATTTATTGAGACATGAGGGGTCCAGGGGGGCTAGATGGTGGTGTTAACACTATAGGGTCAGGAATACATGTTTGTGTTCCTGACCCTATAGTGATCCTTTTAGCTCCCCTCATTGCTTTGATTAGTGAGTATTATCTTTTGGTCAGTGAGCGGATTCCACATTAGCTTTTTTAAGATAAATTACCCACATTTAAAATATTCTTAGTTGGAGTTAAAGAATAAAAAAGTTTGAAAATAAATCTGAGAGATGCAGATAATGGACATCTAATTGTCTTCAATGGGATTTAAAAAAAGGATAAAATTGTACCCTGCATGTGGGTTAAATGACAGATTATTTACATGAAATTAATTCATAGCATTCTATGTGTTTGTTTTATTATAAGAGCTAGATTTATCTAACCAATGACATCAGTGGAGAAAAAATTATAATAATATTGTTTGCATTATGATTTACTCTTCACGGTTTGTTCTCTATAGTGATACCGTTTCCCCCAAAAATATATCTGTCCATAAAAATTGTGTGAGTGCATGTTTCTCAATTTTAAGGGTGATTCTAGAGGCCCATTAGTATGCAAATTATGAAACTCTTGGTTTTTGACTGGCATTGTCAGCTGAGGACAAGGCTGTGTCGAGCTAGGCCATCCAGGTGTCTACACCAGGGTGTCCAGATTTTATTCTTGACTACACAAGAAGATCTCACTGTCACCGTTAAGTAGGTGAACCTAACAATCACAGACCCTAATCTGCTGAAGAGATAGATACCAGGTATTGCCGTGCCTTAGAATGGCCAGATTTAATGTAAAGCCGAGGTCAAGTGTAGGAGAAAACCGAATAAATGAGAAACAAGCCAAGGTCAGAAACACAGAAAGTGGAAAGACTAAAAATAAGCCAAAGTGGGTAACAAGACATCCAAAATACAATAAAGCGCACTTTTAGGTAATAAAAAAAAACACAACAACTTGCGTCAGACAGCCCCCCTCCAGCACTGCCCATGGGGATGCGAGCTGAAGGCTTGAGAGGAAAAAAAGCATGGAACCCACGCACCAGTCGAAGAACATGAAATTCAACAGCAGGAATCCAAGAGCGTTCCTCAGGACCATACCCCTTCCAATGGACAAAATATTGCAACAAACCATGGGAATATCTAGGATCAAGAATGGACTACACCACATACTCCAGCTGACCATCAACAGTAACAAGATAAGGGTCAGGAACCCGTCTAGTAAACCGGTTACAAATCACAGGTTTAAGATGGGACGCAAGGAAAGTGTTAGGAATCTGCAAAGAAGGGGGCAGCTCAAGTGTATATGCCACAGGTAATGCATTTAAGGACGCTGCAGGGGTCAATAAACCTAGGAGCAAATTTCATAGAAGGGACATAGAGACACATATTGTGGGTAGACAACGAAAGCACCAGAGCTCAAATAACCTGCTCTTCAGTGGGTCCCCGCTCAGATCTTGAGCCATAACAAAAAGATTTTGTCTCATCTTGTGCCATTACAAAAAGAACCAGGCCATTTGCATATCAGACGGATCCCACCCAAAAGAGCAGAACAGTTACAAAATGCATGCTAGTTCTCTCTGCACGAGAGAAACAGCAAAGCCAAACTATTGTTTCAACCTATTATATAATTCTAAATATACACTTTTATGATGGTCCAAGGTTCCTTTCTTTTGTTACTATTGTAAAAAATATGTGCTAGGTTTTTATAATGTCAATATAGTGTAAATAGTTCCAATTTGAAGTCTGAGAGTTTGTGATTTGTCAGATGGGGGGGTTATTCCGCAGCTGTTTCTACAATCTCCTATTTGTTTTAAGGTGCCCCTGACTTGGCAATGCCTGCTACAAACACTTGGAATTAACCTTGTTTATAAATTTTTTTATAACTTTAAATTGAAGATTTATTTTTAAGCCTTAGAAAAGAGAGCACCTGTGTGGGGTATTTAGTGTGCATCTGTTATTTGAGGTGTATGCCAAATATTGCCAAGTATGCATTACCATTAAATTAATTAATGGTAGATGATGTATAGCAATAGCTTGGACCCAATAATGTCAAAACCAGAAAAGGTGGGCATTGTGGGTGCCATGGACTTGCCTTGATCATTCCACTAATTTTCTTTAAAGTCACTGTTAATAGTCTGCCTGGCCAAAAAGAAAGTTGCCACCAAAAAAAAGGTCACACTCTAATATTTCTTTGGACCACCTTTACCTTTGATTACGGCACGCATTCGCTGTGGCATTTTTTTGATAAGCTTCTGCAATGTCACAAGATTTATTTCCTTCCAGCATTAATTTTTCACCAAGATCTTGTATTGATGATGGGAGAGTCAGACCACTGCACAAAGCCTTCTCCAGCACATTTCAAAGATTCTCAATGGGGTTAAGGTCTGGACTCTGTGGTTGCCAATCCATATGTGAAAATGATGTCACATGCGCCCTGAACCACTCTTTCACAATTTAAGCCAGTTGAAGCCTTTTTTATTCAATTAGTCTCACTGATTAGTGGTTTTCTTAAGGCTACACAGCTGTTCAGTCCCAATCCCTTGAGTTCCCTTCGCATTGTGTGTTTAGAAATGCTCTTACTTTCACTATTAATCCTTCCCCTGAGTTATACTGTTTTTTTTCTTTTTTTCGCCAATCACGATCAATCAGGCATTTTTTCCGACCACATTTCTTCCTCGAAAACGATGGTTCTCCACTATCCTTCCAGTTTTTAATAATGTGTTGGACAGTTCTTAACCCAATTTTAGTAGTCTCTGCAATCTCCTTAGATGTTTTTTCTGCTTGATGCATGCCAATGATTTGAGTCTTCTCAATTAGACTAACATCTGTTCCACGACCATGGGATGTGTCTTTCGAGATGGTTGTTTAAGAAATGAGAAGCTACTCATTGCATCAGTTGGGGTTAAATAACTTGTTGCCAGCTGGAAGATAATTGCCCGTGCAGTAACTATCCAACTATACCTATTTGCTTTAGTTAACTCCAGGTGGCAACTTTTTTTTTGGCCAGGCAGTGTAGGTTTGTCAGACAGATCCATGACTAAGTGTTGTTGCAAGGATGGAACATCAGAGGTAAATTGCTGCTGTAATGTTTAAGGATTTTTCTGTTGAATCTTTTTGATGGATCTTCAATGGATGATAACTTGTAATTAGTGATGTCCCGAACGGTTCGCTGGTGAATAGTTCCTGGCGAACATAGCGTGTTCGCGTTCGCCACGGATGGCAAACATATGCGATGTTCGGTCCGCCCTCTATTCGTCATCATTGAGTAAACTTTGACCCTGTACCTCACAGTCAGCAGACACATTCCAGCCAATCAGCAGCAGACCCTCCCTCCCAGACCCTCCCACCTCCTAGACAGCAAACAATTTAGATTAAGCTGAATTTTTTTTTGTATTATTTTTTTGTGTGTGTTTGTGTTTATTATACATTATCATCCATAGCCAGTAACCTGTGTTTATTATACATTATCCCCCATAGCCAGTAACCTGTGTTTATTATACATTATCCCCCATAGTCAGTAACCTGTGTTTATTATACATTATCCTCCCATAGCCAGTAACCTGTGTTTATTATACATTATCCCCCCATAGCAGTAACCTGTGCTTATTATACATTATCTCCCCCATAACCAGTAACCTGTGTTTATTATACATTATCCTCCCATAGCCAGTAACCTGTGTTTATTATACATTATCCCTACCATAGCCAGTAACCTGTGTTTATTATACATTATCCCCCCCATAGCCATTAACCTGTGTTTATTATACATTATCCACCATAGTCATTTATCGTTTGACCCAGGGCCGGCGCGTCCATAAGGCGGCACAGGCGGCCGCCTTAGGGCGTACGGGCTCTGGGGGCGCAATATTTCAGTGGCCGGCAGGAGGGAAGCTCTCCCTCCTGCCGGCCACCATCTGGCCCCCTGCGCGGCAGTGCTGTGAGGTGATAAGGCGTGGCGAGGGAGCTCTAATCTCACCGCTCTGCTCCCTCGCGCGCTGTCTGCTGATGCCGCGGGAGCCGGAATATGACGTCATATTCCGGCTCCCGCGGTATCAGCAGACAGCCCGTGAGGGAGCAGAGCGGTGAGATTAGAGCTCCCTTGCCGCGCCTGATCACAGCACTGCCGCACGCCGCCCAGCAGCCCCACTGGATCACAGGGAATGATCCATCATCCACACCAGCTGTCCAGGTAGGGAGGCTGGGTGGAAATTTTCTATTTATTAAAATAATTAGTGAATGTATGTCATGTGTCTGTGTGTGAGCGTCTGTGTCTGTGAGTGACAGTGTGTGTGTCTGTGAGTGACAGCGTTTGTCTGTGAGTGACAGCGTGTGTGTCTGTGAGTGACAGCATGTGTGTCTGTGAGTGACAGCGTGTCTGTGTGTGAGTGTCTGTCTGTGAGTGACAGCGTGTGTCTGTGAGTGACAGCGTGTGTGTCTGTGAGTGACAGCGTGTGTCTGTGTGTGAGTGTCTGTCTGTGAGTGACAGAGTGTGTGTCTGTGAGTGACAGCGTGTGTGTGTGAGTGACAGCATGTGTGTCTGTGAGTGACAGCGTGTGTCTGTGTGTGACAGCGTGTGTGTCTGTGAGTGACAGCGTGTGTGTCTGTGAGTGACAGCGTGTCTGTGTGTGAGTGTCTGTCTGTGAGTGACAGCGTGTGTGTCTGTGAGTGACAGCGTGTGTCTGTGAGTGACAGCGTGTGTGTCTGCGAGTGACAGCGTGTGTGTCTGCGAGTGACAGCTTGTGTCTGTGTCTGAGTGTCTGTCTGTGAGTGACAGTGTGTGTGTCTGTGAGTGACAGAGTGTGTGTCTGTGAGTGACAGCGTGTGTCAGTGAGTGACAGCGTGTGTGTCTGTGAGTGACAGCGTGTGTCTGTGTGTGACAGCGTGTGTGTCTGTGAGTGACAGCGTGTGTCTGTGTGTGAGTGTCTGTCTGTGAGTGACAGTGTGTGTGTCTGTGAGTGACAGAGTGTGTGTCTGTGAGTGACAGCGTAGGTCTGTGAGTGACATCGTGTGTGTCTGTGAGTGACAACGTCTGTCTGTGAGTGACTGAGTGTGTGTGTGTGAGTGAGTGCATCTGTGTGTGTCTGTGAATGATTGTATGAGTGTGTGTGCATGTGAGTGTATGAGTGTGTCTGTCAGTGTATGATGACTGTGTGTCTGTCAAATCAGTGAGAGTATGTTTGTCATTGAGTCTGTGTGTGACTATCAGTGTGTCTGTCAATGAGTGTCAATCAGTGTGGGTCTGTCAGTGTCAATGAATGAGTGTGTGTCAGATCAATGAGTCTGTGTCTGTCAGTGATGTCTGTGTGTTTGTCATTGAGTGTGTGACTGTCAGTGTGTACAGAGTGTAGCGGAGCTGAGCGCGGTACAGGAGCTTCTGTTTCCTGTACCTGGCCAGACTGAGAGCACTCCCTGTGAGTCTGGCCAGGTACAGGAAACTGAAGCTCCCTTAGGGGTTCTGCTCCGCTCGGCAATGCAACAATAGAGGTAGGAGGCACACCAGGAAGGGGAGTGTGACCACTAAAGGGGTGTGGGGTGCACCAAGGGACAGGGAGGAAATGGGAGAACTTTCACTATTAATCCTTCCCCTGAGTTATACTGTTGTTTTGTTTTTTTTCGCCAATCACGATCAATCAGGCATTTTTTCCGACCACATTTCTTCCTCGAAAACGATGGTTCTCCACTATCCTTCCAGTTTTTAATAATGACACCAAGAGACAGGGAAAAGAGGGGGGAAGGGAGAAGAACACTAAGGGACAGGGAAGGGACCACTAATGGTCGGGGAGGGGAGAGGGGCTGGTTAAGAGGCACATAGGTGAAGATTTTTTTGTTGTTGGGGGGGGGGGGGGGGGGGGCGGAAAAATGCATCTTCACCTATGTACCTAAAAATCCAAGCACCGGCCCTGGTTGGACCTAAGCAGCATGATGTCTTAGGCCGGCCCAGAGAGTGAGTCAGTGAATAATATAATATATATGTTCAGAAACATATTAGTAATATATGTAAATCGGGTTCATGCAAAGAGGGTGAAAAGGTATTAAAGAAAAACACACTTATTGCATCAAATTTACAAAGCCAAACTTTTAAAAGCTTTCCTCATTTCTTTCTCGGGATGAGGAATATATCGGTTGTAGACTGAGGATTTCCATCTGCCCAATCTTTTAATAATATGCACTGGAGTGTCAGTGTTGAAGGAGACCGAAGTTGCCCCTATTCTAAATGAAAGACCCGAGACATGGATACAACCCAATCTTAGGAGTAGTGTTCTGATGTAGAAGATGAATTTAGCCGTAGTCAGAGGGATTCAGTGAGAGTAGTGGTGAAATGTGTGTGGCATGACTGAGTGTGGGTAAGTAAGAGTCAAGTATTTTAACTGGGCACTAGTTCTAGGTGGGATAAAGTGGTATAGCAGATGGATGAGTAGTTTGGTTTGTTTTAGAGGTTTGTAGAGAAAGTATATAGTGATTGTGACGAGAGCAATCTCGCCACATTGCATTGGAGAAGCCTGGTTGCCCGCCTGCTGCCTTTGGACTATGGACCAGACTTTAAAAGACTTTATTTTCCCTGCAAAAAGGCTTATTCGTGCCTTTCTGCCGGGGTGTTCCATAGATTTTTATCTACCGAACAAACTGCCGAAGGAGCGACCACCTGGGAGCGGAGTGTGCCGCCAATTTACCTCCCTGAAGCTGCGGTTAACCGCAGCTTAATTGACGAATACAGGGTGGTCTTTGTTCGTTTACCGAACACGTGGCAGCGGCAATTTTAAAAGTCCCGAGCGGCCAGCGGTGTTCAGCGCTTACACCATGGATCTAAAAACGGACACTTATTTGCACGAACACCGCTGAACCGTCCGCCGCCTGGTTCTTATTCGTACAGATCTAACGAATACATGTTCATCCGGTACTTGTATTATGTAAATGTGTTAACCCAGATAGCTATGCCATGGAGCCTATTTGTGTAATTAAAGACTTTGGCTCCATGGCAATTGAACTGTGTGAATAGGATCTGAGCGCTATTCGGTAGTTTTTTTTTTTAATTCTTTATTTTTGCAGTGCATGTATAATTGACAAAAACAGTTGTCTGCATCAAATATCGGTATCATACAATATTTTGTAACTACGGTTCTTGTGGTTTTAGGTAGTTTGTCCGCACCTTTTTATGCATGGTGTTATCCGAGAGTAGTCTATCAAGGTCAGTTGGGGTGTAGCTTACGTGAGTTGTATAGTCGTACGGGTGAGTAGTGATCCGAGGGACCTGGCTTGTAGTGCTGGTAGGCGGGCTGTAAAGTTGCAGGATATATGGGGTAGTTCCGCACAGTAATGCATGTGTAGGGTCTGTCAGGCGTTCATAGTGAGATAGGGGTGCTCTGTCATGAGTGTGTGTCTGGCTTCTCGTATCTATTCTTTGGTATTGTGGTGTTGTGTCTCATGGCCCCTTTCCCTGCTGAGTGATGTGCCCCTTACCTTGGGGGTGTCGGGGGGGAGCGCACAAAACTATTCGGTAGTTTTGTGCAGTCAGATCCCAGCTATCTGGAGATGTGTGACATGTCTGTGTTTTATGTATAAAATATGACTTTGTGTATTTTAAAGTGTGTTTATGTTTTTGTGCTCACCATGTGCATAATGGAGATTTTCCTTTGTCCTGGGGGATAATTGAATTACTTCTCAATTATCTCCAGGGCAGAGGAGAGGAAGCCCGGATGCATTGTGGATAAGTATTGTGACTGTATGTCCTAAATTGATACCTGTCTGTCTTTTGTTACAGTCTCCCATTTGGTCCCCTAGGGCAGTGTCCACCAAGTGGGAGACCTGCATAAATACTCGGCGGGTAGCCCATAATAAACCAGACCACTGCTTGACCCCTCAACACGGAGCCTTGCCTCGTCTTTGGGGGGGATTCACTGTATGCTGATAGAGACTGATTGCCAGGAGTGTAAGCCGCTTGGGAGCTTTTCCTGTTAGTCTGCTAGCAGCTATTCGTGAGGTTCCGGTTCAGGAGTTTGGAGTGCTACCTTATTCCCTTGTATGCAGTTCGGGAGTTTGGTGCATTCACTTGTATTCAATTCGGGAGTTTGGTGTTTTACTGAAGCTGTCTTTATATCTGAAAGGGGAATATCGCCTAAACGGATTTTAACCCCTTGTCTGCTGAAACGGTCTGTTACAGTGATCATGATTTTTAGCGATATCCAATATTTTTAAGGTGGTCCCAGTGCCACCACTCATATCTGGTGTCACAATAGCTTGCATTTAAAAAAACAACAACTTTTTTGACTGTAATATAATAGCAGTCAGTTTCCTTCACCCGTGTGCGTTTCAGGGCCTGCCAGGGCACAGTGTCACACCAGTGCAACTCATATCTGGTGTAACAGTAGTGTACATTAAAAAAAAAAAAACTAGAAATTTGACTGTGAAATAATAGCAGTCAGTTTCCTTCACACGTGTGCGTTTCAGGGCCTGCCAGGGCACAGTGTCACACCAGTGCAACTCATATCTGGTGTAACAGTAGTGTACATTTAAAAAAAAATATACAGGGGGCTTGTTGTCACCTTTCGGGGACCCTTGGTGTTGTAAATGGCTGGGTGGAGAGACCTTCAATGACATCAGTGAGGACAAGGAACGGGACATGGCTAGCTTGGGATCCAACCTTGTGCAAATGGGGAGTTTGCGGTTGTGCAAATGGACTGTTTGCGGTTGTTTGCGGTGCGTTAAACGGAGAGTTTGGTCTGTCACTGTGAAGCGGGCGTAACCCTTACACTACCTGATCGATACAACATCATACCTGATGTTTTAAAGCATGTTATTCCAAACAATTTAGGAATGTTAGGTGATCTATGCCCTTTATGGATTAAAACCAGACTCTGCATCAACTATGTAATTTTCCGTGGGAGTTTTGCCATGGATCCCCCTCCGGCATGCCACAGTCCAGGTGTTAGTCCCCTTGAAACAACTTTTCCATCACTATTGTGGCCAGAAAGAGTCCCTGTGGGTTTAAAAATTCGCCTGCCTATTGAAGTCTATGGCGGTTCGCCGGGGTTCGCCCGTTCGCGAACATTTGCGGAAATTCGCGTTCACCACTCGCAAACGGAAAATGTCATGTTCGCGATATCACTACTTGTAATTCATCAAGTTGTTCAGCTTACTAACTACACATGGGAAACATATGACACATTGGCCTAAACTTAATATATTTGGATTGGCTTCTTAATCTAATTAATATTTTTAGATAAACTTAAAACAAACTGAATAAAATATTTTAATATTTTGATAATTTTAGATATTTATATATGATATATTGTTTAATATCAGAATGACTTTTAAAAGATTTACCAAAATATATCATTCCTCTATAAGAATAACATCCTTGCAATATCTTTGCAGTTCCACACCAAGGAGCCCAGCTCTATCAGAGAAATCTCTTTACTATAGAGACTCTGACATGAAATAAATATTCTAACCCTTACCTTCCAAAGATGACATCACTTTCATCCTGGCAAGTTTGGAGGCATTGTTTTTAGATAAACTCGCTGCATTATCCCCTGACATATTGTGCATTGAGTGGGGGGTGACAATAGAAAACATGAATTCCATGTTAAGCAGTCTAGACGAATGCCAGGCAATCAAGGGAAATTATATCACTGAGCAACTGAGAGTACATTAGAAAATCTCAATAACAGGGGCAGCTGAAACAGTTTAAGAGTCAGGGTCCTCCCTGAATCATATGGTGTTTTAGAAGACCACTTTACAGCTGCGAACCTAGTTCAACAATATTTTGAGAGATCAGTGCACACTCCTATTATATTAGGCAGAATGCATAAGGGCCCTACATCCTAACTCTCTAACTTCCCTAGATATGCCATGTGCCAGGTACACTAATTTATCCTAAAAGAGGAAATCCTCCAGCAATCAAAGACTTTAACTATTGATGGAACTCAACTGCAAACTTTTCCCCACCTCTCCTGGACCACGCACACCACAGGGTGGAAGGGACATGCACCATATTACCTCCATTTATTGAGAAAGGAACATCTGATACAGATAGAAGTACCCCTTCTCTCTATTGGTTTCCCATAATGCAAATCAACTGACCATCTCCTTGACAATGGTTATCCCCCAACTGGTCAAACCCTACAATGCTGTGGCCTAAATCGTCACTCCCACTGTGTACTTGCTGTAGGGAGTCTTTGGGGAGGAAAAGACCCTAGTTGCACTAAACATCTACCTAATCCACAGCTTGGCCAAACCAGGTTCATCACCACCATGAATTAACCTTACCTCAACCTGGTCGTATATTCACATGTCTTTCTCAGAGCCAATAAGCTGGAGGGATAACATACATATCCTTCAACTTTGATTATTTTGGTCACATACCATATATGTGTAAACTTTGATTGCATTATTGTCGTTTCTTTATAGTTATTACTCTAGCTTGATGGACTAGTCCTTTATCCTCCACCAGGCATGGTATGAGTAGGCACTTGCTGGTTAAAGTTTTCTAGTCCTTTTAGGCTGGGCTTAAGCTTGCAGGATAGAATTTTCTAATCTAATCATTTTGACTATTTTATCAAATAGTACCTTCATTCTGAAAAGTGCTCGCTGAATACTGTTACCTGTGAACTTTAAATATCAGTCATACGAATAAACATTAATTTACTGATAATTGACACTTGTCCTGGACGTCAGGAGGACATCAACCACACCAATGTATCATTGCTGGATAATTGAGGGGTTAACTCTATGGGGTTAACTACCTCCTTGAGCTCCCGTTTAGTTCCCTTGCCCTTTTGACCCTAATATTTCCCTGTTTGATAAGGTTTAAGGCTCAGGTTTTCATTTTATGATCTCCCCGGGTTAAATATCTGGGAAAGGAAACAATGTGATCTATAGGTGAACGGGGCTTCAATTGTGCAATGATATTCTAATATAGCGTTAGATGTTTAAAGTATAGTATAACACTCACTCCTTCTCACCTTACTTCTGTCCACTTTCAAATGCAACATCTGCTCCACAGCAACCAATTGCTAGTCCTCCCTGGGAATCTTTTACAAATATCTAAACGTCTGGAACTCATGGATTGACTATTGACAGTCAATGTCTGGGGAGGAAAGGATAAGGATGGCCCCCAGGGAGGAGTAAAGCATGCAAGATGCTCCCTAGTAATAGACCTCCCTAGCAAAGGAGCTATAGGGGGAATGGCATCGTATTAATGCTAATGAATGCTAATTAATCACTTAATAAATATATACTATGTTATACCCCAACTGCTGTAAGCCAATGCTACTTCTCTCATGCACATGTGATAAGTCTCAGTCATTGCTTTAGTACAAGCCTATCTCCTTGAATACCATTATATTGTTTTTATTTAAAGGGACACTTAATGTAGTTGTTCTGGTGAGTTATAATCATTTTATGCAGGCATTGTCAGATAAAAAGGAAGTGTTTACATTGCCCCTAGGAACACCTCCAGGGGCCACTCCTTAGTTGGCCACTGGAGGTGTTTCCTGGCTCAGTGCTGCACAGTAGACATGGGGATACTGAATTATCCTCATAGAGATACATTGATTCAATGCATCTCTATGAGGAGGTGCTGATTGGCCAAAATTATGTTTGGCCCCTCCCCCTTGCTGATTTCAGCCAATCCAATGCTTTCCCCAGGTAAAAAGCATTGGATTGGCTAAAAATCTGCAATTCTGAAGATGTCACCAAGGGGGCGGAGCTTACCTTAGCTCAATATGTAGTATGTTATACTTTGTTAATAACTCTATGGCACCACATATGTGGAAATTTTACTTTCTGGATTTGTACCATATATCATTTTTTTCCTATTTTTGTGCTTATATCTGTAGCAAAGATTCGACTTTGAAAAACGTTTTAAATAAAGAGAAAATAAACAAAAATACTACAGAACTTTACATTCAGAGTGTAAGTTAAGTAATATAAAAACAGATAAAATCCTGGATGATTTTATATGTTTTGTTTTGTTATTAGGTTATATTATATGGTTTTATTTTATTTGCAGATTTGGAAACACAGTCCGGGGGAGGGAATGGGATATGTATGTCCTGTTTTCACTTCCATCGTATTTCTTATTTTATTGGGCTAAAAACAAAGTCAAGTTGTAATGTTAGAGTTATATCACCTGTTTTCTGTTCGAAAAAGTGTTTTTTAGAAATAACAACGTGACATAGCTCATGTTAATTAATTAGTGGGATAATAGCTGCTTGATCCAAGGAGACATCTGACTGCTATTTTGGGGTCAAGAAGGAATATTTTCCTAGTTTGTGGCAAAATTGGAAGCGCTTCAGACTGGGTTTTTTGCCGTCTTTTGGATCAACAGAAAAACCATACGTGAGGAAGGCTGAACTTGATGGACGCAAGTCTCTTTTCAGCTATGTAACTATGTAACTATGTAACTATGTTGTCCACTGTCTATGGTATCTGTGTAAAAGAGACAGCCTTTCTTTGTGTGAATCATTTTATAGTGACACGTCCTTTATGTGTTTAAAACACTGAAAATAATCACTGCCTATATAAATGTGCTTTGTAAACATTCCTAAACCTGTGAAGTTCATACAATGGGTAAAAACACAGCAACTTCACCTTGAGACACACTTGTGAGTCCCGGTGTAACGTGGATGCAACGCCGGAATGGGAATTATTAATATTGTTCCTGCTTTTTTCTTACTCTACACAGGTAGGTGATTTGTTTTATGCGGGGGACAGGAGTTACCTTTGTTTTTATTTTTGTATTTTTTAGTTGAGGGCATTATATTAGGAGATGTATATTCATTATTGTGTTTATACTGTGGTGTATTATTTCATATTTATTGCACAATTGCACTAGCACTATGATGAAATCATACCCAAATTCCATTACCCTGGGAATAATGACACAATGATCCTTTTTTTATTCAGCATTAAATAAAGTTTCAGAGATAAAATATAACCGACAATGCTGTGAGACTGGGTGATGTTCTAGAACGTCACATAAAATGATCTACTAAAAGGCAGGTCAAAATGGAATGCCCATAGACTTTAACAGGGCAGTGGAGATACACATGTATTCAGACAATGTTACCATGTATCCTGTGGAGAGTGTAATTGTGAAATTTAAAATAAGTAAGATTTAAAAAAGTAAGACAGAGACAACAGAAAGCAAGTGTAGAGTGAGAGGGACTGTTTCCCAGCTGTGGCAAGAAATGTAACCAACAAAGTAAAGGATATTACACTCTCCTGGTTCCCAGCGTGCAACCTGGCCTGAGGTTGGCCAAGCCTCACGTTACAGATATGAAGAACAAACAGTGGTCCAATCACTCAAGGTGAAACATAAATGGGCAGATTTATTGGAGCAAATATCAGCCACATTTTGACTCCATCAGGTTCTTTGTCAAACTTGACAAAGACCTTGATGGGTTTGAAATATTACTGACAAAGACCTTGATGGGTTCGAAATATTACTGACAAACACCTTGATGGGGTCGAAATATTACTGACAAAGACCTTGCTGGGTTCGAAATATTACTGACAAAGACCTTGCTGGGTTCGAAATATTACTGACAAACACCTTGATGGGGTCGAAATATTACTGACAAACACCTTGCTGGGGTCGAAATATTACTGACAAAGACCTTGCTGGGTTCGAAATATTACTGACAAACACCTTGATGGGGTCGAAATATTACTGACAAACACCTTGCTGGGGTCGAAATATTACTGACAAAGACCTTGCTGGGTTCGAAATATTACTGACAAAGACCTTGCTGGGTTCGAAATATTACTGACAAACACCTTGATGGGGTCGAAATATTACTGACAAAGACCTTGATGGGGTCGAAACATTGCTGACAAAGACCTTGCTGGTGTCGAAATATTACTGACAAAGACCTTGCTGGGTTCGAAATATTACTGACAAACACCTTGATGGGGTCGAAATATTACTGACAAACACCTTGCTGGGGTCGAAATATTACTGACAAAGACCTTGCTGGGTTCGAAATATTACTGACAAAGACCTTGCTGGGTTCGAAATATTACTGACAAACACCTTGATGGGGTCGAAATATTACTGACAAAGACCTTGATGGGGTCGAAACATTGCTGACAAAGACCTTGCTGGTGTCGAAATATTACTGACAAAGACCTTGCTGGGTTCGAAATATTACTGACAAACACCTTGATGGGGTCGAAATATTACTGACAAAGACCTTGATGGGGTCGAAACATTGCTGACAAAGACATTGCTGGTGTCGAAATATTACTGACAAAGACCTTGCTGGGTTCGAAATATTACTGACAAACACCTTAATGGGTTCGAAATATTACTGACAAAGACCTTGCTGGGGTCGAAATATTACTGACAAAGACCTTGCTGGGTTCTAAATATTACTGACAAACACCTTGATGGGGTCGAAATATTACTGACAAAGACCTTGCTGGGTTCGAAATATTACTGACAAACACCTTGATGGGGTCGAAATATTACTGACAAAGACCTTGCTGGGGTCGAAATATTACTGACAAACACCTTGCTGGGGTCGAAATATTACTGACAAAGACCTTGATGGGGTCGAAACATTGCTGACAAAAACCTTGCTGGTGTCGAAATATTATTGACAAAGACCTTGATGGGGTCGAAACATTGCTGACAAAGACATTGCTGGGTTCGAAATATTACTGACAAACACCTTGATGGGGTCGAAATATTACTGACAAAGACCTTGCTGGGGTCGAAATATTACTGACAAAGACCTTGCTGGGGTCGAAATATTACTGACAAAGACCTTGCTGGGGTCGAAATATTACTGACAAACACCTTGCTGGGGTCTAAATATTACTGACAAACACCTTGCTGGGGTCGAAATATTACTGACAAACACCTTGCTGGGGTCGAAATATTACTGACAAACACCTTGCTGGGGTCGAAATATTACTGACAAACACCTTGCTGGGGTCGAAATATTACTGACAAACACCTTGCTGGGGTCGAAATATTACTGACAAACACCTTGCTGTGGTCGAAATATTACTGACAAACACCTTGATGGGGTCGAAATATTACTGACAAAGACCTTGATGGGGTCGAAACATTGCTGACAAAGACCTTGCTGGTGTCGAAATATTACTGACAAAGACCTTGCTTGGTTCGAAATATTACTGACAAACACCTTGATGGGGTCGAAATATTACTGACAAACACCTTGCTGGGGTCGAAATATTACTGACAAAGACCTTGATGGGGTCGAAATATTACTGACAAACACCTTGATGGGGTCGAAATATTACTGACAAACACCTTGATGGGGTCGAAACATTGCTGACAAAAACCTTGCTGGTGTCGAAATATTACTGACAAAGACCTTGATGGGGTCGAAACATTGCTGACAAAAACCTTGCTGGTGTCGAAATATTAATGACAAAGACCTTGATGGGGTCGAAACATTGCTGACAAAGACATTGCTGGGTTCGAAATATTACTGACAAACACCTTGATGGGGTCGAAATATTACTGACAAAGACCTTGATGGGGTCGAAACATTACTGACAAAAACCTTGCTGGTGTCAAAATATTACTGACAAAGACCTTGATGGGGTCGAAACATTGCTGACAAAGACATTGCTGGGTTCGAAATATTACTGACAAACACCTTGATGGGGTCGAAATATTACTGACAAAGACCTTGCTGGGGTCGAAATATTACTGACAAAGACCTTGCTGGGGTCGAAATATTACTGACAAAGACCTTGATGGGGTCGAAATATTACTGACAAAGACCTTGCTGGGGTCTAAATATTACTGACAAAGACCTTGCTGGGGTCTAAATATTACTGACAAAGACCTTGCTTGGTTCGAAATATTACTGACAAACAACTTGATGGGGTCGAAATATTACTGACAAACACCTTAATGGGGTCGAAATATTACTGACAAACACCTTAATGGGGTCGAAATATTACTGACAAACACCTTGCTGGGGTCTAAATATTACTGACAAACACCTTGATGGGGTCGAAATATTACTGACAAACACCTTGCTGGGGTCGAAATATTACTGACAAAGACCTTGCTGGGGTCTAAATATTACTGACAAACACCTTGATGGGGTCGAAATATTACTGACAAAGACCTTGCTGGGGTCTAAATATTACTGACAAAGACCTTGCTGGGTCGAAACATTGCTGACAAAGACCTTGCTGGGGTCGAAATATTACTGACAAACACCTTGCTGGGGTCGAAACATTGCTGATTTCTGCTACAATACGTCTGCCCATTTATGTTTCACCTTGAGTGCCTTGACTACTGCTTATTAATAATACAATAAATGTACCCAAAGCATGACTGGGGGATATTTTCCATCCCCCGCACAAGCTCTGCCCCCATAACCCTCGCTTCCTAACTTTGTTTTCAATATTAATCTCCATGTCTTAACATCTTAATACGACTTATTCAATTAATTTGGAGTTCAATGTAAAATAAAAGAAAGTACTAAAGGTGTAAGTCTTGCTCTCTCTTTTGTTTTATTAATCTTTCCTCTAGTTTCACCCTCGCTCAGTCTCCCCTCGGCCCCCACATGCGGCTCTCCAGTGATCTCCAGCCGTATTGTTGGGGGAGCGAATGCTGAATATGGAGAGTGGCCTTGGCAGGTGCTCATAAAGTATAATGGGGCCTTTACATGTGGAGGGTCTCTGATCAATGACCAGTGGGTGCTGAGTGCTGCTCACTGCTTCGATTAGTGAGTATTACCCCCTCAGTAATACTAATTACTATCTGCTATCTTTTTATTTAATTTTAAACCAGCAAATACATATTGACATTACTTGTACTGCCCCCCCTTGTAATACATTTTGATTATTTTCTACATGATTTTCAGACTGTAATAAAAACAAAAAACGATAAGAAAATAACTGTTTCTAAGGGAGTGGAAAATGTAAGCCGTTTTAGTTTAAATCTTAACCTTTCATGAATGTAATTAAATTGGCAACAAAGATAGAAAATCACAATCTGATAAAATTAAACTATAGAAAAAATATAGAAAAAGTGGGATTCTGTATCTATAGTACCTTGCTGACTGATTAGCTATATAAAGTACAAATCAAATGTGTCATATGAATCAGCACATAGAGAAAATCATGTAGTAGCAGAGGGCGATAGTATTATTACTCTGTGCAGTAATTATTCTAAAAGGTGCAAAGCCAACAAAGGGATTTTGCTCAGAGATTATAATAACTGTAATAGTTGCAGTCAGAATGTGCGAATTGAAAACAGTAGCATTGCTGCTAAACTTTGCAACTTCTGTAAAACACAGAGAAATAGCACACATAGTAACACAAGAATCATGATTAGAGGTGAGCGAACCCGAACTGAAAAGTTTGGGTTCGTACCGAACATTAAGTTTTTTGGACCCCGGACCCGAACACGGACATATCACTGTATGTTCGGGTTGGAGTTTGGAGGTCGGCGATTTAATGACGCGTTTTGAAAGGCTGCAGGGCAGCCAATCAACAAGCGTTTGACTCGTGTGCCCTTAGAAGCCATCACAGCCATGCCTACTAATGGCATGGCTCTGATTGGCCAGTGCAGCAAGTGGCCCAGCCTCTATAGGAGCTGGTAACTTAGTGGTAGTAAATTATGCCCCTACTCGCTATACCGCGAGCAGGGGCGTGTCTATTAAACAGTAAACAGCCTGCGGCAGCTGGTGGGGGCCCTAAATAACAATAACTTAATGTCCACCCCCGGCCCCCACCCCTGAGCAGTGGGTGGGGGTCATAAATAAAATTTTTGGGGGGGGACCTAATGTCCTCCCCCCTGGCTCCCATCCCTGTGCAGCGGGTGGGGGACCTAATTAACAATAAGGGGGGACCCACTGTCCTCCCCCCCAGCCCCCACCCCTGAGCGGTAGGTGGGGGCCATAAATAAAAAATGGGGGGACCTAATGTTCTCCCCCCTGGCCCCCAACCCTGAGCGGTGGGTGGGGGCTCTAAATAACAATAAGAGGACTTAATGTCCACCCCCCACCCCTGAGCAGTGGGTGGGGGCCATAAATAAAAATTGGGGGGGACCTAATGTCCACCCCCCTGACCCCCATCCCTTTGCAGCGGGTGGGGGACCTAAATAACAATAAGGGGAGGACCTACTGTCCTCCCTCCCAGCCCCCACCCCTGCGCGGCGGGTGGGGGCCCTAAATAACAATAAGGGGGGGGACCTAATGTCCTCCACCGGCCCCCACCCCTGAGCGGTGGGTGAGGGACATTAAAAAAAAATCCCCCAGGTGACTGAATGTAGTAAGGTCATCCTACTTTTTCTATATTTTTTGATAGTTTGATTTTCTTAGATTGTGCTTTTATTTGGTTGTTTACCAATTTTAGTTACCAACTTGGAAACACGTATTTTCTTTTTGTTTTTCTTATAGTTTATTGTAATTTAGCTGTTTTTACCAGTGTTTCTTCTTTTTCAATACTGACTTATTTTGTTTATGGTTTTCAGACTGTTATAAGATCTGAAAACCATAAACAATAAAGCCATTTAACTCTGACTTCACAGCTTCCTTCTGACAAGTATTGACAGGGCGTATAAATCTAATATAACTCATATATGCAAATCTTTGAAACGTTTCTGAGACTTTATGGAACTCTTCTCCCCAAGGTGATGTGAAAGGTGAAGGATATGTGAAGTGCTGTATCATTCTGTACTTTCTGTACTGATTCCTGATGCTCGTTGAAATCTCCATTTCCAAAAGGCACCAAATTAATAGTGGTGGAAAAATTAAGCCACTTTTTTTTTTTATTAGAAAAGGTGTTTAAATATTCATAAATCCTTTGCAAAAAAAATGACAATTGACACGAATGTGCTAAAAAATGATGAATATACTTCAAAACTTTGCTAACTTTGCTAAACATTAGACAGAAGAGCGTTGGTCTAACTTTGATAAATCTCCCCCATTGTATCTCAGGGAACTGCCATTCACAGCAAGACAGGCAAGAACCTCTGAAATAATCAGAGGCTAATAGATTCTATTTTTAAGTTTCATAAAACATGGTGGTGGGCATTGTTACATTGTAATCTACTTAGATTTTATTGTAAATACAAATACAAAAAGAGAAGTCCTGCGCTTAGTAGCAGCAAGGACTACAATACACATCAGCCCCAATATATAGTAAAAACCAAAGAAAAGAAAATGTTACCTGCGCTCTCTCCTTAATCCCTATGTATATTTAGACAAATGGAGGTCATTTAGTTGCTCCAATGGCCATTGGAGGGAATGCCCGCCTGCCAACGTCAAGGCAGACCCCCCTAAGCGGGTCCTAACACTGACCCTTCAGCCTGCTTCCTTGAGCTTCTGGCAAAGATATCTCTAATGAGACAGAGAGGGGTATTTTTTATATACACCCCTATACTTATTAACCCTTAATAGGGAACACATGGGATGGGTAGCAGCATTGTAACCAGGCTGTGTGATACAAAGTAAATACAAATACAAAAAGAGAAGTCCTGCGCTTAGTCCCATTACTGCTGGGCCAGCAGCAACGACTACAACACACATCAGCCCCAATATGTAGTAAAAAACAAAGAAAAGAAAATGTTACCTGCGCTCTCTCCTTAATCCCTATGTATATTTAGACAAATGGAGGTCATTTAGTTGCTCCAATGGCCATTGGAGGGAATGCTCGCCTGCCAACGTCAAGGCAGACCCCCCTAAGCGGGTCCTAACACTGACCCTTCAGCCTGCTTCCTTGAGCTTCTGGCAAAGATATCTCTAATGAGACAGAAAGAGGTATTTTTTATATACACCCCTTTACTTATTAACCCTTAATAGGGAACACATGGGATGGGCAGCAGCTTTGTAACAAGGCTGTGTGATACAAAGTAAATACAAATACAAAAAGAGACGTTGGCAGGCGGGCATTCCCTCCAATGGCCATTGGAGCAACTAAATGACCTCCATTTGTCTACATATACATAGGGATTAAGGAGAAAGTGCAAGTAACATTTTCTTATATTTTATTGTGCTTAAATAATGAATAAACAAATATATTTTTGGGGGGGGTTAAACTAAACAGATCAAACACTAATCCTTAATCAGTTCTCTTACAGTCTGGCTGGTGAGCAGCCATTTTATAGAAACACGGCAGGGATTAATTGGCTCATAAAATGTCACACATTTACCAGTAAATAAACATGGTCGTCTATATGTCTATCTGAAAATAAAGAAATATATTGGAGAACACAAGAAAATTCACCAGATTTACCAAGTACAAAGAGTTTTTGTAATTTTACTTAAAGACTTAAAACTGAAAGTGCCGATGTCTCTGAATAAAACTTAATACATCTCAGTGACATTCAAGTTTGTAGGTAATAAAATAATCTCTGATTTATTAATAACCCATTTTGTTTTGTGTTTCAGTCCCAGCATTCCAGAGTATTATTCTATTTCCTTGGGAATGTACCAGATAGGGGGGTCAAACCCTCATGGAATTTTGGCTCAGGTGGAGAGGATCATAAACCACCCAGACTATAACACAACAGGGGACAGAGGGGACATTGCTTTGGTGAAGCTGAAAAACTCAGTTAACTTTACTGACTACATCCTACCGGTCTGCCTACCGGCTGCGTCTGTCTCCTTCCCATCTGGCTTGGAATGCTGGGTAACCGGCTGGGGAACAAGATCCTCTGGTGGTAAATCTTTTTTCGTACATAGTAACATCTGTGATGATGATTACTTGAGTTGCACAATATAAAAAAAATAGATATACATATAAATTCTATGTAAAAAAAGATATTACACATCTACAGAAAGAAGATAAAATGCTCTCAATGTAGGATATAGTGTTTATTTACAAAAGAGGAAATGAAAACGAAGAGGGGGCAGATATTATTGGGTGTGCAGTTTGATGCTTAACAAAAATAACACTTTATAAATATATAAGGTAGCTCTAGAAATCACTTTTGAAAAAAGAGTGAAAAAATATTTCTTGGATGAAAATGGACAAACTGGCACAGTGAGAGGTGTAACATAATAAGATACAATCTTTTGCTGTGTCTTTCTGGGAATTTCTCGAGTCGAGACTAGGTAATGGCACTTCACAGAAACTGTGGCAAAATCAGACTAGTGGCATAATAGTTATTTTAGGCTTTGTAGGTGACTGTCAAAAATGTGTGCGATGGTTCCATACCCACTTTCTGCCATAACCACGAGGCTGAGCTGTGGTTCTTGCAGTGCTTGTTTAGGTAATAGAGAAATAAGTGTAAGGCTCGACAAGGAGGAATGCGAGGAAACATATGTACAACAATATCTGGCAGCATGTTCGCCGGCGAACGGTTCCCGGCTAACTGTTGGGGACATCACTAGTGACCGGGTGTCATGCCGTGATTCTGGAGGGAGGGAGAGAGATTGGAGAAGATACGTGTAGTTATTTTATTTAACAGTTATAATTTAGCACTCTTATCCAGAGCTTTATTTTTTATGTTTTTTTTTTTTTTTTTTTTACAAATTGAGCAACAGAGACATGGGTGGGTTTACAGACAGAGGGAAATCAGTGCAGGGTTTACCAAAATGTGACCCTTGGCATGTGACCCAAGGCTTATACAGGGGAGCAAGAACAATGAATTTGCTTGGTTCCATACCCCCAGCCCTATGTAAAGAATGGAAGGGGGGAATGCTTAAACCTGCCTAGGGCCTTTTAGGATCTTCATCCTTCTCTGAACCAAAGGACACCAGGAGAAAGAGTTTTTCTCACGAGTTTTTCTCACCACGAGTTTTAGTTTCTTGAAATGAAAGGGATTCTGAAAAAAGTACAGAATGGCCGAATGTTGGAAGAAGAAAGATTTAGGAAATAACTGTGTCTTGGGGACAAAGTAGATAGTCCGTATTGCCAACAGAGAGACTATCTACTTCACCAGAAATTTGATTTTAGGTCACTTTGGTTGTGCATGTTCAGCATAGGTTCAATAAAGTGCAGATTACAAAATTAAGAAAGAATGTTCTAGGTTAGTATCGGAATAGGAAGCTCAGTCAGTTGGGTAGATCAAAAGAGAAGAGAGTCTATGTTAGTGAATTATGGAAAAAGAAAGTAAATGAGAGATTAAAAAAAACCATGAGAGGACGGGTAAAAGGGCAGTGTTGGTGGGAAGAAAGTGAGAAGATGTGTAGAAATAGAAATATAACCGTGAACCATCTTAGGTTTGAAAAAGAAGGGTAGATGGTACATGGAGAGGGAATAGAAGAGAGTGTAGACTTTCTTCTGATTAAAAAGTCCATTTTATTAGAAGAGTCTCTTGAGGCATTGTAAGCGGTATGTTTACTTGAGATGTTAAGATTTATGAGGACTCATTCTAATAATTAATGGTACTTGGATTTTCTAAAAATCTGTCTCCTTTATTTTGTTAAGGATAGTACACTTAGTGAGATGAAAAGATGGGTTTGGTTTTAGCAGCCAGGAGGGTTTGCTTAACTATTAGAATTTCCCTGTGTTTCTAATCACATGTACACATTAATTACTATTAAAATGATTTACATTTTGCATGTATACCCAGTGAAATATGAACTGATTGTTGTACATAGTACGTAGATTCATTTCCTGCAGATGATTGACTCTTTATTACTGATGTACATGCATAAATTTATCTTCTTGACTATATAGTTGCTGATACAGTATTTATGCAACTTTAGGATTTATTCCAGAAAATTTAGTTAAATACATGTAATTTATTCCATGAGTGTTTACACTTGCGAAAAAGCCACATTGTGCATCCGAAACATTGTTTCTTGTTTCTGGTTATTCATATTAAAGCCTGCTAAACCCTTCACAGAGTAATTGGACTCTTTCCTTACTAATAGTCTTTTAATAGATTGACAATTCTTTTCCTGCTCCCCTTACATATAAGGGTTGCTCACTTAAATGCTTGTGTTACAAAGTTGATTTAATATAAATATTTGTTTAGTCTGTTTAATTTGTGTACTTCTTGAGTGATTACGGCCTTAATTGATATTCAGACAATTGTGCCTTGTATATAGAGACATAGAATGGTCAAACTCCACTTTCTTGAACATGATCATCTATGTCAAGGTGTCTACTTGTTGTGAAGGTCAAGATTCTGTCAAGGATTCCTTAACATTCTATTACATGTCCTATGATTCTTCAGGAACTTTCCCGTCTAACAATACCCTCCAAGAAGTGATGACCCCACTGATAGACTACACGCAATGTGACCAGATGTACCATATTGGTTCCTCCGTTAGTAGTTATATCACCATAGTCCAGGAGGAGAAGATATGCTCTGGATATGAAGAAGCAGAAAACGATTCATGTCAGGTTGGTCGGCTACCTTGCAAATTCATCAATTATCTTCTGCATCACTCTGCATTAATCATATTACTATTGGCTGATTATTGATTAGTCACTATCTGTGTCACGAAATGGGTAACCCAATACGCAGAATAATAACCTTCTTATGGGTACAATAAATACCTAAACTGGTCCTTAGAATGGCTAGACTGATGGTAAATAGAATAGTCAGAAACAGGCCTAAGTCAAGGAGAACTAGAGAATAAGCAAAACGAATACCAGAGCTGAGTCAAGGGAACCAGAAATCAAAGTAGTCAGGTAAAAATTTAGTCAAATAACAAAATAGCACTAAAGCAGTAAATGAAATGCACTTTTGGGACACTAGAAAACTAGGAACCACAACAGGGCACCGAAACACTGGCTAAATGTGCTTTTATATGTTTGGGGGCGTGATTGATGTAGTCAGGGCCCCAAAATGTAAGTGGGCATCTGTATATCCCGCCCTCAGTACTTCCCATTGCCTGATGTTGGCACTCATGCGCCACGTCATAAAAAGGGGCATGCGCACAGCGGCTGGCGTCCATGAGACTAGCCGATTGGGCAGGGTGACTGGAGGAGGCGTAAGTAAGGGTAAGTATAGGATTCGTTACACTCTGGTGGTGTGTGCTCTCTGTATATATGAATTTCCTGTGTATGGATTATTATTTTATTTGCTAAATATTCTAGATATTCACCAGCATTTCCCAGATACTTATTTCTCCAGATAATTCTGGAGCTTTATCACCCCAAAGTAACTAAGGTTTAACTATCAAGTCAAATGAAATTATATTAAGTCAGATTCCAGCTTCAGCCAAACTTATTTTCTTTTTTACTATTGACTGATTCATTATATCCTGAAATTATTGTTTTATTGTGATTAGAGCATGCAGGTTGATTCAATAAATCTCAGGATCTCTATTGAACAGAGTAATTATAATAATTAACACTCACAAAAATGAAACTAAATATCGTAACGCTCTGTCTGATTCCAGTTCCAGTTGCATCTCGTCCGTCCAATCTATTAAGTGTTCAGAATTTAAACCATTTGAACATCCTTTTATTAATGTTTAATAGTGACTGACTAATAATAAATTAACCCTTTCCTTTACATAAATGCACATACGCTCACTATCCTTAAAACAGTCTCACCCATTATACCTTTCGGTTACCTCCACAACCACCCGGGCCTCATGACACCTCATGCCCTCTCATTTATCCACTCATCTATACTTACTTCCCTTTATTCCTTGTCCTCAGTGTACTACACCCCTTTCGCTCTACTATTGTACTTTTTAGTTTTTACCTTGTTATTATCTGTGGGTTTTTCCTTTTTGACTGATCTTAAAAGAAAAAATATAGTCCCCGCTGTTCTCTCTCTCATATACAACTCTATAAGGAGATCATTTCACACTATTCCAAAAAAAACAAATATATATATATATATATTTTTGTTGTTAATGAATACTAATCAAATATAAAACATGAAATTATATCGTAGACATTTTGTTGGCGATTTATTGACCTAATAAATATACCTTCCAGGGAGATGCCGGGGGACCCTTGGTGTGCAACATGGATGGTATCTGGGTGCAGGCGGGGATTGTCAGCTGGGGAGAAGGATGTGCTTTACCCAACCGCCCAGGGGTGTACACCCTAGTGCCAGCCTACCAGTCATGGATCAAGACGTATATACCTGAAATTCCATTCATCAGCGGTTCAGTGACTCCAAGTACAGGTAAGAGTCCGGCCACAGCTTATATTAAATCAATGCAATAGTAACTAGTGATGTCCTGAACGGTTCGCTGGCGAATAGTTCCTGGCGAAAATAGCATTTTCGCGTTCGCCACCACGGGCGAACACATGCGATGTTCGGTCCGCCCCCTATTCTTTATCATTGAGTAAACTTTGACCCTGTACCTCACAGTCAGCAGACACATTCCAGCCAATCAGCAGCACACCCTCCCTAGCAGACCCTCCCACCTACTGGACAGCATCCATTTTAGATTCATTGGGAAGCTGCAAGCATTTTATTTTTTATTTTGAATTTATTATTTATTTTATTTTTTGTGCATATAAATGTTACAAGCAGATACTCCCCCCAGACACTCTGTATTACTGAAGATACTCCCCCCCAGACACTCTGTGTGGTGTCCAGAATAAAGTGGAGGGTTCACTTCACTTGTCCTTCCTGCTCCAATCTCCTTTTCTTCTCCTTCATTTGGCACAGTCTTCTTATTCTTCTGACACTGTCTTCTCTTCTCCTTGGCTCCTTCTGCTCCTTAACCTTTCTGCTACGTTTTGCTTCTTTTGCACCCTTCTGCTCCTTTCTCTTTATGATCCTTTACTGCTTCTTGCAGACCTTTTCTGCTCCTTGCAGACCCTTTCTGCTCCTTCTCCTATGTTTCCTTTGTGCTCCTTCTGATTCTTTCTTTTCCTTTACCTTTGTGCTCCTTCTGTCCCTTTCTGCTATTTGCAGACCCTTCCTTCTCCTTGCAGACCCTTTCTGCTCCTTCTCCCACGTTTCCTTTGTGCTCCTTCTGATTCTTTCTGTTCCTTTACCTTTGTGCTCCTTGCTGCCCCTTCTTGCTCCTTGCTTCCCCTTCCTGCTAATTTATGCTCCTTCTCCTACTTTTTGTTTGTGCTCCTCCTGCCTCTTCCAGCTCATTGCTGGCCCTTCCTGCTCCTTGCTGACCCTTCCTGATCATTTCTGTTCCTTCTCCTACTTTACCTTTGTGCTCATTCTGTCCCTTCCTGCTCCTTGCTGCCCTTTCTGCTCCTTCTAATTTACCTTTGTGCTGCTTTACCTTCCAGCTCCTTGTTGACTCTTCCTGCTTCTTGCTGACCCTTCCTGTTCCTTGCTGACCCTTCCTTCTCTTTGCTGACAGTGAAACAGAAAAGTGGGAACCACCTCCAATAAGCGTACAAAATTAAAATACAACCTGGAGAATAGAAACCAGAGCTGAAATATTCTATATAAGAATAATAGTGAATAAACAAAAGTCGAATTCAGGCCTCTCACCCCCCAGGGGTATATATAATAATGTAGACTTGATAGTAGATTCAGATAATATAGATGTCTTCAAAGGAATGGATAAAAAGAACCATACATGGTGAAGTATGTAAGAAAAATACATAATATATTTATTTGATTGCACTTACAAACAGAAAGATGCAAACAGGCATATCTCCACTTCAAGTGGAACAAAATCGCAGCGAGGTGGAACTGGAAACCAAAAAAAAAAATTCTTTGCTGACCCTTCCTGCTCCTTGCAGACCCTTTCTGCTCCTTGATGTCCCTTCCTGCTCATTTCTGTTCCTTCTCCTTTCTGCTCCTTCTCTTACTTTACCGTCCCGCTCCTTCTTGTAGGCTGTCTCCCCCATCCCTCACTTACCTGATGTATATGCTGTCTCCCACCCCCATCCCTCACTTCCCTGATCTGTAGCCTGCCCCCCATGCCTCACTTCCCTGATCTATAGGCTGCCCCGTTATGCCTCACTTCCCTGATCTATAGGCTGCCCCCATGCCTCACTTCCCTGATCTATAGGCTTCCCCCCATGCCTCAGTTGCCTGAACTATAGGCTACCCCCATGCCTCACTTCTCTGATTTGTAGTCTGCCCCCCATGCCTCACTTTAGTGATCTGTAGGCTGCCCCCTCATGCCTCACTTCCCTGATCTATAGGCTGATCCCCAATGCCTCACTTCCCTGATCTATAGGCTATCTCTCACCCCATCTCTCACTTACCTGATCTGTAGGCTGCCCCCATACCTCACTTACCTGATCTGTAGGTTGCCCCCCATCCCTTACTTACCTGATCTGTAGGCTGTCTCTGCAGTATAGGAGTTGCTGGCTGCATGTGCTGCTCCCTTGCGAGAGAGAAGCAGGTATAAGATGTACCTTCCTATGCCTGTCTCTCTCCATTCACGGCGCCGCCTACTGGCCAGCACTGATATTGCACTGTATTTTCAATCTCACACTAAAAATACCAGAACAAGCTGAAAAATCCAAGGGGATGCCCATGCTAGCCCTGCAGATGCCCATGCTAGCCCAGCCTCTCTAGGGTCCGGTACGCAATTCTGTCCAGTGTCTTCCTAGATTTGCAAGTTATGGTTAGGTCAGTCCTGACAGCAACCCCAAACTAAGTAACAACGTTTTGACTATGTTTCTTTTTCGAGCAATTGCTGGTCATTTATTTACTGCTAACAATAGAGGGTGCTCTTCAATATTTCACTATATAATAGTGCTTTGTGTGGACTTATATGAACATAGTGTAGCCAGACTGCTTCTGCATCACTCTGTGTTCAGACCATTGTGAGGAGTCCAAGTGGTCCTATGTCAAAGTTACCACTGCTGTGAGTGTGGAGTGACCCAGTCAGCTCTGTAGACATTATCACCAATACAATAACCATGTTTGTGAAGGGAAGTCTGGTTATCGGAATCCACCAATCTGTCATGAAAATGATTGAGTTATTTTAGGTCACTGGAATATTTTTATAACACTGTGTCCATGCAGACTGCTGTGGGATAAAACATTTCACTATTCAGTAAATAGATCAGGGATTGCCTTTTATCCTTTGTAAATCTCAATATAGACAGATTTTATAGTAGCACTGATACAAACCTCATCTTTCTGACAAATATCCACATGACAAATATAACCATTCTAGTAACACAATATTACACCACAATTGTATTAAATGCATAGTGGAGATTTATGGTGTTAATATTGTAATATAATCATGTCTCTGTGTTCTCCTTAGATTAATTTCTTTAAAGAAATAAAATGTTCTGAAAGTTATTTTTTACATTTAGTTATTTTAAAAAATAGTGCCATTATCCAGGGCCTTAATGATGTAGCTATATCCTATAAGCTCATATTTCACGCATGTCTAAAGTCCATCTCCTTACTTGGCTATCTCAATTTCACCGCAGTGATTCCTCAGACCACTCCCTTCACCACAACCCAGTCACCACTTGGCAAGTGTGGTTCTCCGGTGGTCTCCAGTCGCATAGTGGGAGGTACCGATGCTGTGGATGGAGAGTGGCCCTGGCAGATTAGTATACAGGTCTATAGATTCCATATTTGTGGTGGGTCCTTGATCTCCAACCAGTGGGTTCTCAGCGCTGCTCATTGCTTTCAAAGGTAGGTCTCCCAAATATCTCATCACAGCTATGGTCACAGTTTGACAAAACCTTTCTTCACCGTGTGTTCTGGAACTATTCAGAGCTAAAGAACCAACATCCAGCAGCCTAAAGCATCATTCAGTCTCCAAAGTTGAGTGTATTAGTTCTCATCATTCCATTGGGCATGGAGTAGGAAGTGCAGTATGTATCCACCATTATACCCAGGAAACCAATGTTATTTAGAAATCTTGTATTTAGTTTCTATATTTGCATTATAAACCAAATAGTAAACGGATAAAGAAATGATTAACATGAGGTACAGACAGTTTTTAATGTGAAGCAGCATTTGTTGTCTCTGCATAAACAAATTATATTATAATCATAAACATGAAAATAGCGACTATATAAGGGCTTTCTGATGGAAGAGCTGCATTAAAGATTGGAAATGCTTTATAAAATGTTAATTAATATTCAAGGTGTGAGTAAAACATTAAATAAAGTGCCCCAGACATTTTCCTAGTTTATTTACCATTTTGTGGAATGAGATACTGACTGTGTTTATTGTCGAAATAATAGTAATTTAATATGTTGCAATTTCGGAGACACGGTCTACAACACCGTGAGCGATTATTCTGAAATGATCTATGTTTACTTCCTAAAGCTATTCTAACCCAAAGGACTTTGTTGTTTACTTGGGAATGTACCAACTCTCTGGGAACAGCCCACACAAGCAATCGGCCACGGTGGAGAAAATCATAGTAAACCAACAGTTCACCTCAACAGGAAGCAGAGGGGACATTGCCCTGCTAAAGTTGTCCAACCCAGTCAGTTATAACAACTACATCCTGCCAGTGTGTCTACCAGGAGCATCCGACACATTCCCATCTAGCTTGGAATGCTGGGTAACCGGCTGGGGGGATGTGAAGTATGGTGGTGAGTAGTGAATGTTAATTAGACTAAAGAACATGAATATTTAACTTGTGGTATTAGTTTATTTGAAAAATCGCCTTGGATTAAATAAACGTAACATTTGATAAATACATTAAAGATCAATTACTATCTGCTTTATAATTTCTGCTTCACATTTAATTGTCCAAGTCTGTGAAGAATTTCATTCCTTAGAAGACGATATATTAAGAAGTAGAGATTCAGCTAGTCAGTATGACAGGGGGGTAAAGGGGGGGTACGGAACTTATTCCAGCCAGACGGTTCCCACCGAGGAGGTCGGCCGCAACTCCTAGGCGGGCCCACTCCAGGCTGCACTTCAGAACTATTAGAGCTTTGTAGCTGCAGACAGCAGGACAGCTTTAGCAAATGAACCGGTTGCTCCCAAACACTAATAGGTCTAAGCCCAAGGCAAGAAGGTGGCCAGGGTGTCCCTATTAATGGGATGTAAACACGGTCGCGGAGCACGGTCTACCTGCGTCTGGTCAGTATCCGAACGAATCGTTATTTATGCTAGTAGCTTTTTCTGTCTGTTACTCCTACGTACTGCAAGTCATTAAAGCACATACTAAACTGCTGGATGGAATACAAATTTAAATAATAGAAATGAACCATGAATTCATCACACATTACATCTTTTCACTGTTTTCGAAAGGTCCTAACCTCTTATTAGTTTCTACAGAAGAGTAAAGTGTAAAATAAGTTATGTTTTCTTCTGGATGGACTGATGGGAGTTTTCTTGATGGCACTTGGCTTTAAGCACAAAATTCATGTAATGTCTTTCTTGTTTTATTCAATCTTCAGTTAATCTCGTATCTCCTAAAACCCTTCAAAAAGTAAGAACACCACTGATAGACCACACTAGTTGTGATGAGATGTACCACATTGGATCTTTAATCAGTTCATCTGAAACCATCATCCAGGAAGAGAAGATATGTGCTGGGTACAAGGAGGGAGGGAAGGACTCCTGCCAGGTGGGTCAATAGATTTCACCAATTAAATGACTTAACTGTTTATCATCCCAGAACTGATTTATTGATACTGGGCTAATAATCACTGGTTCTATTAAACTAATACATCATTCATAAGAAGGATTATATGACGAATGCCAAGACTACATTCTATTTTAGAAATAATATGCAAGTTAGACTAGATCTATTAAAGCCGATTTAATGCCCATTTGGAGATGACACATTTCTTTGCCTTAACAAACACCAGATCACCTGCATTATATTGACATGCTGTGGGTCAAAGTCCATGTAAACATAGGAATTACAGAATTAAGCCAAATTATATGATATTTTGTCAGATTCCAGCTTCAATCAAACTCCCTTTTTTTTACTATTGACTGATTATTAATTATATTATGAAATTATTGTTTTATTGTGATTTGAGCTTGCAGGTTGATTTCTTATATGTTGGGATATCTGCTCCTAGTTTCAGTTGTACCTCATCCGTCTGTTCTATTAAGTGTTTTATTAAGTGTTCATAATTTAAACCATTTGAACTTTCATTCCTTTTATGAATGTTTAATAGTGACTGAATAACAATAAATTAACCCTTTTCTTTACATATACATACATTAGAGCTCACTATCCTTAAAATGTGTTCAACCCTTATATCAGTCAGATTCTCTACTGTTATTTCCACAGCCGCCCGGACCTCATGCCACTTTATGCCCTCTCATTTATTCTTTACGCTATACTCATATACCATATACTCTATCCAATATTCCTCAACCTCAATGTCCTACATCTAGTGGAAAAATACTGTCACCAGTGTTCTCTCTCATAAATAAATTACTCAATCAAAGGAATACTCAAAACTGTTAAAAAACAACATTTTCCGCTAATCAAATATTAAACATTAAATTATATTGTAGACAGTTTACTGATGATTTGATTACCTAACAAATATACCTTCCAGGGAGACTCTGGAGGACCCTTGGTGTGTAAGGTGGATGGTATCTGGGTCCTGGCTGGAATTGTCAGCTGGGGGGAAGGATGTGCTTTAGCTAACCGCCCCGGAGTGTACACCCTAGTACCGGCCTATGAGTCATGGATCAAGACACATGTATCAGGGACTCCCGAGCTGAGTACAGGTAAGAGTCAAGCCACAGCTTATAGTAAATCTAGCCTATAATAACCAATCCTTTTCTCCTTCAAAGATGAACACGCAAGCAACCTCTACACTCCAAGAACAAAGATTTTACTACATGTTGCCTACACAAACTTAAGCTACATTATATGTATCAATCTTTTTATCTAATAATATCACACCCAACATTCATATCTTAATCCACATTAATATACAATACGCCTTCTAACTGGGGAGTGCTACAACTGGGGATACACCCCTGCCAATATGTAACGTGACCCATACGAATGCTTCACACCTCTGCCCACATTCACAATACAGTCAGTGGCACTGGGAATTACTCCAAGAAAAAGAAGACACAATAATTGTGAAGAGTTAGGGAGTTAGCATGGAGTGAGGCAGGAGAGGGCCCGGGGAGCTCTAGCCAGCAGCTCCGCCAAGCTCCTCTGCAGGGGCAGCACATGGCAGCAAGGATCCACCCTCCCTACAAAAGGTAAGAAGGAAGGTGGATCCTTGCTGCCATGTGCCTATTTACTAACCTACCCCCACCTCCACCCCCACAAAGCCTCCAAACATACAGCACACACACACATACAGCACCCTCATACACACAGCACACAAACAGCACCCTCACACACACAGCACACAAACAGCACCCACACACACACACACACACACACAGCACCTACACACATACAGCACCCTCACACACAGAGCACACATACAGCACCCTCACACACACAGCACACAAACAGCAACCACACACACACAGCACACATACAGCACCCTCACACACACAGCACACATACAGCACCCTCACACACACACTACACTAACAGCACCCTCACAAACACACACACACAGCACCCTTACCAACACACAGCACCCTCACAAACACACAATACCCTCACACACAACATCCTCACACACAGCGCACTAACAGCACCCTCACAAACACACAAACAGCACCCTACCACACATCAAACTCACAAAAAAACAGCACCCTCACACAGCACGCTAACAGCACCCTCACAAACACAGGACACCCACACAGAGCACACAAACAGCACCCTCACACACACAGCACCCTCACACAGCACACTTACAGGACTCTAACAAACACACACACACACACACACACACACACACAAACACCCTCACACACACACAGCACACTAACAGCACCCTCACACACAACACACTAACAGCACCCTAACAAACACACACACAAACACCCTCACCCACATAGCACACTACCAGCACCCTCACACACACTTCACACTAACAGCACCCTTACACACAGCCCCCTTACACACACACACACACCACCCTTACACACACAGCACCCTCACACCACCCTCACACAGCACACTAACAGAAAACACACACACAGCAGTGTATGTTTGTGTGTGTGTGTATATATATATATATATACATACATATACATGCGGCGTGTGTTTGTGCTTTAGGGTGCACACCCTAATGCAATAGGCTACACATGCCTATGCTCACGTCCCTGATCTATAGGCTGCCCCCCCATGCCTCACTTTCCTGATCTATAGGGTCTCACATACATCTCTCACTTACCTGATCTGTAGGTTGCCCCCCATCCCTCACTTACCTGATCTGTAGTCTGTCTCTGCAGTATAGGAGTTGCTGGCTGCATGTGCTGCTCCCCTGCGAGAGAGAAGCAGGGATAAGATGTAGCTTCCTATCCCTGTCTCTCTCCATACACAGCGCCACCTACTGGCCAGTGCTGATATTGCACTGTATTTTAAATCTCACACTAAAAATAGCAGAACAAGCTGAAAAATCCAGGGCGGGGGGGGCAAGTATCCCGCCTTGCCCTCCGCTCCCCCCTGCGGATGCACATGCTAGCCCAGCCTCTCTAGGGTCCGGTACGCAATTCTGTCCAGTGTCTTCCTAGATTTGCAAGTTATGGTTAGGTCAGTCCTGACAGCAACCCCAAACAAAGTAGCAACGTTTTGACTATGTTTCTTTTTCGAGCAATTGCTGGTCATTTATTTACTGCTAACAATAGAGGGTGCTCTTCAATATTTCACTATATAATAGTGCTTTGTGTGGACTTATATGAACATAGTGTAGCAAGACTGCTTCTGCATCACTCTGTGTTCAGACCATTGTGAGGCTTCCAAGTGGTCCTATGTCAAAGTTACCACTGCTGTGGGTGTGGGTTGACCCAGTCAGCTCTGTAGACATTATCACCAATACCATAACCATGTTTATGACCAATCTGTCATGAAAATGATTGAGTTATTTTAGGTCACTGGAATATTTTTATAACACTGTGTCCATGCAGACTGCTGTGGGATAAAACATTTCACTATTCAGTAAATAGATCAGGGATTGCCTTTTATCCTTTGTAAATCTCAATATAGACAGATTTTATAGTAGCACTGATACAAACCTCATCTTTCTGACAAATATCCACATGACAAATATAACCATTCTAGTAACACAATATTACACCACAATTGTATTAAATGCATAGTGGAGATTTATGGTGTTAATATTGTAATATAATCATGTCTCTGTGTTCTCCTTAGATTAATTTCTTTAAAGAAATAAAATGTTCTGAAAGTTATTTTTTACATTTAGTTATTTTAAAAAATAGTGCCATTATCCAGGGCCTTAATGATGTAGCTATATCCTATAAGCTCATATTTCACGCATGTCTAAAGTCCATCTCCTTACTTGGCTATCTCAATTTCACCGCAGTGATTCCTCAGACCACTCCCTTCACCACAACCCAGTCACCACTTGGCAAGTGTGGTTCTCCGGTGGTCTCCAGTCGCATAGTGGGAGGTACCGATGCTGTGGATGGAGAGTGGCCCTGGCAGATTAGTATACAGCTCTATAGATTCCATATTTGTGGTGGGTCCCTGATCTCCAACCAGTGGGTTCTCAGCGCTGCTCATTGCTTTCAAAGGTGGGTCTCCCAAATATCTTACCACAGCTATGGTCACAGTTTGACAAAACCTTTCTTCACCGTGTGTTCTGGAACTATTCAGAGCTAAACAACCAACATCCAGCAGCCAATAGCATCATTCAGTCTCCAAAGTTGAGTGTATTAGTTCCCATCATTCCATTGGGCATGGAGTAGGAAGTGCAGTATGTATCCACCATTATACCCAGGAAACCAATGTTATTTAGAAATCTTGTATTTAGTTTCTATATTTGCATTATAAACCAAATAGTAAACGGATAAAGAAATGATTAACATGAGGTACAGACAGTTTTTAATGTGAAGCAGCATTTGTTGTCCCTGCATAAACAAATTATATTATAATCATAAACATGAAATTAGCGACTATATAAGGGCTTTCTGATGGAAGAGCTGCATTAAAGATTGGAAATGCTTTATAAAATGTTAATTAATATTCAAGGTGTGAGTAAAACATTAAATAAACTGCCCTAGACATTTTCCTAGTTTATTTACCATTTTGTGGAATGAGATACTGACTGTGTTTATTGTCGAAATAATAGTAATTTAATATGTTGCAATTTCGGAGACACGGTCTACAACACCGTGAGCGATTATTCTGAAATGATCTATGTTTACTTCCTAAAGCTATTCTAACCCAAAGGACTTCATGGTTTACTTGGGAATGTACCAACTCTCTGGGAACAGCCCACACAAGCAATCGGCCACGGTGGAGAAAATCATAGTAAACCAACAGTTCACCTCAACAGGAAGCAGAGGGGACATTGCCCTGCTAAAGTTGTCCAACCCAGTCAGTTCTAACAACTACATCCTGCCAGTGTGTCTACCAGGAGCATCCGACACATTCCCATCTGGCTTGGAATGCTGGGTAACCGGCTGGGGGGATGTGAAGTATGGTGGTGAGTAGTGAATGTTAATTAGACTTAAGAACATGAATATTTAACTTGTGGTATTAGTTTATTTGAAAAATCGCCTTGGATTAAATAAACTTAACATTTGATAAATACATTAAAGATCAATTACTATCTGCTTTATAATTTCTGCTTCACATTTAATTGCCCAAGTCTGTGAAGAATTTCATTCCTTAGAAGACGATATATTAAGAAGTAGAGATTCAGCTAGTCAGTAAGAAGGCAACATGTGGCAGGCCCCCTATTCTAGCCAATAGTACGGCAGAACAAGATGTTCAGAAGTCACTCCTGCTCCTCTGGTAATCATTTTAGCAATCCAGAACTGGTGGGTGTAAACACTTTTTCCATTTTTAGATTTTTTTTGGGGGGGAGAGCATTTTTTGGTTTTTAAATATTGGGAAAGTCCTCTACCCTTCCTAATACTAGTTAGAGATGAGTGTAAAAAACAAACAAACAAACACGCACACACACACACACACACACACACACATCAACACGTACAAACACACTCATCACTGTATTTCCCCTAATTGTTTGAGTTCCATGGGAATACTGGAAAATGGAGGATTCAAGTTAAAGGACCACTATAGTGCCAGGAAAACAAACTAGTTTTCCTGGCACTATATAGTCCTTAGGTCCCCCCCACACTCATGGCCCCCTCCTACTGGGCTGAAGGGGCTACTTACCTTAATCTAGCGCCGGGCTCCCTCGGCACTGGTCACCTCTCCTCCCCCTTCGACATCAGCTCCCGAGTGGAGCCGAAGGAGCTTGGCACGGCCAGAGTTGAGCGCGCATTCAAACCGTCCATAGGAAAGCATTACTGAATGCTTTACTATGAACGTTCTATGTGCTCAATGTGATTTTCGAATTGAGCGTCGCGGAAGCGCCTCTAACGGCTGCCAGAAAGACAGCCATTAGAGGCTGGATTAACCCTGCAATGTAAACATAGCAGTTTCTCTGAAACTATGTTTAAAGCTGCAGGGTTAAAACCTGGGGGACCTGGCACCCAGACAACTTCATTGAGCTGAAGTGGTCTGGGTGACAATAGTGGTCCTTTTAGTGAAACCGTAATATAATTAAAAATATAAATAATACAGTGAAGAATATTGCGAAGAATCACCCTCCACTCATTCGATTCTCTCCCTCCCTGCTACTTTATTTGTGGGATTTATTACCAGGTGTAAAGGGCGGAGCTTATAGCAATGACTGACAGGGAGCTAAGATGGAGGTGGCTCTCTCTATACTGACTGCCAGGTGTAAAGGGCGGAGCTTATAGCAATGACTGACAGGGAGCTAAGATGGAGGTGGCTCTCTCTATACTGACTGCCAGGTGTAAAGGGCGGAGCTTATAGCAATGACTGACAGGGAGCTAAGATGGAGGCGGCTCTCTCTATACTGACTGCCAGGTGTAAAGGGCGGAGCTTATAACAATGATTGACAGAGAGCTAAGATGGAGGTGGCTCTCTCTATACTGACTGCCAGGTGTAAAGGGCGGAGCTTATAACAATGATTGACAGGGAGCTAAGATGGAGGTGGCTCTCTCTATACTGACTGCCAGGTGTAAAGGGCGGAGCTTATAACAATGACTGACAGGGAGCTAAGATGGAGGTGGCTCTCTCTATACTGACTGCCAGGTGTAAAGGGCGGAGCTTATAACAATGATTGACAGAGAGCTAAGATGGAGGTGGCTCTCTCTATACTGACTGCCAGGTGTAAAGGGCGGAGCTTATAACAATGATTGACAGGGAGCTAAGATGGAGGCGGCTCTCTCTATACTGACTGCCAGGTGTAAAGGGCGGAGCTTATAACAATGACTGACAGGGAGCTGAGATGGAGGCGGCTCTCTCTATACTGACTGCCAGGTGTAATGGGCGGCGCTTATAACAATGATTTACAGGGAGCTAAGATGGAGGTGGCTCTCTCTATACTGACTGCCAGGTGTAAAGGGCGGAGCTTATAGCAATGACTGACAGGGAGCTAAGATGGAGGCGGCTCTCTCTATACTGACTGCCAGGTGTAAAGGGCGGAGCTTATAACAATGACTGACAGGGAGCTAAGTTGGAGGTGGCTCTCTATACTGACTGCCAGGTGTAAAAGGCGGAGCTTATAACAATGATTGACAGGGAGCTAAGATGGAGGTGGCTCTTTCTATACTGACTGCCAGGTGTAAAGGACGGAGCATATAACTAGGATTGACAGGGCGCTAACAAACTGAATTTTCCAGGACAGAATCCCGCTCCAGTCCACTTTGTTGAGATATTGTGACCTGCGCACCTTTAGAGGTTCTTTGAAACCGAAAAAAACAAATCTCCCTTTCAAAAAAATAAAATGAAATAATAAATTGCAGAAAACGCTAATGAGGTTTTATATGCACCACCAATTAAATCAACACTTCAATATGTCTTAAAATAGAGCTTTGTGTGATAGAATTAACTAAAAAGCTGCTCATTGGAAACCTGCAGGCCGAAATAATCAAGAGACAGAATCCTACTGTCAACAGGTAAGCACAGCCAATGCCCACCAAACAGAACCCGCTACCTGTCAGGGTAGGAAGGGGTGCTGAACTATGACAGCAAATCCCTTCAACAACAGAAATCCAATATGCAGAGAAAATAACTGACAACCACAAGGAATGAATGCAGACATAATTTATACTATACGAAGTAAACAAATATGATACAAGGTAACCAAAGAACAAAACACGCTATTAATACAGTGACAATATCAATCATAGAGTAGGCGCAGGCTGTGTTTCAGGGTACAGTCCTTCTGGGTTAAATAGAGTACGCTGGGCAGGACCAGGTATGTTCCATAGGAAATTGACAGGATTCAAGGCCACGGTCACAAGATACAAGGCCAGAGCCACAGGATGCAAGGCCTTTTCTGCAACAGGGAAAATGAAACAATGATCTGTCAGGAAGGAAGGGTGAGGCCAGACTATAAAGGGGCCTAACAAGGGCCAACTGAAGTGGTAATGTTCCTAGATGTAGGGAATAGCACCAAACAGTGCGAGTGGTGAACAATGGTGCTGCACAAGGGGATATCACCTAACGAGAAAACCTGGCACCGTGACACTACCACTGTGCGTTAGGGAGCTCAAGTTCTGATCAGTGATGCCCCACCAGTCCCAGACTTCAGTACAGTCCAAGGCACTATTATCACGGGTCCAGTCATGCACTGCTATTAGAAAAGGATCTTCCCATCTGGTTCCTATCTGGACTGTGATATAGGTGAGTGGTGGCCAGCCGTGAAACCCAGCCCCCGTTGCCATCATGCCTGTCATGTCCGCTTTTGACACCTTCTCTCTAGACATACCACGGTGGGGCTGCCCTTGTGCCATGTAGTAATGTAGGAGAGTGCAGAAATTGAAATTGCTTATTTCACAGCTACAGGTATGTATCAGGCTGTATAGAGATAGGGACCGGGATAACCCCCACCAGACCATGGGGTACAGGGGGGGTACGGAACTTATTACAGCCAGAGGGTTCCCACCGAGGAGGTCGGCCGCCACTCCTAGGCGGGCCCACTCCAGGCTGCACTTCAGAACTATTAGAGCTTTGTAGCTGCAGACAGCAGGACAGCTTTAGCAAATGAACTGGTTGCTCCCAAACACTAATAGGTCTAAGCCCAAGGCAAGAAGGTGGCCAGGGTGTCCCTATTAATGGGATGCAAACACGGTCGGGGAGCACGGTCTACCTGCGTCTGGTCAGTATCCGAACGAATCGCTATTTATGCTAGTAGCTTTTTCTGTCTGTTACTCCTACGTACTGCAAGTCATTAAAGCACATACTAAACTGCTGGATGGAATACAAATTTAAATAATAGAAATGAACCATGAATTCATCACACATTACATCTTTTCACTGTTTTCGAAAGGTCCTAACCTCTTATTAGTTTCTACAGAAGAGTAAAGTGTAAAATAAGTTATGTTTTCTTCTGGATGGACTGATGGGAGTTTTCTTGATGGCACTTGGCTTTAAGCACAACATTCATGTAATGTCTTTCTTGTTTTATTCAATCTTTAGTTAATCTCATATCTCCTAAAACCCTTCAAAAAGTAAGAATACCACTGATAGACCACAGTAGTTGTGATGAGATGTACCACATTGGATCTTTAATCAGTTCATCTGAAACCATCATCCAGGAAGAGAAGATATGTGCTGGGTCCAAGGAGGGAGGGAAGGACTCCTGCCAGGTGGGTCAATAGATTTCACCAATTAAATGACTTAACTGTTTATCATCCCAGAACTGATTTATTGATACTGGGCTAATAATCACTGGTTCTATTAAACTAATACATCATTCATAAGAAGGATTATATGAGGAATGCCAAGACTACATTCTATTTTAGAAATAATATGCAAGTTAGACTAGATCTATTAAAGCCGATTTAATGCCCATTTGGATATGACACATTTCTTTGCCTTAACAAACACCAGATCACCTGCATTATATTGACATGCTGTGGGTCAAAGTCCATGTAAACATAGGAATTACAGAATTAAGCCAAATTATATGATATTTTGTCAGATTCCAGCTTCAATCAAACTCGTTTCCCTTTTTTCTTTTTTTTTTTACTATTGACTGATTATTAATTATATTATGAAATTATTGTTTTATTGTGATTTGAGCTTGCATGTTGATTTCTTATATGTTGGGATATCTGCTCCTAGTTTCAGTTGTATCTCATCCGTCTGTTCTATTAAGTGTTTTATTAGGTGTTCATAATTTAAACCATTTGAACTTTCATTCCTTTTATGAGTTTAATAGTGACTGAATAACAATAAATTAACCATTTTCTTTACATATACATACATTAGAGCTCACTATCCTTAAAATGTGTTCAACCCTTATATCAGTCAGATTCTCTACTGTTATTTCCACAGCCGCCCGGACCTCATGCCACTTTATGCCCTCTCATTTATTCTTTACGCTATACTCATATACCATATACTCTATCCAATATTCCTCAACCTCAATGTCCTACATCTAGTGGAAAAATACAGTCACCGGTGTTCTCTCTCATAAATAAATTACTCAATCAAAGGAATACGCAAAACTGTTAAAAAACAACATTTTCCACTAATCAAATATTAAACATTGAATTATATTGTAGACAGTTTACTGATGATTTGATTACCTAACAAATATACCTTCCAGGGAGACTCTGGAGGACCCTTGGTGTGTAAGGTGGATGGTATCTGGGTCCTGGCTGGAATTGTCAGCTGGGGGGAAGGATGTGCTTTAGCTAACCGCCCCGGAGTGTACACCCTAGTACCGGCCTATGAGTCATGGATCAAGACACATGTATCAGGGACTCCCGAGCTGAGTACAGGTAAGAGTCAAGCCACAGCTTATAGTAAATCTAACCTATAATAACCAATCCTTTTCTCCTTCAAAGATGAACACGCAAGCAACCTCTACACTCCAAGAACAAAGATTTTACTACATGTTGCTTACACAAACTTAAGCTACATTATATGTATCAATCTTTCATCTAATAATATCACACCCAACATTCATATCTTAATCCACATTAATATACAATATGCCTTCTAACTGGGGAGTGCTACAACTGGGGATACACCCCTGCCAATATGTAACGTGACCCATAAGAATGCTTCACACCTCTGCCCACATTCACAATACAGTCAGTGGCACTGGGAATTGCTCCAAGAAAAAGGAGACAAAATAATTGTGAAGAGTTAGGGATTTGTGTAGAATAGAATAGATTATGTCCGGCACTTGCTTATAACTGTAGATTATACTAGCTTTAGTGTAACTATAATTTTAATTTTATTAATGACAGGATGTTCGCGAACGGGCGAACCGGGCGAACCGCATTAGACTTCAATAGGCAGGCGAATTTTAAAACCCACAGGGACTCTTTCTGGCCACAATAGTGATGGAAAAGTTGTTTCAAGGGGACTAACACCTGGACTGTGGCATGCCGGAGGGGGATCCATGGCAAAACTCCCATGGAAAATTACATAGTTGATGCAGAGTCTGGTTTTAATCCATAAAGGGCATAAATCACCTAACATTCCTAAATTGTTTGGAATAACGTGCTTTAAAACATCAGGTATGATGTTGTGTCGATCAGGTAGTGTAAGGGTTACGCCCACTTCAAAGTGACAGACCAAACTCCCCGTTTAACGCACCGCAAACAACCGCAAACAGTCCATAAACATATACATAGGCAAGAAAAGGAAAATAAAAGGACAGAGCGTAAACCGGACCTTACAATGGCCGGACTAATACGCTAGAGACAGAGAATGGTCAAAGGGAAAGCCAAGGTTGTCAGGGTACCTGAAGTCTCTACCTCTGAGAGAGGTAGAGACTTAGTCGTTTATCCGTCTAGACGAGCCGTTTCCTCCGTTCCTCGCGGTCCATCCGGTCACTTAAACGCTGGCCGCGAGGGATCCGCTTCCTTTTCTAACATGACGCTCGGTACGTGACGTCATGACGCCATCCCGAGCGACCTGTCACTCAATTGTCCGATATCTAATCAGGACTCGTCGGAGGCGTGTCTACTCTCCGGAGTCAGGGTATTTAAGCTTGCTTCTCTCATCAGCTCATTGCCCTGTCGTGGTTCTAGCTTGTCTAGTCACTCAGTGCTCTTGTATTCTAGTATTCTCTTTGGTTCTGACCCGGCTTGTTGTACTACTCTGCTTATCTCTGTTTTCCCTTTGACCCGGCTTGTCTCTCGCTTACCTGTCTTCTCGTTCCCTCGACCTCGGCTTGTCTCTGACCATTCTCTATTATTCTCTGTACGTTAGTCCGGCCATTCTAAGGTCCGGTATACGTACCTTTCTACTGTTTGTAATCTGCGTGTTGGATCCCTGTCCCGATCCTGACATTACGACAGGGCTAATGGATCCTGCAGGTACAAACAGTCAGCTTGGTTCTTCCGACCCCAGGTTTGACGCCATGGAACACAGGATGGATCAGATGGCCCTAGCACTACAGGCGCTATTGTCTCGTGCTAGTGACCCACCAGAGGAGACACGTACTCCTTCGATTTCTCCTGTAAGTTCAGGTCTAGAGGTAGCCACTGTAGGTGCTTCTTCCCGTATTACCCCACCAGTACCTTATGGCGGTTCCCCTGAGAAGTGTCGTGGCTTTTTGAACCAGATCAGCATCCATTTCGAATTACAACCCCGCTCCTATCCTACAGATAGAGCGAAGGTTGGATTTATTGTTACGTTACTCATTGAGAAAGCTCTGAGATGGGCCAATCCTTTATGGGAGAATGATAACCCGTTAGTCTATAATTATAATGCCTTTGTAGCTGCTTTTAGAAGAACTTTTGACCCCCCTGGTAGAAAGGTCAATGCAGCTAGATTACTGTTGCGCCTTAGACAGGAGAATCGAACACTTGTGGATTATGCACTAGAGTTCAGGTCCTTGGCGGCAGAAGTTAAGTGGAACGAACAGGCTTATATAGATGTATTTTTGACTGGGTTATCAGATGTAATCCTTGACGAGGTCGCTACTAGAGAGCTCCCTGAGAATTTGGAGGATTTAATTTATTTTATCTCTCGCATTGATGAACGCTTAAGAGAGAGGCAGAACACTCGAGATAAGACCCGTAGACCCTCCTTTAAACTAGCTCCTGCATTTCAAAATTCTGAGATCGAAACCTTACGTTTTCCAGAGCCTATGCAGATAGGTAATACTCACCTCACAGAGGAGGAGAGACAGTACAGGAGAAGAGAGGGTTTATGTATGTACTGTGGAGTCAGAGGTCACTTACGCCTAAATTGTCCTAATCGTTCGGGAAACGCTCGCACCTAAGTTTCTCTAGAGGACAGGCCTTGGGTGTATCTATTTTGTCCTCTATTCACAATTATAAAGATCACAGGCTTCTGTTACCCGTTTCTTTGACTTGGGAGAAGGGAGTATTAAAAACCATGGCTTTGATCGATTCTGAAGCTGCTTAGAGCTTTATCGACCAAGTTTTTGTTACCAAGCATGCTATCCCATCCCAGTTAAGGGAGACACCCCTGGCCGTTGAGGCCATAGATGGTAGACCTTTACTTGAGCTTGTTATTTTCCGTGAGACCATACCTGTTAATTTAACTGTTGGTATCTTACATGAGGAAGACCTATCCCTATTGATTATTTCCTCTCCTTCTATTCCCATAGTCCTGGGGTACTCCTGGTTAAAGAGACATAACCCTATCATTGATTGGGAGTTAGGGGAGATAGTCTCATGGGGTCAGAATTGTCAAGAGAGATGTTTGCGGAGGGTCTCGCCTCTTTGCCTAGCTAACACGTCGGCTAACTCCTCCAACCCTACAGAGACACAAATACCGCCTCAGTACCTGGATTTAAAGGCAGTATTTGATAAAAAGAGAGCCGATACCTTACCTCCACACAGGTCCTTTGATTGCAAGATTAACCTACTCCCTGGTACCATGCCTCCCAGGGGTCATGTATACCCGTTATCTACTAAAGAGAACTCTTTATCTACCCGTTATCTACTAAAGAGAACTCTAAAGAGAGTTCTAGAGGAGTATATTCACGAGAATTTAGACAAGGGATTCATTAGGAGATCCTCCTCCCCTGCCGGGGCTGGATTTTTTTTGTTAAAAAGAAGGATGGTACACTAAGACCTTGTATTGATTATCGAGGTTTGAACAAGATAACCATTAGGAATGCTTATCCCATTCCTTTGATTACCGAACTCTTTGATCGTTTAAAGGGTTCTAAAATTTTCACCAAGTTAGATCTCAGAGGGGCATATAACTTGGTGAGAAACCAGCAGGGACACGAGTGGATGACGGCGTTCAATACTCGATATGGTCACTATGAATATACAGTAATGCCTTTTGGGTTATGTAATGCACCGGCTGTATTCCAAGATCTGATAAATGAGGTTCTTAGGGAATTTCAGCATGATTGTGTCATTGTATACCTGGATGATATACTCATACATTCTAGAGAGATTGAGACTCACCACAAACAAGTCAGAAGGGTTTTGCACAAACTTCTTCAACATGGCCTGTACTGCAAATTGGAGAAATGTAGCTTCGATCAATCCCAAGTAAACTTCCTTGGTTATGTGATCTCTGGGGAGGGATTTAAGATGGACCCGGATAAACTCCAGTCCATTCTAGATTGGCCTTTACCTAAGGGTCTCAAGGCCGTTCAGAGATTTATTGGATTCTCCAATTACTATAGGCGCTTTATTAAGGGATATTCTTCTATTATTGCGCCTATCACCAATATGACCAAACAGGGGGCTGATACTAAGAATTGGTCTACGGAAGCTCTCCTTGCTTTCAAAACTCTCAAGGAGCTTTTTGCTTCCGCTCCAATTTTAGTTCACCCTGATACTACTCTGCCTTTCCTACTTGAGGTAGACGCCTCAGAGACTGGTATAGGTGCTATCCTATCTCAAAGGTTAGGTGTGGATAAACCGTTACATCCATGTGGATTTTTTTCTAAAAAATTATCTGGTGCTGAGAGCAGATATGACATTGGTGACAGAGAACTACTAGCTGTTATCAAGGCTTTAAAAGAATGGAGACATTTATTGGAAGGGGCATTACATCCTGTTACTATTTTAACGGACCACAAGAACTTGTCCTACATTGGAGAGGCCAAGCGATTGTCTTCCAGGCAAGCTCGTTGGTCGTTATTCCTCACCCATTTCAATTACGTTCTCACTTATAGGCCTGGTTCGAAGAATTCTAAAGCCGATGCCCTATCTCGCCAATATGAACCTTCTGCTTCATTTGAACCGGTTCTGTCCTCTATAGTACCCAAATGCAATATTATTGCTAACACAAGTCTCAAAATCCATTCTCCGTTGCTTGCCCAGATCATGAAGTCACAACATCTGGCACCTGGACAGACTCCTGAGGGAAGAAACTTTGTTCCTCCTGAACTCCAACTGGAGCTCTTACAGTGTTTCCACGAAAGTAAGGTGGCTGGTCATCCTGGCATTCGCAAGACATATTCCCTGATCTCCAAGGATTTCTGGTGGCCTTCCTTACGAAAGGATATTAAGGAGTTCATCGGAGCTTGTGAGACTTGTACCAAGACTAAACAGCCTCATACATCTCCATGTGGTCTGTTGCACCCCTTGGACATTCCAGAGAAACCATGGTCCTGTTTGGCCATGGACTTTATTGTGGATTTACCTGCTTCCAAGAGACAACTGTTATTCTCACGGTGGTTGATAGATTCACTAAGATGGCTCATTTCGTGCCGTTACCTAAACTCCCGACTTCTCCTGAATTGGCGGAGATTTTCGCGAGAGAGGTTTTTCGCTTACATGGGATACCTTCTGAAATTGTTTCTGATAGAGGCTCTCAATTTGTCTCACGATTCTGGAGATCCTTCTGTTCTCAATTAGGCATCAAATTGAACTTTTCCTCTGCCTATCACCCTCAGTCTAACGGAGCTGCTGAACGTACCAATCAAAAGATTGAACAATATCTGCGCTGCTTTGTTTCCGAACACCAGGACGATTGGGTCGGTTTGATTCCTTGGGTGGAGTTCGCACACAATAATCTCGTTTGTGATTCTACTCGTTCTAGCCCCTTCTTCATGAACTATGGCTTTCATCCTTCCATTTTTCCTTCGGTCTCTTCTTCCCAAGGAGTACCGTCGGTTGATGATTATGTCGCCAATCTGAAGAAGTTGTGGGATCAGACTCGTCAAATTCTCCTGCATAATTCTATGTTGTTCAAAAAACACACTGATAAGCACAGAAGGGCGGCTCCAGTTTTTGTTCCTGGGGATAGAGTATGGCTGAGTACTAAGAACATTCGTTTAAAAGTTCCCTCTATGAAATTTGCTCCTCGTTACATAGGCCCTTACAGGGTTCTGACCCGTATCAACCCGGTTGCGTATCGCCTAGCTCTGCCATCTGCCTTACGCATCCCTAACTCCTTTCATGTGTCTTTGCTGAAACCGCTAATTTGCAACAGATTTTCCTCTATGGTTTCCTCACCTCGTTCAGTTCAGGTGGAGGGTCAGGAGGAATACGAGGTCAACTCCATTATCGATTCCCGATTCTCCCGGGGGAGGCTACAATATCTGGTCAACTGGAAGGGATATGGTCCTGAGGAGAGGAGTTGGGTACCTCAAGAGGATGTTCATGCTCCTCGCCTCCGCAGGGCGTTTCACTCCCGCTTCCCATCTCGTCCCGGTTCCTTCCGCCCGGTGGGCGTATCTGAGAGGGGGGGTACTGTCAGGGTACCTGAAGTCTCTACCTCTGAGAGAGGTAGAGACTTAGTCGTTTATCCGTGATTCACGTTTCATAATTTTGTGAGGACTGGCTTCCTTCAGTGCGAGACTTCCAAATGGTCCTGGGTCAGAGTTAGCACTGCTGTGGATGTGGAGTGACCCAATCAGCTCTGTAGACATTATCACCAATACAAGACCCATGTTTGTGAAGAGAAGTCTGATTATCAGAATCCACCAATCTACCATGAAAATGATGAGTTATTCTAAGCCACTGGAATACTTTTAGAGCACTACACTGCGTGCAGAATTATTAGGCAAATGAGTATTTTGACCACATCATCCTCTTTATGCATGTTGTCTTACTCCAAGCTGTATAGGCTCGAAAGCCTACTACCAATTAAGCCTATTAGGTGATGTGCATCTCTGTAATGAGAAGGGGTGTGGTCTAATGACATTAACACCCTATATCAGGTGTGCATAATTATTAGGCAACTTCCTTTCCTTTGGCAAAATGGGTCAAAAGAAGGACTTGACGTCGCAAGAAGCGTGTGGAGAAACCAAGGCGCAAAATAACTGCCCACGAACTGAGAAAAGTCAAGCGTGCAGCTGCCAAGATGTCACTTGCCACCAGTTTGGCCATATTTCAGAGCTGCAACATCACTGGAGTGCCCAAAAGCACAAGGTGTGCAATACTCCGTGACATGGCCAAGGTAAGAAAGGCTGAAAGACGACCACCACTGAACAAGACACACAAGCTGAAACGTCAAGACTGGGCCAAGAAATATCTCAAGACTGATTTTTCTAAGGTTTTATGGACTGATGAAATGAGAGTGAGTCTTGATGGGCCAGATGGATGGATTGGTAAAGGGCAGAGAGCTCCAGTCCGACTCAGACGCCAGCAAGGTGGAGGTGGAGTACTGGTTTGGGCTGGTATCATCAAAGATGAGCTTGTGGGGCCTTTTCGGGTTGAGGATGGAGTCAAGCTCAACTCCCAGTCCTACTGCCAGTTTCTGGAAGACACCTTCTTCAAGCAGTGGTACAGGAAGAAGTCTGCATCCTTCAAGAAAAACATGATTTTCATGCAGGACAATGCTCCATCACACGCGTCCAAGTACTCCACAGCGTGGCTGGCAAGAAAGGGTATAAAAGAAGAAAATCTAATGACATGGCCTCCTTGTTCACCTGATCTGAACCCCATTGAGAACCTGTGGTCCATCATCAAATGTGAGATTTACAAGGAGGGAAAACAGTACACCTCTCTGAACAGTGTCTGGGAGGCTGTGGTTGCTGCTGCACGCAGTGTTGATGGTGAACAGATCAAAACACTGACAGAATCCATGGATGGCAGGCTTTTGAGTGTCCTTGCAAAGAAAGGTGGCTATATTGGTCACTGATTTGTTTTTGTTATGTTTTTGAATGTCAGAAATGTATATTTGTGAATGTTGAGATGTTATATTGGTTTCACTGGTAAAAATAAATAATTGAAATGGGTATATATTTGTTTTTTGTTAAGTTGCCTAATAATTATGCACAGTAATAGTCACCTGCACACACAGATATCCCCCTAAAATAGCTATAACTAAAAACAAACTAAAAACTACTTCCAAAAATATTCAGCTTTGATATTAATGAGTTTTTTGGGTTCATTGAGAACATGGTTGTTGTTCAATAATAAAATTAATCCTCAAAAATACAACTTGCCTAATAATTCTGCACTCCCTGTATGTCCATGCAATTTTTTGTTTCACTATTTAGTAAATAGATCAGGGATTGCCTTTTATACTTTAGAAATCTTAACATAGACAGATTGTATAGTAGCACGGGTATAATAAACCTCATCTTTCTGGAAATTATCCATATGAAATAAATATAACCATTCTTGTATATTACACCACAATTATTTGCAAATTCATAGTGAATATTTATGGTGTTTATATTGTATTACAATCATGTCTCTATGTTCATCTTAGATTTATTTCTATAAACTAATAAAATGCTTTGAAGGGTGTTTTTTTACATTTATTTATTTACACAAAATAGTGGATTATTCGGGACTTAAAAATGTAGTTATATCATAAGCCCATCTTTCCTGCATGTCTGAAGTCCATCTCCTTACTTTACTTTCTCAATCTCCCCCCAGTGATTCCTCAGACCTTTCCCACACTTGGAAAGTGCAGCTCTTCGGTGGTCTCCGGTCGCATAGTGGGAGGTACCGATGCTGTGGATGGAGAGTGGCCCTGGCAGATTAGTATACAGTTACACGGATTCCATATTTGTGGTGGGTCCCTGATCTCTAACCAGTGGGTTCTCAGCGCTGCTCATTGCTTTCAAAGGTAGGTCTCCCAAATATCTTACCACAGCTATGGTCACAGTTTGACAAAACCTTTCTTCACCGTGTGTTCTGGAACTATTCAGAGCTAAACAACCAACATCCAGCAGCCAATAGCATCATTCAGTCTCCAAAGTTGAGTGTATTAGTTCCCATCATTCCATTGGGCATGGAGTAGGAAGTGCAGTATGTAAACACCATTATACCCAGGAAACCAATGTTATTTAGAAATCTTGTATTCAGTTTGTATTAGAAACCAAATAGCGAACGGATATAAAAATTATCAACACGAGGTAGAGACAGTTTTTAAAGTGTGGCAGCATTCGTTGTCTCTGCATAAGCGAATTATCATATAATTATAAACAAGAAATTAGTGAATTTATAAGTAATTTCTGATGGAAGAGCTGCATTAAAGATTGGGAATGCTTTATAAAATGTTAATTATTATTCAAGGTGTGAGTAAAACATTAAATAAACTGCCCCAAGACATGTTACAAGTTTATTTCTCATTTTGTGGCATCAGATACTGACTGTGTTCATTGTCGAAAAAATATTAATTAAAATTCAATAAATAAATAAAAAATCTTCTGAAATAATCTATTTTCTCTTCCTAAAGCTATTCTAACCCAAAGGACTTTGTTGTTTACTTGGGAATGTACCAACTCTCTGGGAACAGTCCACACAAGCAATCGGCCACGGTGGAGAAAATCATAGTAAACCAACAGTTCACCACAACAGGAAGCAGAGGGGACATTGCCCTGCTAAAGTTGTCCAAACCAGTCTGTTATAACAACTACATCCTGCCAGTAGATCTACCTGAAGCATCTGACACATTCCCATCTAACTTGGAATGCTGGGTAACCGGCTGGGGGGATGTGAAGTATGGTGGTGAGTAGTGAATGTTACTTAGACTAAAGAACATGAATATTTTTTACTTGTAATATTAGTTTGTATGTATATTTATAGTATCATCTTGGTTCTATTGACTGGGTTTTCAATATCTGATAAATGTATTAAGGATCAATAACCATCTGCTTTATCTTATCCTTCTCACATTAAACTTTCGACGTTCCTGGAGAATTTAATTCCTTAGAAGACAATTTACTAAGAGGTAGAGATTCAGCCAGTCAGTAACAAGGCAGCATATGGCAGTCCACATACTCCAGCCAATTGCTCTGCAAGAACCACATGTTCAGATGACACTCCTGTTCTTTGCTCGGCAGTTTAACAATCCAGAAGCGTTGGATCTAGATATCTTTCATTTTGGATTTTTATTTTTTTTCTGGAAGTTTTTATTTTTTAAATATTAAGAATGTTGTCCACCATTTCTAATAGTAGTCAGAGTTTGAGGATGTGACTATGATGCTGAGTAGTGAATGTTAATTGTACTAAGGAACATAAATATCTAACTTGTGATTTTAGTTTGTAGGTATATTTGAAGGATCATCTTGAATGGATTAAACTGAATTCGCTAAATATGATTACAGTATTAAGGATTAGGTTGTTGATCCAAGGAGAAATCCGATTGCTTTTATGATTTTTTTCCCTTTTGTGGCCTAATTGGAAATAGCTGCAGTTGTTGTTTTATTTTGTCTTTTGGATCAACACCATAAAATAATGGGCTTCAGAGTTGAGCTTGATGGACTTTAGTATTTTTTCAAACTAGACAAGTACATAACTGTTTGCTTTATAATTTCCACCTCACATAACATTTTCCAAGTTCGTATAGAGTTTCATTCCTTAGAAGACGATATACTAAGAAGTAGAGATTCCGGCCAGTCAGTAAGATGGCAGCGTATTTCAGACCCTATTCTCTAACCAATGGCACAGCAGGAACCAGATGTTCAGAAGCCACTCCTTTTCTTCTGGTTATCATTTTAACAATCTAGAAGTGGTGGGTGTGGATACTTTGTTTGTACTGCATTTGTTTTAATATCTTAAAATAATCATTATTTTAACATCTACTTATTTTAACCTGTATTTTTTAAAATTTATATTGAATTTTTTTTAATCAATCCCTTTCCTACCTTTTCCTCTCCCCCCTTCTGCTTGCAAAAAGCACATATACTCATCACATATTATATCGTTCTGTTTTCTCGAAGGTCATGGCCTTTCTTCAAGGACTACAGAACGGAAAACTGTAAAATACTATTTTTTTGATATTTTTCTGATGTGAGTTTTGCTTGATGGCACGTGACTTTAAGCACAAGACTAATGTAATATAATTCTTGTTTTGTTCAATCTTCAGTAAATCTCTCACCTCCTAATACACTCCAAAAAGTAAAACTACCACTGATAGACCATGGTTGTTGTGATGAGATGTACCACATTGGAACTTCACTCAGTTTGTTTGTCACCATCATCCAGGAGGAGAAGATATGTGCTGGGTACAAGGAGGGGGGGAAGGACTCCTGCCAGGTGGGTCAATAGATTTCATCAATTCAATTACTTAACTGTTTATCGTCACAGAACTGATTCATTAATACAGGGCAAATTATTATTGGAACTATTAAACAAATACAACATTATATGAGCATTTTAGAAATAATATCCAAATTAGAAAAGATCTATTGAGGCCGGTTTAATTCTCTTTTGGAGATGACACATTTCTTTTTTTTTTAGCCGAAGCCAGATCTCCTGAAATATATTTACACGCAGAGGGTCAATATCCATGCGAATATAAGAAGAAGGGCATTTATTAAGCACTAGATTTATGGCTCTCTATTATTCTTGAGTCATAGGCAGTTGCCTATCAGTTGTGGAACTAAAGCAGAATGGGCCCTGGTGCAAGAAGTTATTTTGGGCCACCCTAGCACAAGAGGGGTCAAATGATAGATTCCCACCTGTTGTTCATATCCCATAATGCTTTGCCAGCTGGGTTTTAGTTTTAAGCAGTTTTTGTGCATTTGAATATAAGCCTGTTTATGTATGAAGTATGTGTGTGTAAACATAGGGGTGTATTTATGTGTGTTGTTGGTATTTGAATGCAGTTGTGCATTAATATGTACTGTTGCCTCTTTAACCCCTTAAGGACGGCGTGCGTACTATGCCGTCCTTTGGGACACGGCTCTAAACACTGGGCGGCATAGTATGTCCCCGCCGTCCGTGATGTGGGACTTGCCTGGCATCCCAGGCAGTTCCCCTGCTGCTGACCCAGCCCTACTGGGCCATGTGATCGCAAGGTCCTTGCAAGGACCTCACAATCACATGGACTGAATAGCCGTCCATAGCAGTGCCAGCAGGGGGAGTGCTTGGAATAACAGGTACATGTACACACACTGGTACACACACATATACATACATACACACTGGCATACAGATACACACACATTTGAATGTGGAATGTATTGTATGCACATATACACATATGTGGCCACACACAGTGACACAGAAACACACTAACAACAGATACATGCATGTACCCACACTGGCACACACAGATAGAAGCATATGCCTACACACACACACACACATACGTACACACACATACACACAGATACACACACATATGCCTATACATACTCACACTAGCACACATACACAGATACAAGCACATACACACACTGGTAAACACAAAGAGACACACTGGCACACATAAAGATACACATACACACACTGGTACACACACAGATACATACTGACACACACAGATACACACCTAGACATACTGACACACAAGTAGATATAAAATGATACCTTTACATACACACACACTTATACACACAGGTACAAATATATACCTACACACACATATATACCTACACATACTCACACTGGTGCATACACACACATACCCACACCGGTACACACATAGATACACACTGGCACACACACAGTTACACACACATACACACACTGGCACAAGCACAGATACATACCTACACATGCACAAACACATATACAAACATATACTCACACTTTCACATATTCAAACATATACCTAAACACTACATACAGTTACATACACATACGCAATGACACACACAGATACACATACACACATAGATATATATATATATATATATATATATATATATATATATATACACATAGGATAACTCTGAAAGGTTAAATAAACAGTAATGGGCACCATAACAAATTAATCTGAATGGTTTAACATCAAAGATTGCCTCCAGCACCAATCTGCAGGACCCGCAGGAGGCATCTGGCTTCCAAATCTGAGTTAGAAGAACTCAAAAAACAGGTACTTACCTAATTTATGAATGGGTCGTTTTTGATTGGCTTAGAGCAGGCTTCCCCAAACTCCAGCCCTCCAGATGTTACTGAACTACAACACCCATGATTCTATGAATGAAATAGATAGGCTGAGAATCATGGGAGTTGTAGTTCAGCAACATCTGGAGGGTCGGCATTTGGGGAAGCCTGGCTTAGAGTGTCAGCCAATCAGTGACTGACACTCTAAGCCAATTTAGCAAAGACTACTCTAGCCAATCAGTGGTGACCCTGCCTGGCAGAACATCATATTTCCTGTAACTCACTTTCAGAAACAGGATGCTGCCTGGGAGACCCGGAGATCAGTGCTGGAGACAACATTTGAGGATAAATAATTTGAGAATGGTTTAACCCCTGAAGGCAAGAGAGTGCCAGAGGCCCTTCAGACACCATCATATCTTCATTTAGATGCGGTCATGATTTGCAGTTATGGTGACCAGAGTGTTCTTTTAAGGAGTATAAAGAATAAGGACTCACATGTCCTGGAGCCAACTCTTGCCATAATGCGGATACATTACTGGTGCAATCAGCTCTGAAGCTAAAAGCTTAGTGAGTTTTGATTTTGGATGATATATAAGTGTTATTTTGGAACATAGATTTACATAACAAAGTAGTGCATATATTATGATTTAAATAACTATATTTGAATAATTGCACCGTTGTCCTTTTAGCTTTGTTTCCTAATATACCATGTCAGGCTATACTGACTCGATTAGCTGTGTTTGTCTATGGCTTATTACTCACAGTGATTTGCTGTTATTATCTCCTCATCCATGGATATTTATCTTCCAGGGAGACTCCGGGGGACCCTTGGTGTGTAAGAAGGATGGTCTCTGGGTCCAAGCTGGGATTGTCAGCTGGGGGGAAGGATGTGCTTTACCTAATCGCCCTGGGGTGTACACCCTAGTACCGGCCTATATATCATGGATTGAAGACAAAACTACTTCAAGCACTAATGGATGCAAGAGCCTGACCTGCACTACATGGCCAATTGTTCTATACTTGATTTTAATTCTGACTCGGGTTTAGGATATATTTATACACAAGTGAAAACAGATGAAACTGGGAGGGTTTTTTTTTCTTTAAAGCACAACTGTCACTTCTACACTATTCAATAAAAAATTGAAAATCACGTATACCTTGTGTTAGCTTTTTTTATGTGATGCTTTATTTTTTAATTTTTGTAAGATATAGCAAGTGACACAATAACCCAGTACACTACAGGCACAGCCAGGGCACATAATGCAAATGAGAAGGAAAACAGTAACATTGTTTTGGTTTCTCCTCTTCCATTAACTCTGGTCAGTGGCAGAAAAGAGCAACATGCATAATGATGATTTACAGGGAGCTGCCCTTTATTCATTTTGTAGCCCACTCCTGCACTTGTTCTAGTGCCATAATATCATTCTTTAGAACTGGTGCCCAAAATTGCACAGCATATTCAAGATGTGATCTTACCAGGGATTTATAAAGAGGCAAAATGATATTCTCGTCCCGAGAATGCCCTTTTTCATGCATGACAATACCTTACTGGCCTTGGCCACTGCTGATTGACATTGCACATTGTTGCATAGTTTGTTGTCTATAACAATTCCGAAGTCCTTTTCGTGTGTGGTTATCCCTAACTCACTATCATTTAGGGTGTCAGTTGCTTGTGCATTCTTTACGCCGAAGTGCATAACTTTGCATTTCTCTACATTAATAAGTTTCATCTGCCATTTTAGTGCCCAGTGCCCCGGTCTATCTAAATCCCTCTGCAGCAAAGTAATATCTTGCTATCATTGTATTACTTTACAGGTTTGTGTCATCTGCAAACACTGAAACATGACTTTCAATGCTATTTTCAAGACCATTTATAAATATGTTAAATAGAAGCGGTCCCAAAACAGAACCCTGAGGGACACCCCTTACCACTTTTGTCCAGCCTGAAAATTTACCATTAATGACAACTCATTGTACTCTATTTTTTAGCCAGTGTTCTACCCAAGAACAAGAATATTAATCTAGACCAATTTCTTTGAGTGTGGACACCTATTGTATGGAACCGTATCAAACGCCTTGGGAAAATCCAAGTAGATCACATCCACTGCATCACTTTGACCTATACTTCTACTTACTATAATATATATGATGTATAATGCAATAAAGTTAGTTTGACATGACCTATGTTTCATAAAACCATGCAGATTTTTGCTAATACCCATGTTCCTTTCAATTAATTCCTGAATATTATTCCTTAATAACCTTTAAAATACTTTCCCAGCCAAAGAAGTTAGGCTCACAGGTCAACAATTTCCAGGCTAGGATTTTGAACCCTTTTTGAATATATTAACCACATCTGCCTTCCTTCAATCCCCCTGTACAATTCCTGAAAGAAACTAATCTTGAAAGATTAAAAACAGATGTTCACCTAATTTCTCACTAAATTCCTCAAGTACGTGTGGGTGAATACTGTCTGGTCCAGGAGCATTGTTTTTATTAACTTTCTTTAGTTTCTGCAGCACCTTGTCTTGAGTCATCCAATTACAATTTTCTGCAGGTTTTTAGTCACAATCATTTGTATATCTATAGCCATAGGTCTTTCCTGAATATATACTAAGGAGAAATAGTTGTGACAGGACACCCAGCCACCAAACAATTGCTGGCAGTCTGTTTTACTTATGGTTCAGTAGCCGAACAAAGTCCAAAAATTCCCTTTTTTATACACCCATACTCAGCCCACCTTTGAGCTTCTTAACCCTGTTGACCCTTCTTGACACCTCAATCATCTGTGTTTTACCTAGCTATTTCAAGCATTCTGCTGGTTGGCCACTATTTGCATGAACGAGCATGTGGGAAATGAGTTGGTGGCCATCTTGTCGCACAAAAGCAGGCAGCGGTGTTCAGACGTCGAGTGCATGTAACTAAAATCGGAGAGTCTAACTTGCGAACACCGCTGATCTTCTATCATCGCCTGCTTCTTTTCTAAGCATCTCAGGAGTGCGCTCTTCGGGCAAAGTGTTCAAACGAACTAGGCAAACAATCAATACTTATGAGCTAGCGGAACTGTTTGGTACTTCATTCATTTTGGGACTCCCCAAAGTGACCAACCACTACCACTTTTCTTCTGGAACTATGTTGGGCAAACGCCACTTGTGCATTCGGGCAAAACTTTATGTCGGTCGCGATTTGGTTGTATTCGTCTACTTCCCTAATACTTCCTTTACCTTTTGTGTCACTCTACATGTAAGCTGATTAACTTTGAAAAACAGGAGAGCGCAATCTTAAAAAGTAAATATAAATATAAATAAATAAAAATATATTAGCAATATATAACCAAGCAGATAGACATAAAGCAAAATTCCTTAAAGATCTTGCCCTAAATATCGTTGGAAAAATATATGAAAAAATGGCAGCGCTTCATACGGTAACCTTGCAATAAGGCAGCCTATAAAGGATGTGTAAAAAATCAAACTGGTCTCTGTGCATAAGTGGTATACATATAACAACACCTATATCCCACAGTAAGTAAGATTATACACAAAAAAATATATATAAAAACTTGCTTAAGAGTCCATAAAGTTCTATAAGGGAGTCTTGCAGGGGTTAATCTTGTGTTGTAGTAGAAGATGTAACATCAAGAAATACACTGTGGCTTTTTCCGTAGATAATACCTTAAAAAGATACAAAAAAGGCTTGCATAGTGTAAAACCGTTTTAATAGTAAAATGATCCCCTTCCCCCCAAATAGAAACCCTTACATTAGCAAGTGGTGATACTTGTCTCCAAGAGATCACAAATACACATTTGTAAAATCAGAGGCTGAACAGCCGTTTACCGTCCGCTGCTCTCAACAGTTCAAAATTCCCGCCCGGTCTCAGCGCTGATACGGTGGGGTATAGTCTGTAGAATAGGAGCGTTTAGCGTGTGGTCGATTCCAAGCCGGCTGTGTACATCAGACCTCTGCATCCGATATCACTTCAACGCGTTTCGCCCGCTCTGTCGGGCTTTTTCAAGATAGTGTATCGGCTAAGCAAAACGTTCTTAAATACAATTCCATCTAATCATTCTGTGATGGACTACTGGTGGTTTCATAATTTTAACACATAAAATGCAGGAAATAGAGGGAATACTATCCTTCTTAAGTATAAAACATATCGCATAAAAGTGTCTCATATACACAATAAAATGTACAGATAACATTATTGCATATGAAATGTATTGATATAGGGGGGCGGGGCCTGACTGCCATGCCGAGCAGACGTGTCTCGCAGGAGCTCCTGCATTTTAAGCAATAAGCTAAGGATTTCTGCCCAAAATCGACTGAAAACTAAGCAATAAAGCAGCTTACCCCTACAAACGGTAAGGGGGCCTAGCTTCAGCAGACATTCTGAACCTTAAGCGACTAGAACCCCGGAGAGTGGGATGTCTGCCCAGCGGCCTGGTGACCCAAGGAGAAGTGGCCGATCTCGCATTGGGGATCTCCCAGAAAGCAGCGGACGACTCCATCCAGGGCCCTGCAACCCCCCCCCTTTGGACCGGCGGGGGATATCTCGGTCCCAGAGGCACCCCAGCGGTTTTCAGCCGCGCCTTGAGGCGGCCTCTACAAGCGGGAAACACAGCGACATATTCAACATGGCGGGCGCCACGTGTGCAACGCATACTACAACTGCAATCCAGAACTCACCAGCGACCGGGATTGATAATGCTTTTGCGATCTTCTGGGCAAAGCTGAACCAGGTGCTACAGGCTCCCATCACGCACAGGCCGACATATGGCACTCCACGACAGCGGCCGCTGATCGCTCAACTCCCACCAACAAGCGAGGCCTCAGGCCGGCAACGTCGCAAAACAAATCCTCCAGCCGCGAAACATGGGACAGCCCTGGTGGGTGCACAGGTCCTCAAGTGGAGGGGAGGTCAGACGACGGCACCGGGACATCCAGCCACTAGGCTCACAGGCGGAGAGGCCCCAAGACTACACAAAAAGAAACGCGCAAAAACAACGACATCCCCCCGCTACCATCCGGCTGAGACACCGCGACAGCGGGAAAAGAACCAGAGGGGACACTCACAGCCCAGCGGCACTCAGCCCAAACCACGCAGGACGACACACAGGAGGGCACCACGGCTGGCTAGCAGTGGGACTTTTACAGCATCGAAGGTACCGGGGGCAGCCCCTCCGTATGGCGAGGTTAAGGCCGCGCCTGGCGGCTTACTGGACTCACACAAATGGCGCCACCGATCCTGCCGCGCAACACAGCTGCAGCAGACAGTGCAGGGGGAGCCCATACAAGGCATCGGATGAACCACACAGCACTGGGACTACAAGTCTAGCTAAGGACTCTTCACTAGTCCTATTTTTCTGTTTATTTTTGCTTTAATAATTTGTTATAACTCAGATGATCTCCCATACAAGTCTACATAACTAATACCTGCACAATGCTTTTTACCCGCAGTTTAACATTCCCCTAATGTCTATAAGGGAATAAGCATACAAAAGTCAGGGTCAGTTCAAGCAACAGATTTTAGGTTTTGTTTTAATTTCAGCTTAGCCTTAACGTTTAACCTATAGCAATGCATTAACTGATTGCAGACACTCAGCATGTTACTAACGCGTTTGTTTAATTAACTATGCATCATGTAGTCCTCACGACATACCAGTCTAGGTCTGTGTGCACAGTGTACTCCCTATTAATGTTGATGCTTTGCCTAGCTTACAACTTAACCATTTAATTGTATAACCAGCGTAAAGTCTGAGCGTAAATAACCTCAATATACTTATCTCAAAAAAAGGTGCATGGATTTATACTAACCCCAATGTTAAAATGTTGATACTTAGCGTGCGGAATGCTGTTGGGGCACCACACGTCTACTGTTATGGTTTTTATATGCACTGCAAAAATAAAGAATTACAAAAAAAAAAAAAAAAATGTATTGATATAGAAAAAGTTAAAATATATCATAAAACAGGGGGTAATATACTTAGTATATATGTTATGCACAATTACCTTAATAGACCCCTAAACTTCCATCATGCATACCTACTGATAAGGTAGGCATAATAATAGGAAAAATAGATTAAAAAAGTAGAGAAATTGTCCAAAGATAAAAATAAACAATTGAAAAAATGTATAAAATATACAATTGAAGAAAAAAGTTTTTTCTGATAAAAAATATTTCTGATAAAAAATAGTGAAAAATAGCACATTTCATATGCAATAATGTTATCTGTACATTTTATTGTGTATTATATTGTGTATACATTTTATTGTGTATTTTCCAATGTAAGCTGATTAAGCAGGGCCGTCAACCCCTCTGTTTCTGTGTGTCCAAATACATGTTTGTTAGTCCACCCATTGTAAAGCGCTAAGTAATTTGTTGGCGCTATATAAATATAATAATAATAATAATAATAATAATAACTCAGCCCTGGACACTTTGGGCACTCAGATCTGGGCTATCCGGGGATATAAGACTTGTGCTGGTCCCTTGTGACATTTTGTAGTTTAGCTAATCTAATCGCCTTTTTACATACATTATTGGCTTCCTTATATCGTGTATAGGATGCCTCTGATTTAAATGATTTAAATGATTTCAATGCCCTTTTATTAGTTTGATTTCTTGATTTACTTTTCCACTAAGCCACATTGGTTTTAATGTGTTTCTTTTAGATTTATTACCCAATTGTACATACATTTTTTGTACATAATTTTAAGCAACTGGACACAGGAACAAAAGGGTTTTTTTCACTGTGGAAATTGTCAGGCTTGTTGTAACACGGAGAAAACCTCCAAAAAAGTGGAGAAGTTTTATTCAAATGTTACTAAGAAAGAATATAGTATCAAATCCTTAGCCACTTGCCACTCTACCAACGTTATCTATCTCTTGAGTTGTACTTGCGGTTTTCAGTACGTAGGGAAGACATCCCGACAGCGACAGCTAAAAGTAAGGATTAGCGAACATCTCAGAAATATTAAAAAAGGGTTCCCCAATCACAGTGTGTCCAGACACTTCACTCAATACCATAATTCAGATCCTAAATTTTTAAAATTTTGTGCAATTGAAAAGGTAGTAAGGAATTGGAGAGGAGGTGACATATCCAAGACACTCAGCTTAAAGGAATCCAAATGGATTTTTGAATTACGAACTTTAATCCCAAAAGGTCTTAATATCGACTTTGAGATTAATAAGATTTTATAATATATTTTAGTGTTCACATTATCTTTATATTATTTTTATTGGGCATTTTCCTTGTATTAGAGACTTTTTTTCTGGGTTTATATATATGTATATTTTTTTTTTTTTTTTTTTAGATAGGTACTTTTTAATATATATATACATATAATCCTGAAGTATTTAATTTATTTTAACTATGAATTTGTTTGTTATATATGTATTGAGTATATGACTAGATTCAAGGATACTTTACAGTTTTTTCTTCTTTTCCTATTTATACATATATATTCCTTTGATCAACATGTGGGACTATTATACCGCTTCAAAAATGGCCCCTTTGAATATTGGGAGGGACCAATGAGAACTCTGAATCATCTTTGAAGAAAAGAACAGACACATTGACACAGCCGGACTCAACCGGAAGTGACGCGTTGCACCGGAGTTTGGAATGTAAACGTCACAGGAAATGAGGCGACGGCCGGGCAAAAAGGACTCTCAGCTCCCTTACCTCTCCGGGGCACCCACGAGCTAATTATCTCGTAAGGGTGATCCTGGATAGAAAAAAGAACTCTTTTGGTTATTCATGTATGTCTGCTTTTACTTATTGTTTATCTTTGCATATTTCGACAGATTGAGGATATTAGTTTATCATGGGATATGTCCGGACCGGATGTGTGGCCATATTGGAGGTGGCATCACACATGCGGTTCGGACCATATGGGGAAATAGGTGTAATTAATTGCTACATGTGTAGAGTATAATGTAATTAAGTGTCCATATTGACTCATATAAAAAGGATACTAGTGTCATTGCTATGTTGAACAGCACCTGAGGAAGACCATATACAATTGGTTGAAACGTGTTGTGCATATTTTATTTTATATGTAATAAATCTTCAAACTTTCTACTCCTGACTCCAATCTCTTTTTGAATGGCCACTACAACTACTGGACCTATTTGAGAGAAGGAGGGCTTGCTGAATGTCCTGGAAAGTGACATAAAAGGCGTTATAAGTTCTGAGCCAACTTCCAAACGGCTCAAAAAAGTGTGAGTGGTTTTAGCTCATAATTCTTTCTATAATTGGAAATTTTATACAGATTACACTATGTCTTGTTATATATTTTTTGTATAGGCAATCTGTATCGTGTGTACTTGAACAAACCCTTTTTACATAAAAGGGTGGATTATTTACTAAGCAGTTACCAGTAAATATATTCAACTACAGGTAACCACCTTTGTCACCTTTTTGGTTGTGCTCTTTTACCTTTTTCGAATTTATTTTGTTGATTGGAATATTAAAGTCCCCAAGAATGAAGGAAAGAGAGCTAGAAGAGAGGAAATGGGGTAGCCAGGAAGAAAAGTGTTAAATGAATAGCCTAGGATGACCAGAGGGGCGATACATGATGGCAATTCTTAGAGGAGTGGGTTTAAATAGTCAGACAGTGTGAACTTCAAAGGAAGTAAAAGATAGGCCAGGGGCAGGGAGGATAGGTTGGATGGTACATTGAGGGGAGAGAAGGATGCCAACACCATCTCCTTAACAGGTTATTAAATCCCTTGGAAACTTTTCTAACAGTATTGAACAATTTGGAAAGCTTATTAATGAAAATGAAGGAAATGGGCCTCGATTTGCTATTATTGGATAAACTTTCCAAATGATTTAATATTTTTGATACAACTATTTGAATATTGTAATAGTTTGATATTTTTTTTATATATTGAATATGCTTTTTAGATATGGCATATGTTTTGATATGTTGTAAAAGTTATCCAAAAATATTAAATAATTTAAAAAGCCTATACAACAATATTAAATCGAGGCTAATACTATTGAGGTCAATGGCTTTGGTTTCATATTGTCGGATAACGTTTCCAAATTGTTTATATTTTTGTATAAACTTTTAAAATATTTTGTTTCAATATACTAATATGTCAAAACATATACCATGTATAGAAAGCATAATATTGTATAAAAGAAATACATATTATTACAAAATTGAAGCATTTTTCAGAATGTTAAATCATTTTAAAAGTTTATCAAAAAATACTATATAATTTGGAAAGGTTATACAAAAATATGAAATCTAGGTCATAATTAAATACAACGCCTTGATATCCTTATCAAATCAAATGGATGTGAAAAATTTGTTTTGGTTAATTTACGATTAGTTCATTTTTCTTTTGAATTCTTTTTTTTATTTGGAAATTCATTTAGTTTGAAATTGCTGAATTTGGTCAAATTGCATCAGAATTTTGATTTGGAATAAAACAGATTGCTCAGGCCTAATTGAGTGTTTCAGCACGTCAGCAGTGAGGTATCACAGAGCAGATCCTACGGTTCAGTAAGAACTATCCAATCACAATCCTGGAAAGAGACTGTTAAAGGAGCACTATAGGGTCAGGAACACAAACATGTATTCCTGACCCTATAGGGTTAAAACCGCCATCTGGCCACCCTGGTCCCCTCAATATAAATAATAACTGCAACACAACTAACAAAAATATCCAAGGAGAGATCTGGCTTCAGTCTGGGGTTGAGAAGGAATTTGCTATTTTTTGCCTTCTTTTGGATCAACAGCAAAAACTTATGTGAGGAAGGCTGAACTTGATGGACGTCTCTTTTCAGCCTATGTAACTATGTAAAAATGTGACCAAAGCAGCAAAGTGCTTGATAAAATAACCAAACACGTTTCCGAGAGGGGTTGCCTGAGTGTAGAAATTACCCTGATGCATAGGAAGCTCTTTATTGTTAGACCCTTTGGCTTCTTGACATTATTTTATGTTAGTTGTAGGTTTTTATTTGGGCAAAATATGAAAGCATCAAAAGTTATTTTTAAAACGATTCATGCGGGATGAGTAGCAAAATGTTTATCTATGATATATGGAAGTAGTGTAAGATGGAAAGTGATTAAAGACTTTGGCCATTGCAGACCCATGGCCATTGCAGGGACATTTAAACTTGGAACCAGGACACTGAGCATTACAGTGATGGCAAGAAGCGTTATATTAGTGACAGGGGGCTTACGACCCTCTAATATGATTTGTGCATGAAGTGTGGCAAGTTAAAACTTTCATAGCCCAACTACACACCAATGAATCTTGGTAAATTCATGACACAAATAATAACAGCAGGAGGTGGAAGTAATAATTATGTCTACATATTTAACCTTAAAATGTACATTTAGCTTGTTGTGAGTTTCTAATTACTTTCTGGGGACAAGATGTTGCTGTCACCTAACTTAATAAGCATGTTATTAACCTTGAGTGGATGAGAGGACTTTACTGGGTATCGGAAATGTAACTTTGAGATACTACAGCTGGATCCTATCTACTGAGCTCAGCTGTCTCGCAGATAATCTCTCCACTGTTAGCGAATATGTAGACCCACCTGTTCAAGTCCCTTATCATAGTGAAGAGAAAGGAAAGGGGTAAAAGAATATGCTTGTTCTAGTCTCTGAGTGTATGATTCATCTTTCATTCAATCCACAGTGAATCTTCCATTTCCTAAAACCCTCCAGAAAGTAAAGCTGTCCCTGATAGACCATGGGAAATGTGACACGATGTACCACATTGGTTCCTCAACCAGCAGCCAAATCACCATCATCCGCAAGGAACATATATGTGCTGGGTACAAGGAGGGAGGGGAGGACTCCTGCCAGGTGGGTCACTAGAATTCACCAATTAAATATATAAACTATGAATCTCAAAAGAGCTAATTATTCATTAACACAGGATAAAGCAACCACCAGCTCTGTATGCGAAACACCACTTACAAGTTGCAATCTATCAACATATTTCGAGAATCATGGGTCTTGTAGTTCAGCGATAGGTGGAGAGCCGAGCAATAGGCTGGTGCATGAAATAGTTGAAAGGTTTATATCTTTTCATTGTTAAGATTTATTATATTAGTGTCTTTCATATAATACAGGTAAACATTAGTACAATATTACCCATTGATTATTTTTTATTGTTATTGAAAATAAAGGAATGCGTGTGAAATGGTGAAAAGCGGCCATATAAGATAGATGTCAAAGTGTATGTGTTTGTGATGTAGAGTGTGCGTAGATGTCATAAAGGCAAAAAAACATGTCCAGGGATAAGGAAAAACACACTGTGATTGGATTTCTTTACATTGATCAAAGGCAATTGAAATTAAATATGAAACTTTTATATTAATACATTACATTATTTAAAAATGTTTTAACACAAACATCACAAGATGCAAAATAGATAAATCTGCTTACAAATTTTTTTTAGGGAGACTCGGGGGGTCCCCTGGTGTGTAAAGTTGATGGTATGTGGGTCCAGGCTGGGATTGTCAGCTGGGGGGTAGGATGTGCTTTACCTAACCGCCCCGGGGTGTACACCCTAGTACCGGCTTACGTGTCGTGGATCAAGGACTATGTTCCAGAGATGGAGTTCTCCGACGTGACTCCAGAGGTCGGTGGGGGTTCAAGCTTTATCTACACTTCATGGAAAACAGTTCTGTTCTGTGTTTTGAGTGTTCTGACTCAGGTTTAGAGGTTTATCAGACGGCTGAGATCTGAAACCTGGTGCTCACTTGGAAGGGTCAAGAACTCACCAAGAGAATGTGCCAACTGATTCCATCCCACCAGTTTCCATGGAGATTGATCAAGCTTTAAATGACTTTTTAGATCATAATAAATTTTCCCTTCAATTATATATACTAATAAAGAAATAGAAAACAGAACCCGTATAATTACTACTTTAGCTACTTTACTCAAGGTTGTTCTCATTCTGCACACTCTGGTAATGTAAAGAACGGACTACACCCCCACTCTGTCTAAGGAAGGGCAGACCATTAAATCATTATTGTTTACCAGTGATGGATATATGGACAAGGCATAATTAATTTCTTAGACTGTTTTACAAGAAAATGTATCATTGTCAGTTAATCAGGACCCACGTTTAACAATTCGTAGGTTAGAATAATCAGTAACCATTATTGATAAACAAGTATTATGTACTCATTTAACTATTTTAGACAGTTTTTCTGGCAAGCCGATGAACACGCATAGGCCTTGATTTAATAAATGTATTCAATAATGTTAGAAAAAACTTTCCAATTGATGTATTTACAAAAATTCCCATAGACCATAATGAGGATATCTGTAGATAAATCATTTAAAGTTTTCTAACAGTATTGAATCGTTTGGAAAGATTATTAAATGAAGGCCAATGGCAGGGAGTTGAAACCTGGGACTGTGAACTGAATCTCGAGACAGTTAGCAAGTACATGCAATATTTTATGGGTGTCTGAATAATGCAGTTAATGGAAGGGAGGCAGACATGGTAAGAAATAAACAACATAAATAACCATTTCTACTAGGAACAAAACGATTCATATAAGGAATTTAATGGATTTAAACCGTACTTAAACATCTCTTCAAATATATGAACAGCAAGATACTAAATTGTCAACAATACAGCTTGGGACTGTCAGTGGGATATTAGGGCTGTAATCAGATACATAATCTTGTGATATTATAATATAGATATTCAAATAGAATATATAAAATACAGCCACTGAGACAGTATACAGTTTGCTCATTAATATGTATCTAATCAGCCATGTGGTGGCAGCTCAGTGCATTAACGCATGCAGACGTGGCAAGACTTGTACAAACCACATTTCAGAATTGGGAAGAAATGTAATCTATGGGAGTATGACCATGGAGTGATTGTTGGTGTCAAACGATGGTCGGAATATCTCTTAAACAGCTGATCTCCTGGGATTTTAACTCTCAGTAGAGTTTACAATGAAGAGGGCAGTGCATTTCCTGGTTTAACAAATCTCAGTTTTAGATAAAACTAGGAGATGGCAAGGTCTGACTTTGGCATAAACACCATGAATACATCCCACCTTGCAATTCACACTGCTGGTTATGGTTTGAAAAATATATTCTTGTCTCAGTATTGTTGCTGTCTGAGTACCCCCCTAGGTGCACTATTTGTAGGTGGCTGTGTACTGGGAACCTCTGAGGTATATACCACAATGGGAACTTAGATTAACCCTTTACAGTCATTGCTGTATCTATATGTGTCTGTGTACTGGAGAGACACTGAGCATATATCATAAGAGGGGCTTAGACTGACCCGTCACAGTCTGTACTGTGTCTATAGGTGGCTGTGTATTGGAAGTATATTTTAATGAGATGCTTTATAGATCCCCTTAGGATAGACCTGAATATAAACCAGTGCACAGTGAAACAAGTCAGTTCTTCCAAATCGATTTGTCGGGGAATAGAAACATGTTACAGGAGATTCAAGTTCCATCCATGTGGTGATTGGTTTGGATGAATTTCGGCCATGCAATCGTTCGGGAAAAAAAACATTAAAAAGATAAAACAAAAATAGTGCAAAAATGTGCCTATCAGTGTACTGCAAATTATATACATAACAGAAGAAGTAACTAGCAGAGGGGAAAAATAAGAAACAGTAAAAAAAAAAAGCCTATATCATATATTTATTAGATGTGTGATATGTAAATATCGATTTTTCCTTTTTCACCTCTGTAGGTCACTTGTCCGTTTCAGTCCCCTAGTCATCAATCATCAACAAAGGTAGAACTTATAATCACGAAGCAAACAAAACGGCGTGTCCAGTCCTCAGTCAAACGGCGATTCGGAACTACAAAATTGGGTGATTCGCAAATTGTTTTAACCCGAATGCACAACTCTACCTGAATCATGTTTGCAACTCTACCTGAATCATGTTTGCAACTCTACCTGAATCATGTTTGCTCTGTGTATGTAATATACTAGACATAGGTAAGATTATTTTGGAGATGTACAAACCTAGCCATTATTCCCAAGATTTACATATAAAAGCATTGTGTACGTTCAGAACTTGTTTGTACTTTTTTTTCTTTTATAACTTTTTCAGTGCTCCTACTTTTTAACACCACATTCTATCACATGGATTCCAATGGGCTGCATTTTTAGTTTATACTGACACTTAATGGCCTTTTCTGGAATATATTCTTACAGCATTATTAGTGTACCGTAAATGGATACAGTAGGGTGTATTAACGTATTCTACAATTTGTAGCAAATTGATATCTGACTGGAAACATTTAGGCTAAAATAGGTGATTTGATGAAGAGAGACAGATTCTCCAAAGTCTGCAAAGAATATCCGCGATCTGGAAAAAGCTTGCATTTTGCCATTCAGATTTCAATTCAGCAGCGTTTGTTGTCCACTTTCTACATATGCCAAAGAAGTGTAAACATAATGTGTGAATGTAGGTATTAGGCCAAGATCGAGTAAATAGCTATATCTTGCAGATGTCCAAATCAATACATTGCTTTTGCAGTTTGTAAAAAATATCCCCATACTTTACTCATTGTGTCCAGTGCTCGTCCTCCTCCTCTCACTGGCTGATAGAATAAAGAACAAAATAGGCTGGATCCAGAAAACCACGAATGGACTTCTGCGTGATAGAGGTCATAATAAGTGGTGATGATGATAACTTCTGGATTTCTGTTCGCACCAGTCACTGATTCACTTCTTCTTATGTCTTGTCTTAGGGATTTCTCTTGAATAGGTTTCAGTTAGTTATGGACATCGAGGGTTTCTGGACACCTATTTTATATTTTTCTTTTATATTTTTCCTATTATCTCCTTCCTTTTTTTTCTGAAAATTCATGCATATTTCTAAAAGTTCAATTCGCAGATACATGTAGTTTCTGATCACTCGATTTGTACAAATTTAGAAGACATTTCAGGTCACAGGACTTTGATAAATCTCACCAGGGATTTTGTTATTTTGTTTTTTAATGTCTCGGGGTCTCAATGCTCTGCTGGTACTTTTAGACCCTCACCAGTCCTGATAGTAAATTTCCCCTGTTTTCCTACTATGTGCCTTATTTCCTGTCCCTTGGTTAGCTTCATGCACACATTCCAGTCCTCTTTTTCTTAATGTCTAGTGTGCAATATGTAACATTTATAGAGAAGCAAACGATTGCCTGGAACTCATCCTGTAATTAGAGGTTATTTCACACTAGTAAAAAAAAATGTGTGTAACGGATCCACTGGCACCCCGACTGGGTACCTCCGTTGAAAGATGCTCCTAGCGCTTCCAGAGGACTCCAAGCACTCCACCAGACACCATAATCACCGAATCCAAGAAACCTTTAAATTCTCCCAAGCGTATGAATGCTGTAGACCATTGAATAGGAACCATACGAATAGGCTTGTACCCCTAGCAGTCAACTGGAACAGCATGCAATAAATCCTTCCCCCAATAATGAGACGACACATCACTTTGAGGTTAAAACAGGAACTCTGGACTGGCTCATCCAGCCTGGCTTTTATTACACTAATCCACATACAGGCCACACCCAGGGGGAGGCATAAAATAACCAATCACATACATGGTTCAGCCCACACATCCCCTCCCCTCAGATAACATTAAACCCAATTATCCGGTACACCTTTTCAGCCAAGTTCTGGATGTACCCCAAAAACAGGGGGTACACCTTTAAATCCAGCATCCCTGGATAGCCCTTATTCAGGGGGACAACATATCCAAAATTCAAGTAATTCGGATGAATGGTTCGTGAGATATGGGGTTCCAAAGATTTGACCGACCGCATGGGTAAAGTATTCGAAAACAGTTCCATGCATTTTGGCCCTGCGGTCGGTCACAAACAAGGGAATGAAAACAGGCGAATTGCCTGTGTTATAGAGCCTGGAGAGGGTTTGAATGAATTCCCTTGTTTATGGGGTTCTTTCTACCGAACGGCGGGTCATTCGGTAGTTTCCATACGAATTTCTGGAAGTATGGAGGTCTCAGCGGTGTTTGCCTAGTCAAGTGTCCGATTTTAGTTCCAGACACTCGACGGCAAAACACCGCTGTTCGGTAGTTTAAGATGGCCGCCGCCACGTGTTTGTTTCCCGAATGGCGGCCACCCAGAGGACAAAGAATACATTACACTGATTGCCAATTACCCGTTTGCAACATTGTTGCAAACTGTAATTGGAGGCACACTTATTCCTGGGTGGTCTGGTTGTTCGGTAGTTTCACTCAATATAATAAATGGAGTGATTCTACCGAACAATCAGGTGAATGCTGCATACATATCCCAGGTTAAACTTAATACACATATAATATTACAGGCAGTACGCTAGAGTATGTATCACAGTCTTAAAGGGACAGTAGTCCTAAAAGTCCCAATATGTCCATAGATGCTGTTAAAAGGGCCAGTAGCAGCAATATACAGTACAATATGCCCCAAATAACCCAGGGGCCATAGTCAGCAGGTAGGAGGCTAGCAAACAGGCTTCTCCAGGGCCCAGTGGCGAGGTTGGTTTCGCCACATTTCTCCCCTTTTCCAAACAGACTAACAGGGTACCTGACCTCTTGCCGGTCAGTGCCCTTGTTAGTCCAGCAGCCCACCCACAAAACAGAAACAGCAGTACAGCCCACCCACAATAAATGGTTACTACACCTGAGTAAGAGAAAAACTTGTCCAGGTCCAGGTGCCTCACCATGGCTGTGTGGGGGACTGGTAGGCTGTTTTGGTGGGTTGCTGAGTGGGCAGAGCCCAGCGGTACTCTGCCCTGGTGCCAGCACTACCCCGGGAGTAGTCTGGTTGGAGCCTTGCTGGAGACCGACTGTCTCCCCTTGAGTTACACAGCTCTCCTGCTGGAGACCGACTGTCTCCTCTTTAGTTACACAGCTCTGTTGCTGGAGACAGACTGTCTCCCCTTTGGCTAAACAGCCCTGTTGTGGGGGGGCAGGACCGACCGTCCCTACCCCCTGTGCTGGAAGTGCAGAGACCACGGTCCCATCTGCACAGGTGTGGGGCTTACAGTCTCCCCCTGGTACATTAAGCTGTCGCTGGGGAGAGGTGGTAACCAGCTCCTCTCCCATTAGAACACTCTGCCCATCGATGATCCGTCGCTGGGGAGAGGTGGTAACAATCTCCTCTCCCATGCCTACTTTCAGTCTTTGTGGAGGGAGACCGACTGTCTCTCCTCCCAATTCAGTGTCCTGCTGCTGGGGAATAGAGACTGGGCTCTCTATTCCCAAACAATCATGCTGCTGCTGGGGGGTAGGACCAACTACCTCTGCCCCCTGTAACTCAGCCTTCCGCTGGGGAATGGAGACTGGACTCCCAATTCCCTGTGATTCACACTGCCGCTGGGGAATGGAGACTGGGCTCCCAATTCCCAACAAATCACACTGCCGCTGGGGAGGGAGGACGGCCCCCTCAGCTCCCTGTAGCTTGGGCGCAGAGACCACGGTCCCATCTGCGCTGGTGAGGGGCTTACTGTCTCCCCTTGGTGAGCTGTGCTGCCGCTGGGGAGAGGGAATAACAAACTCCTCTCCCTTACACACCTTCAACCGCTGGGGATCTGGGCCGACTGCCCAGCATCCCTGTAGGGCCGGTAGAGAGACCGCAGTCCCATCTCCACCTGCCATCTGTGGGTCTTCCCAGGACCAATCCGTGAGGCCCCTCAACATTTGTGAGTAAGGGCCACCTGCTTCCCCACCTGGCAACTCTGGCTGCTGCTGGGGATCTGGGCCGGTTGCCCAGCATCCCGGTGGAGAGACCTTGGTCCCATCTCTACCTGCCTGTTGTGGTTCCTCACAGGACCAGTCTATGAGGACCCCCACTTCGGGTTCCTCCCGCCGCCTCAGGGAAAGATGGCTAACCTCCTCGGATGCAGCCTCTACTCGGCTGCTGTAATGCTCCTGCTGCTGAGCATACTTCCTCTCTTTCGCCAACCGGAATTCTCGGTCCAGCCTTGTGTTTCGCTCAGCCATGACCTGGTTCCAGATCACCCGGCGTGTCTCCATGGGTATATCATCCCCATACTCGGCCACTCGCTGCCTCACCTCGGCCAGCCAATCATCTCCAGAGCCAGAACCTTCCATACTTGTCTGCTCCCAGGGGCGCTGCACGACTGCTAGCGTTGCCCTCAATTTGTAAATCCAAACAGTGTCTCTGAGCTGCTTTACCTCACACTAGGACGCCATCCCACCGCTTGCCACCAATGTAACGGATCACCTGGCACCCCGACTTGGTACCTCCGTTAATGGATGCTCCTAGTGCTTCCTGAGGACTCCAAGCACTCCGGCAGACACCATAATCACCGAATCCAAGAAACCTTTAAATTCTCCCAAGCGTATGAATGCTGTAGACCATTGAATAGGAACCATACGAATAGGCTTGTACCCCTAGCAGTCAACTGGAACAGCATGCAATAAATCCTTCCCCCAATAATGAGACGACACATCACTTTGAGGTTAAAACAGGAACTCTGGACTGGCTCATCCAGCCTGGCTTTTATTACACTAATCCACATACAGGCCACACCCAGGGGGAGGCATAAAATAACCAATCACATACATGGTTCAGCCCACACATCCCCTCCCCTCAGATAACATTAAACCCAATTATCCGGTACACCTTTTCAGCCAAGTTCTGGATGTACCCCAAAAACAGGGGGTACACCTTTAAATCCAGCATCCCTGGATAGCCCTTATTCAGGGGGACAACATATCCAAAATTCAAGTAATTCGGATGAATGGTTCGTGAGATATGGGGTTCCAAAGATTTGACCGACCGCATGGGTAAAGTATTCGAAAACAGTTCCATGCATTTTGGCCCTGCGGTCGGTCACAAACAAGGGAATGAAAACAGGCGAATTGCCTGTGTTATAGAGCCTGGAGAGGGTTTGAATGAATTCCCTTGTTTATGGGGTTCTTTCTACCGAACGGCGGGTCATTCGGTAGTTTCCATACGAATTTCTGGAAGTATGGAGGTCTCAGCGGTGTTTGCCTAGTCAAGTGTCCGATTTTAGTTCCAGACACTCGACGGCAAAACACCGCTGTTCGGTAGTTTAAGATGGCCGCCGCCACGTGTTTGTTTCCCGAATGGCGGCCACCCAGAGGACAAAGAATACATTACACTGATTGCCAATTACCCGTTTGCAACATTGTTGCAAACTGTAATTGGAGGCACACTTATTCCTGGGTGGTCTGGTTGTTCGGTAGTTTCACTCAATATAATAAATGGAGTGATTCTACCGAACAATCAGATGAATGCTGCATACATATCCCAGGTTAAACTTAATACACATATAATATTACAGGCAGTACGCTAGAGTATGTATCACAGTCTTAAAGGGACAGTAGTCCTAAAAGTCCCAATATGTCCATAGATGCTGTTAAAAGGGCCAGTAGCAGCAATATACAGTACAATATGCCCCAAATAACCCAGGGGCCATAGTCAGCAGGTAGGAGGCTAGCAAACAGGCTTCTCCAGGGCCCAGTGGCGAGGTTGGTTTCGCCACAATGTGTGACTGGTTTATAGGCAAGAAGAAATGACTGTGGATCTGTTAATAAATAAAACATAACTTTTATTCCATCTTTACTAAAAAGTATTAAGAAAATGCATTTAAAGAAAGTGTGTTTCTAATCCAATCAGCCTTAACAAATGAACAGGATGAGAGAATATGTTGTTTCCCTGCAACACAATATCATCTAAACATATTAGAGTTGCCAAATGCATTTATTACTATCCTAGAGCCCTTTCTGTAGTGCCCTAAAATTGTCAAAAGGGGTCACTATATCCCAGGAACAGAAACTATTAACTGTCACTGTGTTATCATTAAATGGTCACTAGGTGTCCCAGTTCCATAGGTATTGCTTTATAGTAAATTAACATTTGGACATATAAAGGAAACTTAAGGAGCAAGAAAAGAAAACCAAAAATTAAAAAAAATGTAAAAAATAACTTTCTGTAATTTTCCTATCGAAGTGGCGAAAGCAAAAGCATTAGCGAAATACATAATTCATATACCAAGAATATCGAAGTGTGCTGACATTTGTGCTTATTTTTTCACTAATAACCCTTTTCTCTTCTACTTGATTTTGTGGATTACCAGTAACTGTATGGTTGGCATATAAGTAGGTGTGTCCATATTTTTTTTGTTTCGAACCTAGGGCTATAATATGGAGCAGGCACTGCAGCAGATTGAACTGTCGAAATGGCAACTCAATAGACATTTCTGAAATTCTTTCTTAAAGGTCACTAGGGATGTGCAGAATCTGCTGAAACAGGGCAGATTTCAAACCTGATCTATTTTTTCAACATGCCTAGATGATGTCAAGAGTAAGCTTCTCTTAACAGCTACCAATGATGGGGTAGTTGCCCTGCAGAACTGAAACATATTATTGTATTATGTAAAGACACACTAAGTGTTTCCCATATCATTTTAGCTTACAACTCTCCCTTCCAGAAAAAGAATCTTAGTGAATCTAAACTACTGCAAATACATTTTTTTTATTCTCCCACATAACAGCTGGTGAGATGGGGCCGGGGCCTTACTGCCATGACTGCCTCCTGGCCTCCAGGCAAAACCGTGATTCGTGGGGCTACTACTGGGCCGTAAAGAAAGTGGCCGATCTCCCGCCTGGAATATCCTGGGCCAAGAGGTCTCCCCCTTTGGAATGGCGGGGGAGATCCCAGTCTGCACCTTGGAGGTCTCATAGCAAGATGAAGGCACCTACTAATACCCAACACCAAGTGGCAAGCAAAATGGTGGCTGCCGTGGGAGTGTGACATGCTGGATCGACTCACCATGATCTTTGATGCCTTTTGGGAGAAGCTTGCAGCTCACAAGCAAATTGCTGCACCAACTCCATATCCTCCACAAGTCTCTGCACTTATAACGGAGCAGAGGGAGGCAAGCTCACTGCACCCGGCCCGCACAAAGAAAAGATGCTAACCGCATGTCGGAGTGGCAAACACCAGGCGCAAACATACCATAAGCTCATCCTGTTCTCATCTTGTTCATTTTTTAAGGATGATTGGATTAGAAACACACTTTCTTTAAATAAATTATCTTACTACTTTTTAGTAAAGATGGAATAAAAGTTGTGTTTTATTTATTAACAGATCCACAGTCATTTCTTCTTGCTTATAAACCGGTCACACTTCTTTTTTTACTTTTGTGAAATACCTCTAATTACAGGAAGAGTTCCAGGCAATTGTTTGCTTTCTCTATAAATGCATACGATGTCACATATTGCACACTAGACATTAATAAAAAGAGGACTGGAATGAGTGCATGAAGCTAACCAAGGGACAGGAAATAAGGCACATCGTAGGAAAACAAGGGAAGTGCAGACCCCCAGACACACAGCACCCTCAGACACACACAGCACCCCCAGACACACACAGCACCCCCAGACACACAGCTTACCCCCAGACACACACAGCACCCTCAGACACACAGGTGTGACAGTATGCATTCCTAGCTCACAGGAAGGTTATCCATGAACTGACTCCAACCAAAAAAACAGATACACATAAAACCCAGATAAGAAGAATTTCCCAGAGATCACAGGCAGAACTCATTCCGTCGTCAGTTGTGAAGTGGTGGATTAAGTAACCAATCAGAGTGTTATGAGTCAAATTACACAGCGTGGGAAAATTCCAAAGTACTTTCCCACGCTGTGTAAATTGACACAGAGCACGCTGATTGGTGAATTTCAAGCTAACCAATCAGGGTGCTGTGACAGGTAAATGTAGAGACTTACCTGTCAGTCTCTTCATTTACCTGTCAGAGCACTCTGATTGGATGGCTTAAACCCACCAATCAGAGTGCTCTGAGCCTAATTGCAGGGCGGGGCAAGGCTTTATAAGCCTTCCCCCATCCTACAGAGCTCAGTCTGCGTGGAGCCCTCGATAGGTGAAATTAGATTTATTTTTTGGGCGCTCAGTTTTTTTTGTTTGTTTTTTAAAAGTGTGTTGGTTATTATGGATTTTTATTTGGCCTTTTTTGGGGCTGAAAAAAGAAGAGTTTAGAAGAAAGAAGACATCAAATCTATTTTTTTTTACAGGTATTTAGATTAGGGTCCTCCCCTCACTATTTTTAAAATGAGGGGGGTAGGTAGGGATAATTTATTTTTGAGGAGGGGGGTGACAAGGGGTTTGGGGAACCCTAGTCACCTAGGGGGGTATATTTTTATTTAGGCGCTGAGCGTCGGGTGGGGGCCGGAGGGGAGGACAGTAGGTCCCCCCCCTTATTGTTATTTAGGGCCCCCATCCGCCGCTCAGGGGTGGGGGGCTGGGGGGAGGACAGTAGGTCCACCCCCTTTATTGTTATTAAGGGCCCCCAGCCCTCTAGCCCGTTCCAGGACTTTTTAGAGCCATTTATGTGCCCAAAAGTTCGGGTCCCCATTGACTTCAATGGGGTTCGGGGGCAAGTTCGTGGTCAAGTTCTATCCCGAACCTGGACTTTTTTTCAAAGTTCGGCCGAACATCCAGGTGTCCGCTCAACTCTACACAAAACGACCTTGACAGTGGTCCCTGGTTTTCTGTCTCTGCGATGCAGTTAGGTTTGTTCAAGTTCTTGAATCCAACTCTTATTGAAGCTTTTTTCTTGAATTTCTATAGGAGGAGGAGGACAGACACCATTGGCAGTAATGTTTTAAAAACACAATGTATTTGAAGTAAAATGCTTACATGTAAAAGGATGTCCAACAGCCACAGAAATCTCACTTTAACAGTGCTCTCACTACTGCAAGGGATTCTGGGTAGGCGTATGCAAATGAGCTCAACAAAGAACCACATTTCTGCCTCATAATGCCACTTTATACATACTTACAGAAGCAAAGAAACCCAATGCGCACATACCTTTTTTGCTAAGAAACACATTTTAAATGGGGCTACTGACCAAAATGTAATTCAAAACACTATCCCCATGATTTCCACTCGTGTTACAAAACTAAAAAAGAGAGGTGTGTCACTGTTGGTGAGCAGTGCTGCCTTCTTTACCCTAGTCAAAAAGGTGGGAGATAGGGCAGGCGTGATACCTGTTTTTGCAATGTTACGTGAATAAGGAACCCTACACTTTTATCAATATATACGGCTCACACAATAACCAACACCCCTTTCTTGACAAAATGTTTGCTTTTACAACTCAATGCAAATGAGGTGAAGTAATAATAGGAGTGGATACTAAATTGCTCCTTCACCAAACACTTGACTCTACTTCTGCAGACAAAGTCTCAATTACCACGCATAGGAAAAAGGATGCATCTGTCACCAAACTCAAACATAAGATACCAAGATGCATGACGGGTATTATAACCAATGGATAAAGATGTCACATTCCACGATACACAACATATACACCAGGATCGATAGGTTCCTCCTACCCATCTCACCCATGGCCAAAGCACCGGACATCAATACCGTATTAATACTGTGGTGAGATCATGCTCCATTTACCCTATCACTAAAATAAAAATTCCATAGCACGGGCTCTGGTTTCTGGGGGCTTGACAATACCCTATTACGAGATTCTAGTAGAATCAGTGCAGTCACTGGCGTATATACCGGGGTCGCAGGGGTCAAAGGGGTCGCAGCTGCAACCGGGCCCGGCCCTCAAGGGGGCCTGGCTGCCCTGCGACCTGGGTATGTACGCCAGTAAGGCCACGGCCGCAGTTTTCCAGCCTCTTTTCCTGGGGGGCCCAGGAGCTGGCCACCTCAGGGCCCCCCGAGGTTTGCAGGCGGGCGGGCGCAAGGGAGCATTCTCCCGTGATTTTTCTATGCCTAGCTCCCTCGCGCGCACCCCAGTGATGCCTGAACCGGAATATGACATCACTCCGGCATCAGTAAGCGGTGCGCGAGGTAGCTGAACAGGAAGATCCGTGCTCCCTCGCCACCTTCAGTGACAGGTCGGCCGTCCAGCAGCCCCACTGGACCCCAGGGAAAGCTGGAATCCTTTCAGCACTCCTAAAGGTAGGGAGCCTAGGGGATTAAATTTTAAAAACAAATGTGAGTGTGTGTGTGTGTCAGTGAGTGTATTACTGTGTGTGTGTCTGTTACTGAGTGTGTTAGTTAGTGTGTGTCTGTTATTGAGGGTGTGTATGCTAGTGAGTGTCAGTGTGTTAGTTTTTGTGTGCCAGTAATTGTGTGTGTGTGTGTGTGTCAGTGAGTGTGTTACTGTGTGTGTGTCTGTTACTAAGTGTGTTAGTTTGTGAGTGTCCTGTTAGTGTGTGTCTGTTATTGACTGTGTGTCTGTTATTGAATCTGTTTGGTGTCTGTTAGTGAGTGGGTGTCTGTCAGTGAGTGTGTATGTATGTCTGTCAGTAAATGTGTGTGTCTGTCAGTAAATGTGTGTGTCTGTCAGTAAATGTGTGTGTCTGTTAGCTAGTGTGTATGCGTCTGTTCGTGAGTGTATGTGTCTGTCAGTGAGTGTGTATGTGGGTCTGTCACTATGAGTGTGTGTCTGTATATGTGTGTGTGTATGTATGTATGTGTATCTCTCTCTGTGTCTGCGTGTGTGTGTGCCTGTATGTGGGTCTGTATGTGGATCGCTTGGTCTGCATGGGTATCTGTTTGTCTGTATGTGTATCTGAATGTTTGTCATTAAAGGAACACTATAGTGCTAGGAAAACAAACTCATTTTCCTGGCACTATATAGTCCTTAGGTCTCCCCCACCCTTGTGGCCCCCCTCCCTCTTCAGCACTTACCTTTCTCCAGCGCCGGGCTCCCTTGGCGCTGGGGATCTCTCCGCCCCGATCCGCCTCTCAGCTCAGTGGCAAGAGCCCACATTCAAACCACCCATGGGAAAGCATTACTCAATGCTTTCCTATCGACGTCCATTGTCTTCTCACTGTGATTTCACCCAGTGAGAATTGCCAAAGCGCCTCTAGCGGCTGTCAGTGAGACAGCTACTAGAGGCTGGATTAACCATCAGGGAAACATAGCAGTTTCTCTAAAAATGCTATGTTTTCAGCTGCAGGGTTAAAACTAGAGGGACCTGGCACTCGGACCACTTCATTGAGCTGAAGTGGTCTTGTTGCCTATAGTGGTCCTTTAACCCCTTAAGGACACATGACATGTGTGACATGTCATGATTCCCTTTTATTCCAGAAGTTTGGTCCTTAAGGGGTTAAGTGCATGTGTATCTGCATGCATTGGCGTACATACCACGGTCATAGGGGCAACAGCCGGGGGGGGTCCATGGATCAGTTTTCACACGGGGGCCCCATGGATCGTGTATACGCCACTGAGTACAGTTATTAATTATTTTACACTCAACATTGCGAGAGACACAAATTTAGAAAATACGTGGCAGGCACACAAATCAGTAATCAAGGGGTCATTTTTTAAAGGCGGGCAGTTTTGCAAAAAACAGAATGGATTAAAATATGCACTGACACGATTCAAGAACTCTCTGACCTAACAAATCAAAACAAATCTGGGGGGCGGAGCCAAGCAAGCAATCGAGATAGACGCACACAGATGAGCTCCCGGTGCAAATCGCCTAAAAAAACAGTTTTAACGCTCACACAAAGTGCAGCAAAGACACCCCACGGCTCCACGGAGGATATGGGGAGAAAGACGAAAAAACAGAAACCAGATAAACCAAAAACTGGCCCAGATATCGGAGATTTGTTCCGACAGGCGCAGAGAACGCATGGGCCCAAGATGGCCGCGGACTTTGCGGAATATACTGATTCCTCAGACGACACGGGCCTGGAGGAATACCCGGGCGGTATGTTTGCCCCGCTCACACAGCCGACCTCGAAAAAGGGGCCACCCAACCCGGTAACAACGGAGACACTGCGTACTATGTTGGGGGACCTGCAGAAAGTGCTACAAGCCGATATGGCCCAGCTGAGGACGGACCTAACTGGCATGGTGACCCGTATAGGAACACTAGAGGCCTCATCTGACCAACAGGCCCAAGCCATACTGGAGCTCCGGACGGAGGTACAGGCCCTTAAACAACAACAAGAGGCTACCAACCTACGTTTTACGGCCTTGGAAGACCTAAGGCGCCGCAACAATGTTAAAATAAGGGGAGTCCCTGACGATGTTCCGACTGAGGAACTCCCGCATCTGGTTCGTAGGCTACTCGGAGTAATCCTGACACCGAAACAAGCCAAACTTACCTCAATTGAAGCGGTCTTCCGAGTCCCCAAGCCGCGAAGAGCTCCGGCATCTGCGACCCGGGATGTGGTGGTGAAGTTCCGCACGGGCACAGACAAAGCAGCGATACTCTCCAGCCTCAAAGGGAAAACACCATTCACATTCGAGAACGCGGTCCTTACCTTTTACACGGATCTATCCGGAGACACTCTTCAATGGCGGCGATCCCTCCAACCCTTCACGGCACTCCTGAGGCAAAGCGGCATAACGTACCAATGGCGCACGCCGAGAGCACTGCAGGTACAGGGAAATAACGAGACTTTCACAGTAACAGACCTCCGGGGTGCGGAGTCAATACTCACAACCCTCGGCTTGCCTGAGGACTCCCTGGCTACCCCAAGGCATCCTGTGACCTCCTCATCTACGGCTCCCCGCTGGGACCCAACGAAGATAACACCGTTTGAGCCACGGCGGAAAAAAACGGAGGCAGAAGCTGCGACCACCTCCTGATCACCAGAGACTTACAATCTCCCTTTTGCACAGCGACCACAATGTACCGGCAATCCAGAACCCCAGGGGACTATACCAGACCCAACCTAAACGACTCTGGCTTCAAAGAACCCAGGCGGGCCTTGGCCTCTCCATAAGACCTCTGGGCATCTCAGGGATAACTGGACCAGAGGCACAACACCTGTGGTCCGCAACTGCTCATAGGGGAGAAACGAGAATCGGCACACCAGCCGCCTGTAGAAGGGACGCTACCCTGCCTCCCACGAGCAGTCAATGACCGTTACCGCTCTCTGTAACACCGTTCGAACTGTGTTTTCCTCCAATTTTCTCCATATGAAGCAGTCTGGTTTTTCATGTTTTACCTTTCGTACTGCTATGTCTATCTTGACTTAATTTCCTAGTTTAGCTGAAGCTAACTTCAATGTTTATCTTGACCTTATTTCCATGTTTATCTCGATTGCATTTTTATTTTTATTTCAATTGAACTCCTACCTATGATACCGTTCACACAGCTAGTTAACACCCCCCCACATAATACCCTCGGAGGCTCCAGCCCACAGGGAAGACACATCGCTCCAGCCAGATAACACCACCCACCCGATATGGGTTACTCCCAGGCACACAGCCCATGCACAGACAGCGAAGGGGGAACACACTTAGCCACGCAGGAACGACACAGCGCTCAACAGCCCCATAACCACACAAAGAACATATCCGAGTGCGGACCGGCCCGACCCGACTCCTTACTCGGGACACACACGTACGCATCGCTGACACGACAAGGTGGTGATACCTAATCAAACGGCCACCTAACCCAGGAACTCTGCTAGTACACGCGGCACAGCCTAAACGTAACAAAGCACAACATAACACCGCAAATGCGCTGACAATCCACCCTAGCAATGTTGAACGAGAACAATCTCGCTGTATATGACTGTTGTCACTGTTTAGTTAACTCTGTTATAACTATTAATCTGTCACCCCAGGTTTAAACATCCTTTCCAAGCTGGTGTACCATCTTAGCCCTAAATTCCTCTCTCTTTTACTTTTATCTTATTTTTGTGTCTAAGTTTAAGCATATTTGAGCCAGTGTACTAGATAACTACTACATCTCATGTCTAAGCTTGCTAGGGAAGCTTGCCCACCTATATTGGCTTGGCATTCACACAGCGAGGCTACTTGCCTGCGTAGTTTAGACATTAAGACATAAGTTTATATTATACTGTTAGCAACCTATGACAGCCCTGTCTATTTCTCTCTTGTAAATTAATCTTATGCTATTGCCACTCGCAAGGTCTAATCTACAGAATTACTCAGCATTACTTTAACATATATAAAAATGTGCCGTTAATCCTAATGCACCAACTGTATTATCTGTGTATAAGCTCGAGGAATGCTGTTGGGGCACCACGAGCCTGCATGTTATTCATTCACAGCACAATAAAAATAAAGAATTTAAAAAACAAAACAAAAAAAAAAACTAATCTGACCCCTGTTACCCAAAACAAGCTTAGGTTATTACAAAATAGACTTAAGGAGTTGGAATAAGCAAAAACCACATATATTCTCAGAATTATTGGGCAGTAATAGAGATTGGAATAGACATCTGACCGAGGAGCCTTATGCATTGGTAAGTCTTTGATGGCATCTGAAATTTTTGGGGAGTGGAGAGGTGCTGAAATGAGCTTAATTTCTTTGTGCAGCAGTTGTGCTAGATGTACAGAATGAAAAAATGGCTTGTTGGTGTCAGTTGTCGGTTGTGTGGTGAGGAGGTCATCTCTCAAGTTTTATGTGTGGCAAATGTGTTAAGAATGGCCAGTTGTGCACCACAAGTGCTAGTCTATAATGGGAAGTCTCTTTCTCCACTGAAACTGGATCTCTTCCAGGGCATATTCCCAGTATAGCCTCGGGGTTATATTTCTCCATTCTGGGTCACTCTCATCCCTGAGTACAAATGCTGACGGGAGGCCAGCTCGCTCCATTCCGCTGAGCTCCTCTGCAACCAGGGGCACTGCACGAATGCTAGCATTGCCCTGAATTATAAATCCCACGATACCGTGTCTCCAGGATGCTTCTATACTCACTAGGAAGCCATCCCACCGCTTGCCACCAAATGTGACGGATCGCTGGTCCTAGCTGTTGCTGAGTAACATAAGCACCACACCGTAGCCCCTTAGCGGCCACAGCTTGACTGGGGTCTCGCCGTCCCATAGGAGCACATACGGTGTCTGTTTTTCAGTGCTCATTACATGGAGGGAGCCAATGCATGGCCATCAAAAGTGTCAAAAATACTTTCACGGGTTCTTGCCAGATCTTGCTGCGTAAAACACACCCTTTCACAGAAAGACCCAAAGTGAAAATAAAGATAATCACTCTCAGTTGGAGGAACAGGTCAGTCTGCATTCTGACTGCAGCACGCAATATATAGTGTGACCGTGTATGGTAAGGCGATTCACCATGAATTCTGCTATTACAACCGTGCTGCTCCTAAACTTGGGTGAGTGTGTCGGTGACATTGGAAAATCGGTGGTGGCCAATATATACAATAATATTTACCATTTACACCAAAAGGGGGCAATCTGTTATTACCCCAGGTCAGTGCAAGAGGGAAATAGAATGCGATGTATATATATATTGACAGCTCTACTAGAACAAGGGGAACATTACATACTATCAAGTTTAATGTAAGATCTGCCAAAGTGTGGGAATTCCTACCCATAAACCAATACTGTAGATTGAGGCCATTGCTTGGTTCCAGAGCCACTTGGAGCTTGAGTCCAAAGCAAAACCAGATGACCTCTACACCAACAGAATTGTAGTTATATGTCGTGGCATCCCACTGCTTCTCTAGAGTATGTCCCCTTCCTCTCTACCCATTAACAGAGTACTGTTAATGTTCTTCAAGATCTCAGTGAAACCACAGCTGGATACAAGAATATACTGCAGAGACAGATATCCAATGCAAGTACTGCAACTAGGGCTTCAACCCCCCAAATAACCTTCCCCAACAACATTTATGATGAAGATTGAGTAAGAAGAGTGTTTGTTTGTTTGTTTGTTTGTTTGTTTGTGATTTCAATGATCATGACCAGCAAAAATATGCTCTGAATATTTATAATGTATAATGCCAGCTCTAAAAGATCCCAGGAAATGTGAAATACCTATGAATCAGTATTTTTCATTTACATTGAGAAACAATCTCACTATGTGTCTGCAACAGTTTATTACTGAAATATATGAGACGGGCCTTAACCTTGTAAGTGCCAGACAAGTCTAAATTTGTGTCCCTACTAAGTATATTAATATCTTAAACATATATTTCTAAATAGATCCATTAAGTTATTACAGAGATCTTAAACTGCCCTTCCACCAGACACTAAGCTGGATTCCCTCAAAACCCAAGTACCCTCATAACCATAACACCAAGCTCCTCCGGAACTCAAACAAGTCCTCGTCAACTCCCAGTCCTAGCTCACAAACACAGGGATATTTACGAAAGCGAGAACTGAAAGGGAATTTTACATTGTAAACTATAATAGCCAATTTGAATTTTTTTTAAAGTTAGCTCTGTCTTCAATGTGGCTGTTTTGGTCAACATTTCAAAATCTCTTTTATGTACTTTAAATTCCTAACAATTCACACATTAGTAAATACTCATTTTCTATCCCCAAATCAATATTAATCCAAGCAGGGGCTTTATGGTGCATTATATTTATATGTTGTATGATGCCCAAACAAAATTTGATATTTTAAATATGTTCCCTATTTTCACGTTTCAGTATAGACAGTCAATGCCCTCATTATCTCTCCTCACCCTCTGGGGCGAAATACCCCATCTACAACCCCTCCTTTAACCCCCAGGTTACCTTCTTGCCATGTCTTTTCTTTATTCTCACCACTGGGTCACACTCGTCCTCATTCCCATTGGCCTCCATGAATCCGAACTGACAAGCCTAGCTCGTCTGAAACAAACTCTCATTCTCCATTCATCACTTATGAACCTAAGTTTTCCACGCTAACATCCCCCTATTTCCCCCAGTCTTTAACTGCAATGTCTCACCCTGGCTCAGGCACCTATCATTTTACAACCCTGGCATTTATTCTCAAGGATCAGCTATCTTAATTAATTCTTATATCTTTTAATACTGGGTCCCCTAGCTTGTCCCACCTAGTTTGATTGAAAGGGTCATACAGATTATGACGGAGAAATCTGGCTCAAGTCCTAGATATCTTTGGAACCTATCAAAGCGCCTGAACCTAGCCCAATGTAATTTTATAAAGTCACACCAACTGATGTTAGTCTTGAGATGGCATTTTAAAAGTCCCCTGAAAATATTCACTTTCTCCTTTGTGTTTTCTTATTCTCTCTCTCTCAGTCTCTCCCCCAGCCAGTTTCTCCTCTGCCTCCATGTGTGGATCCCCAGTGATCTCCAGCCGTATAGTTGGGGGTATGAATGCTGTTGATGGAGAATGGCCCTGGCAAGTCAATGTAAGATATGATGGGACATTCATTTGCGGAGGGTCATTGGTCAATGAAGAGTGGGTGTTGAGTGCCGCGCATTGCTTCGAAGAGTAAGTAACTGCTGGAGAAAATGGACAAAGCACTAAATATAAAGCACTCTCTTTTGTGAGCGCTTGTATTGTAGTGGTAAAGTTATAAAGAGTAAATATTGCAATTGTATGTTAATATGTGAATATATATATATATATATTATCTAAAATATGCCTTAAAGTCTCTGTGTGTACTATTTAATAGTGCATTATATACAAAAAAAGCAATCGTTTCTTTTCAGTTCTTTGGTTGGGTAAGATGTAAGTCCGACCAAAGAGGACTTAAAGACGGCTGCCTCCATAAAGCAATAATTAGCCGGTAGATGTACTGAAAATAGAAAACTATATATTTATGCAATAAGAATAATTTATATAGCTCCAACATATCCTGCAGTGCTGTTCAATAGGAAACAAGATAAACATTTAATTCTAACATAACATGTATGACGTACAGGAGCGGTAGGTGAAAAGGGCCTGGCTCAGACAAGCGCACAGACAACCTATGCTTTATAAAATACACAATTAGGCTACATTATATATATGTTTTAATCAAATAATAATTAAAGAAAAGATAATGTTGCTTCTTCCCGGGATATTTAATATTATGCTTACTCACCAATATATAACAATATATACTTGTGAGATGTAAATAAATCCTACCATAAAATTAAATGGAGAAATATACTCCTCTTTAGCCTTCAAATGAGCACCTCCATCTTAGCTCCCTGTCAATCATTGTTATAAGCTCCGCCCTTTACACCTAGAAGTCAGTATAGAGAGAGCCGCCTCCATCTTAGCTCCCTGTCAATCATTGTTATAAGCTCCGCCCTTTACACCTGGCAGTCAGTATAGAGAGAGCCACCTCCATCTTAGCTCCCTGTCAATCATTGCTATAAGCTCTGCCCTTTACACCTGGCAGTCAGTATAGAGAGAGCACCTCCATCTTAGCTCCCTGTCAATCATTGCTATAAGCTCTGCCCTTTACACCTGGCAGTCAGTATAGAGAGAGCCACCTCCATCTTAGCTCCCTGTCAATCATTGTTATAAGCTCCGCCCATTACACCTGGCAGTCAGTATAGAGAGAGCCACCTCCATCTTAGCTCCCTGTCAATCATTGTTATAAGCTCCGCCCTTTACACCTGGCAGTCAGTATAGAGAGAGCCACCTCCATCTTAGCTCCCTGTCAATCATTGTTATAAGCTCCGCCCTTTACACCTGGCAGTCAGTATAGAGAGAGACACCTCCATCTTAGCTCCCTGTCAATCATTGTTATAAGCTCAGCCCTTTACACTTGGCAGTCAGTATAGAGAGAGCCGCCTCCATCTTAGCTCCCTGTCAATCATTGTTATAAGCTCCGGCCTTTACACCTGGCAGTCAGTATAGAGAGAGCCGCCTCCATCTTAGCTCCCTGTCAGTCATTGTTATAAGCTCCGCCCTTTACACCTGGCAGTCAGTATAGAGAGAGCCACCTCCATCTTAGCTCCCTGTCAGTCATTGCTATAAGCTCTGCCCTTTACACCTGGCAGTCAGTATAGAGAGAGCCGCCTCCATCTTAGCTCCCTGTCAATCATTTTTTTAAGCTCCGCCCATTACACGTGGCAGTCAGTATAGAGAGAGCCACCTCCATCTTAGCTCCCTGTCAATCATTGTTATAAGCTCCGCTCTTTACACCTGGCAGTCAGTATAGAGATAGCCACCTCCATCTTAGCTCCCTGTCAGTCATTGCTATAAGCTCTGCCCTTTACACCTGGCAGTCAGTATAGAGAGAGCCACCTCCATCTTAGCTCCCTGTCAATCATTGTTATAAGCTCCGCTCTTTACACCTGGCAGTCAGTATAGAGAGAGCCGCCTCCATCTTAGCTCCCTGTCAATCATTGTTATAAGCTCCGCCCTTTACACCTGGCAGTCAGTATAGAGAGAGCCGCCTCCATCTTAGCTCCCTGTCAATCATTGCTATAAGCTCCGCCCTTTACACCTGGCAGTCAGTATAGAGAGAGCCGCCTGCATCTTAGCTCCCTGTCAATCATTGTTATAAGCTCCGCCCTTTACATCTGGCAGGCAGCATAGAGAGAGCCGCCTCCATCTTAGCTCCCTGTCAATCATTGTTATAAGCTCCGCCCTTTACACCTGTCAGTCAGCATAGAGAGCAAATTGAAACAATATTACTATTCTTCATCTTAACTGATATTATGCCAATTTTCTTGTTCTCATCAATACGTATGTCACTCATGTTATGTTTGCAATCAGGATCCCAATACGGAGAAGCTATGTCCAACAAATGCACCCTGTTCCAAATTATTATGCAAATTATATTTAAGTATCACAAAGATTAGATATTTTGTTTTTCAGTTTAACTCATGGATGGCATTGTGTCTCAGGGCTCTTTTGATCACTGAAAACAATCTCGGACACCTGTGATAATTAGATTGCCAGGTGAGCCAAATTTAAGGAAAAACTACTAAAGGAGGGTGTTCCACATTATCCAGCAGAGCACCATTTTCATGCAATAGGGGGAAGAAAAAGGATCTCTCTGCTGCCGAAAAGAGTGAAATAGTTCAATGCCTTGTACAAGGTATGAAAACATTAGATATTTCACAAAAACTTAAGCGTGATCATCGCACTATTAAGAGATTTGTGGCTGATTCAGAGCACAGACGGTTCGTGCAGATGAAGGCACATTGAGGAATATTTCTGCCAGATCCATGCATCGGATCAAGAGAGCAGCTGCTAAAATACCATTACATAGCAGCAAACAGATATTTGAAGCTGCTGGTGCCTCTGGAGTCCCACGGACATCAAGGTGTAGAGTCCTTCAGACTCTTGCAACTGTGCATAAACCTTCTATTCGGCCACCACTAACCAATGCTCACAAGCAGAAACAGCTGCATTGGGCAGAAAAATACATTAAGACTAATTTTCAAACAGTCCTGTTCACTGATGAGTGCTGTGCAACCCTGGATGGTCCAGATGGATGGAGTAGTGGATGGTTGGTAGACGGCCACCCTGTTCCAATAAGGCTGCGACGTCAGCAAAGTGGTGGTGAAGTCATGTTTTGGGCTGGAATCATGGGAAGAGAGCTGGTCGGCCCCTTTAACCCCTTAAGGACCAAACTTCTGGAATAAAAGGGAATCATGACATGTCACACATGTCATGTGTCCTTAAGGGGTTAAGGTCCCTGAAGGTGTAAAGATGACCTCTGCAAAGTATGTGGAGTTTCTGAATGACCACTTTCTTCCCTGGTACAGAAGGAAGAACTATGCTTTCCATAATAAAATCATCTTCATGCATGACAATGCACCATCTCATGCTGCAAAGAATACCTCTGCATCAATGGATGCTATGGGGATAAAAGGAGAGAACGTCATGGTGTGGCCTCCATCCTCCCCTGACCTCAATCCTATTGAGAACATTGGGAGTATCCTCAAGCAAAAGATCTATGAGGGTGGGAGGCAGTTTACATCCAAACAGCAGCTCTGGGAGGCTATTCTGACATCTTGCAAACAAATTCAAGCAGAAACTGTCCAAAAACTCACAAATTCAATGGATGCAAGACTTGCGAAGCTGATATCAAATAAGGGGTCCTATGTTAAAATGTAACGTGACCTGTTAAAATGTTTCAAAAGTTAAAATGTTGTTATAAGTTTGATTGAAATAGCTTTTGATTTCAGTAAATATGCTGCAAACACAACAAATGACAATTTTCAGTTCTTTACAACCTATAAAGTGTTTTGAAACTTACTGCGTGTAATAATTTGGAACAGTGCATTGTAAGTGCATATTATGCACGGAAGGTAAGTAAGAGGTGATTGCTTAAAGAAACAGTTATGAAAAACAATATGCTCCATTTCTAACACCTTGTCAGTTTGCAATATCTCTTGAAGACAAAGTACACAGTTTGAGAAATACAATATTTGCATTTGCCCATAACATGCCTGTCTGCTTGTATGCATGTATGTATGTGTCTTTGTATATATGTGTCTCTTGTGTGTGTATGTCTGTCTGTATGTATTTGTGCCTGTCTATTTGTATGTATGTGTCTTTGTATGTATGTGTGTCTTGTGTGTGTGTGTGTGTGTGTGTGTGTGTGTGTGTCTGTATTTGTGTCTGTATGTATGTATGCATGTATGTGTGCCTGTCTGTTTGTATGTATGTATCTTTGTATGTGTGTGCCTGTCTGTGTCTTTGTGTGTCAGTCTGTATGTATATGTCTGTGTGTGTGTGTGTCTGTATGCCTGTCTGTCTGTGTATGTGTCTGTATGTATCTGTGTGCATGTGTGTGTGTGTCTCTATGTATGTATGTGTGTCTGTATGTCGGGGGGAGGGAGTGGGGGAGGAGGAGGGGGGAACGGATCAGTTTGGCCCCATGGATTGTGTGTACGCTACTGAGCCACAGCAAACCATAATCCAATAAAGGAAACCCTAAAGCCACAGCTTGCAACACAAGACTCAGGGCTGTATTCACTAAATTCCGAATTGTAGCTACTTGGATTTTCAATTGATAAATGAAGCCTAAAACAGCCAAGCTGTAACTGAATTGGAGATTATGTCTGAATATTCTACGTGGATTTAACTTCACTGAAATTCAGAGTTTAGTGAATAATCACCTAAATAGGCAATTGGGACCCCCTGCTATTAGTGGGGCATTAACTAGGTGGCAAAATATTTTCAGATATTCAGAAACTAGTTCCTTATAAAATATCCACTGGAATAATAACAAGCACTGAGATACTCACACGGGATATTCAGTAAAGTGGGAATAGTTGTGAATCCAAAGTAAATTTCTAATTCTAAGTCAAATGAACTAAACTGCAAACAGAGGTGACCGGGGGATTTATTACTATCCGACTGTTTTGCCAACATTTAAAATAAAACAACAAAAAGGACAGATGTGGTCAGATTCAAGAAATCAAATGAAACTAACCGCATCTCTGGAAATAACTATAGCGGCAGTGTCTAGGATTATAATGCTGGCTGTCGGTAACAGGTGTAGCTGTGAACCGCTAAGGGTGTCACTATAGATCCATGAGCAGAAAAAATGCTATTAAATACCAAAATGAAGTATATACAAAAAGTTACTGCTAAATGCAAAAATTTTTTGCATTTAGCAGTAACTTTTTGTATATACTTCATTTTGGTATTTAATAGCATTTTTTCTGCTCATGGATCTATAGTGACACCCTTAGCGGTTCACAGCTACACCTGTTACCGACAGCCAGCATTATAATCCTAGACACTGCCGCTATAGTTATTTCCAGAGATGCGGTTAGTTTCATTTGATTTCTTGAATCTGACCACATCTGTCCTTTTTGTTGTTTGATTTTGTATATATGGGGTTATGCCCCTTCTTGAGACATCTGGAGTCTCTAATTGGTACACCAGTCTCTGAGTAGACACTCGGCATTACTTCCTCGGGTTATCCGGGGTTGTCGGCACAGGTGTACACCCAGAGACACTGAACTTTTTGTTCTCTGTTTTCCTTCCTCCAACATTTAAAATAGTCTTTAAATTCACAACAGTTTGCACCTTAATGTCTAATCCTGATAATATCGTCTCTAATTTGTCTGACAATAAGGCAGCGTTGCTATCAGTAAATACAGACGCAAACTAACAAACCATTCAGTAACCCCACCTCTGGCCAACTCAGTGGGGTGCCATTAGCCCTCTGGGCGGCCTGATCCCCTCAGCCTGCTTTTCCTAACTTATCCTCTCCTGCAGCGAGGGGTTTGTCATTAGTTGTGGAGGAACTGGCTGAAAGAAATCCTTCACCTCGGCGCTGGATATGGTATGGTTTAGTTGTATTGCTTTTTGTTTTAAGTTTTGGGGTGGACAAGTGCAGAAAGGGTTACTCAAACCAAATCCAGTGTTTTATAAAAATGCTTTGTTTTGACTGGAGTAACCTTTCACAAGATGTCTTTTGTAAAACGCAGCTAAACATATTGCATAGATTCAATTCTGAAAAACACCAAATCTCTTTCCAGTAATCCCAAAATTTAAAACATAACAAAAATCCAAGACACAGTGTGGAATCATGTAACACCAGACAATAATTGTCCAATCCCACACAGTCAGTAAGCACCTTGTAAAACTCCTTCAATAAAGTGCAGGTATGTTTACAAGGCACCTACTGACTGAGTGTGAGTTGCCCAATTGGAATCACTTACTGTCTGGTGTTGCACAGTTACACACTATGTCTTGGTGATTTGTTATTTATTTTTGTATAGTCTTACCCCCCCCCCCCCCCCCCCCCCCCCCCATTGGAGTAATGGTCACATAGCTATATTTATTATTATTATTTTGTTTAATCCCAAATTTAGGCAAAGCATAACTCTAAACACATCCCTCCTCCGTCACAAAGATATCGATTTATTTTTAACACAAATATCAAAGGAATAAAAAATTTTAAAAAACACCACGAAATACTTAAAATCATGCATGCTCATAATAAGTATTAGAATCCTATCACATGAGGAATGTGTTTCAGTTTAGTGATCAGTGATGTAAATCTGGGTACAGGGCCAGTTTCACGGTTTGATAGACCATTAATTACAGCACTGATAGCTGAGGTTTATAGTCATTGTCCGGTTGGATAGAATAGACTAATAATGTTTGATGTTTGACACTGCTGGTTAAGATATTAGAAAGTTACCTTGTATCATAGAACTCCTTTGATCTGACAGATTTGGGGTGAGGATATTCCCACTAACCTTGGCCTCATTGTGTTATCTAGACATACTCCATTGAACTGGGCTTCCTGTAGACATGAATGGGTACATGTAGACACTCTAGGGACCAGCTAAAGCAGTTTTAGTGGTTATTAACCCCTTAAGGACAGACGACGGATATATTCCGTCATGATTCCCTTTTATTCCAGAAGTTGTGTCATTAAAGGGTTAAACATTAGATTTCATTTTAGTAGAGTTAACAAACCCATTGAAAAACCATGAACGTTCCTGGTGATGTTTTACCTTCTCTGCCACCAAATGGGATTGTGATGATTTACAGTGAGGATTTCCAGAGACTATAAAACGTATTGCCCTATGTGATATATGTTGTTTTTAGGTAGTTGTTATGTAGTACACCAGAGGAATGATTCACTAAGTTACAGTAATATATAAAACCAGCTCTGTGGAGTTTGTCCCCACCTAGTGGCCAAGTATCAAAGTGCACATGTATTTTTTCTGAAGTAAAGCACGTTCCCTTACTTTTTTTAATACCCATTCCTACGTGTAATCTGGAACTTGGTGTTTGGTGGTTATACCGGCAAGAAACAAATCTGGGACTCTGATGAGATTTTGCAGTTGGATTCCTTAACCACTGATCTATTTATAAAAAGTTTATTTTAAAAAATGTAATTCTCCTTAATATTTCAGTCTTGTCCATGTTCAATTTTTCTTTACTTTCCATAAAATGATGGTTATTAAGTTGGGTAAAAATACCATATAGAATCCAATACATTCTTGCAAAATAGCGACATACCTTTTCAATTTGAATTTTGGATATTATTAAAATGTAATAAAATATATTGACAAGCCATTCGTGTGTTCTTTAATTAAAATAGAAATTCCACGGATCTTAATTGTTCTGGTATTTTTGCCTATAATTTGCAAATCCCTCACTCCCTACATGTCACGTTTTAGTGAATAGCCCTAAAAGGGGCAACTTGTTGTATGAATACACTGTGGGCTAGTGGAGAGAGGAAACTTGGGGGCCAGCTTAGAGATTTTCCCAAATCTGCTTTTTTGTCTACATTTTGCAATTTGTTTTACGATTCTGTAATTAGGGAATAAAACCCCTCTGATTCCAAAAATTGATGATTTTATGTGATTGTTGTAATAGTTTTTCACCCTAGAATTCCAGTGGAACAGGATAGCAGGTAATATTTTTGGGTTGTTTGGGAACATAAATTGTAACTATTATTGATATTGTTTTAATTGCCTGTTATTTGATTTTTTTGTATTTGTTTGTTTATGCTTTTCATGGTGCAGACTGTGATTACAAGCCAATTCGAAATATGTATCAGTAATAATAATAATAACAAGTATTTAACCAGGAAAGGTACATTCAGATTACTCTGGTTTCCAAGTACGTCCTGGGGAAGTTACCTTAGCCCAACATCCAGGGGTTGTTGCTAGTTATGTTTTAATCTGTTTTCTCTTCCAACAGTGCCTCTAACCCAAGTAACTATGACATAATCCTGGGAAAGTATGAGCTCTCTGTGGTCAGTCCACATGAGAAATTAGTCTCGGTAAAAGAAATCATTATACATTCCCAGTATTACCAAGCAAGCTTCAGAAGGGACATTGCTCTGGTCAGGTTGTCCAGCCCAGTCAACTACACTAACTACATCCTGCCAATCTGCCTGCCGGGTTCAACAGTCGTCTTCCCAACTGGTTTGGAATGCTGGGTAACCGGCTGGGGTAATATGAACTCAGGAGGTCAGTACCAAATTTCCATTACACCTACTACCAGAATTAATTGGTTTCTCACTTCTACTGATCGTCACTAAATCACCTAAAATAGAACTAATGTGAATTCTACAAAACTGGTTCATGGATTGCAGGATAAAACTTACAAGTAAAGGTTAAAGGAACTTAACATGTATAGCTTGGAGGAAAGACGAGACGGGGGGATATGATAGAAACATTTAAAGGATCACTATAGAGTCAGGAACAAAAACATGTATTCCTGACCCTATAGTGTTAAAACCACAATCGTGCCCCCTTGGGTCCCTCATGCCTTCATAAGTATAGCAAAAGCGTACTGTATTCAAGCCTGAAGCTGTAACTCTGCATGCTGTTAGACTCAGAAAAACAAGCAGTCTGCTGACATCATCAGAAGTGGTAGCCTGATCCAATCACAATGCTTCCCCATAGGACTGGCTGAGACTGACAAAGAGGCAGATCAGGGGCAGAGCCAGCATGATTCAAACACAGCCCTGGCCAATCAGCATCTCCTCATAGAGATGAATTGAATCAATGAATCTCTATGAGGAAAGTTCAGTGTCTGCATGCAGAGGGAGGAGATACTGAATGTTTGGATACATTTTAGGCAGCCATGACCCAGGAAGGATCTCTAACAGCCATCTGAGGAGTGGCCAGTGAAGTTATCACTAGGCTGTACTGTAAACACTGCATTTTCTCTGAAAAGACAGTGTTTACAGCAAAAAGCCTGAAGGTAATGATTCTACAAACCAGAGCAAATTCAATAAGCTGGAGTTGTTCTGGTGACTATAGTGTACACAATAAAGGAGGAGACTATATTTAAAAGAAGTAAAACTACCACAGCAAGAGGTCTTAAATTAGAGAGGCAAAGGTTTTAAAGTGTCATGGCTTACCTTGGTGTCCCCCGCTGCGTTTCCATCCATTCCTGTGGCGCCTCCTCCTCGCTGCACACCCAAGGACAAACAACCGGCATCACTCTGACTCATGGACGCGTCTCTTCATGCCACGCCCCAACACACGGGAAGCTCCAGCCGAACCCACGTGTAAACTGCACTCACTCTAGGCAAGCGCACACCTGACAGCCGGCCTCTTACAGGAACAGAACACCTGAAACATCTTATATGGCTAATCACTGTTTAATCAATGATATGTGAAAGGTAGATACCTCTCCCCTATATAAACCCGGTTAACCTCTACCTCAGTGCTCAGTTATACTGTGCTCTTCACTTCTGTAGATCCTGTGTTATCCAACCCTTAACCTATCTGCCTGTTATACCATTCCTGAACCTGCGCTGCCTGCCATCGACCTTGGCTTACCCTGACTACGAGACGGTCTTATCCTCAATTGGTACCTCACTTTTGGCTCACTCCTGCATCCTGGGCTCCACCTGTCAAAGACCCAACAAAAAGTAATATCTTGAAGTATTACTTTAGAGAGAGAGTAGTGGATACATGGAATGGCCTTCCAGCTGAAGTGGTAGAGGTTAGCACAGTGAAGGAGTTTAAGCATGCGTGGGATAGGCATAAGGCTATCCTCGCTATAAGATAAGGGCAGGGACTAATGAAAGTATTTTGAAAATTGGGCAGACTAGATGGGCCGAATGGTTCTTATCTGCCGTCACATTCTATGTTTCTATGTTTCTATGTAAAGTAAAGCTTAAGTAAAATTATAAAAAAATAAATCAAATTCAACTAATGAAATTATCCCATGAAATAATCCCGTGTCTGTTCTGTAGCCTTCTCAAGGACCCCGACTCTTTTCTCCACATTTACAATAAATTCTGGCAATATTCTTCATAAATAACAACATTGCTACAATCCTCAAAGCAACGTGGCTTATGTTTTTGCAGACCTGAATTGTTACTAATTAAATGGGTAAATATGGAGACAGTAACTGAGTTTTCAACAAATTATTTTTAATTAATTCTTCTTTGAACGTTTTAGTCCAATAAGCCTTTTATATATTTAAAATTTGTGTTTAAGTTAAACTTGGAGTTTCATAAATTATAATCGTTATATAGTGCTGTCGGGTGATCACCACCCCTGATTTTGGTGAAATTCCTCTTCCTTCAGTGGATTCCTTAGAAATTTCAGCCACTTCAGAGAGAATTGGAGGAGAATTTTAAATAAAATATTAAACAAGTAACTAATTTGGCTTAAGTTATGTTTCACGCAGAATGCATTGTGATCGCTACTAGATTTACATCTCTTTTTACACGTTAAAGTTTACTTAGTTAAAATCTCAAATTTAAAAAAAAAGATGAGTGAATGCATTAAGAATTGTGAAGATGTTTGTGAATCTGGAAGCACCGTTATTGCATTGATTTATTCTGCTTAGCCGATAAAGATATTGCTTCTCTTAGACTTGTGCTGGATATTGTTTGAGTTCAGCCACATGTCAGTCCGGGTAATGAATCAGGAGAACAAGCCAAAAGGGGTGAACATTGTCCATTCAGAATGCTGTATAATATATACATAATATGATAGTATGTATATATTTTGGAATACACGGATAGGAGCATTGTTCCACCATTTGGTTCACAGATTACATTGAGAAAAATATAAAGAATATAAAAAGCTAACAGGTCACTATAGAATCCGGAGTACATGTTTGTATTCCCAACTCTGTAGTGTTCCATTAATAAATATATAATATATAATTTTAGATTTTATTTCACTGCTCCATCTTTTTTATTGGTCACTTCTCATTTGATCTGTGAATAAAATCAACATTTAGTGACTGTCCCCTACCCATCAGCCATCTCTTATTTTGGCACCATGAGCGGAATTTAGAATATTGATTCCCCAACCCGCACACAAACATGTTTGGCTTAGTCCAGTAATTGTGTATCATTCAGAATTCCAGTTTGTTCCTAAATGAATCTCCAAGTCCAATTTTTCTTTTACGTATCTAAAATATGAAAATATGAAATGACTTGTCTGACAGGGCCTGGGCTACAGAATACAAGCGGCCTCTCCTTGTTGCTTGATGATATGCGGATATAGCTGTCAGATTCATGTATTATTTTTTTGTTTTTGTAATTCTTTAGGGTCTCCTGTGTATCCAAACATCCTGCAGAAAGTAAAAATACCACTTATAGATTCGACACAATGCAACAAGATGTACCACATCGGTCCATCGCCCAGTAGCAACAGTATCTATGATGAGATGATATGTGCTGGTTACAAGGAGGGAGGCAAGGACTCCTGCCAGGTGGGTCACAATAATTCATCGTTAAATGTCCACATAACGAATTACATACGACCTTCATGATAAACTTTCACTACCAACATCTGGAGACGCCGAGCACAGTGGAGAATCTTGGGATTTGTAGTTTGACTGTAAATATGAAGTACTAGTCGATGGTTTGCCTGTTTTGTGGAAAAGTTGACATTTTTATGTTTTGCCGTAGTGAATCCCACTTTTAATATTTTTGGAGCTTTATGTAACATGATATTGGTAAAGGGCTGTGTTAACCGCATTAAAAGGCTATGGTACGTCATATTCTTGCTCCATTTTCCTTCACTAGTATTGTAACATTGGATAAATCCCTACTCAGAATATATGCTTAAAAATGTTGTCCTATTGTAAGTCTCATGAAATGTACAAAGGTTTGAACTGTTACCAGTCTTTGTTGAGATCAAACTCACCTGTAATATTGCGTTAAGAAGACTCATGTTTCAACATTCAGGGAGACTAGCAGAACCGAGAGCATAGAATTGATCATTAAATACCAGCAGGAGGGTAATGGTGTAAACACCTAGTTTAGGTACTTATTATAGAATGCTTTCATTTTCTATAGTATATTACTAAATTTATGGATTCTCAATGGTATATCTGCTCACAAATGCATTTTTATTTCCAGGGAGACTCGGGGGGACCCTTGGTGTGTGAGGTGGATGGTATCTGGATCCTGGCTGGGATTGTCAGCTGGGGAGATGAATGTGCTGTAGCTAACCGTCCCGGGGTGTACACCCGTGTACCGGCCTTTGAGTCCTGGATCAAGACGTATGTTCCAGAGTTGATATTCCTCACTGTTCCCCCAGTTGCAAGCACAAGTTTAGCTTACGCTTCTTGGAAAATTGTTTTCTTCTGCATTTTAATTCTGACTTGGGCCTAGAATGTTTTTTACATGTATAAAAACAATAAAACAATTAAAGTTTTATTGTGACCATATTTGAGAAGGTTTGACTCACAATGTCATGGCAAGGAACCGTCATAATTTGAACTCAGGAGGAGACATAAAGAGGGCAAAAGTAAATCTTTCTTTTACATTTTGGCATATTTATCAAACTGAATGGTTTCAGATCTTCATGTTTTAGAGCTGTCCCCTGGATCTCTTTCCAAAAAGGAGAAAGAGCCTATTGTTATATGCATGATGCACACAAGAAGAACAGGTGCTGAGACTGGCATCCTTAAACCACGTGTTCCAGTCTACGTGTTTAGCACAAGCCTTTGTGGGCTGTTTTGAGAAATCTCGGTTGCTATAAAGCTCTCTCACAATTGAAAGTGGCTCACGATGCTTTAAGCAATAAGGCAAAATGCTTACGGTAATTAGACTGGACATTTAAAGTAAAGAAACAGATGGCTCTGGCATTCTCTTGTGTGGTGGACCAGCCAAACATGGTACTTTTACGGTAACAGGCTGAAAGACGCCAAATATGCTTCTTATATAGATTTATTATAGGAACATGTCTTTGTATTAATTTGTTCTTATTTGTGAAACAGTAGAATCGGGTTCCAAATGTCATGTTCCGGTTTCATTATTGGGTCCTTGGTCTATAATATGTATCCTGACTCTGTATACTCACGTTGTATATTCAATAATGTACACACCACTGTGGAGCAAATCATAAAATACCCTCCAAAAGGCCTCATGGGAGATGTTACTCTGGTATCATTGGCCAGTCCAGTCACTTACGTGAGTTACACCCTCCCAACTCCCCTGCCGTCAGTAACTGTCTCCTTCCTGTCTGGCCTTGAATGCTGGTTAACCGGCTGGGGTAATATAAAACCATTCTCATTATACTAAGTAATACTACAGATTTTTCACTTCTATATGTGGGTAACTTTTTGAATAAAACCTAGGCTGTTTGAAAATAATGTAAAAAAAATATAAGTGAAATTTTAAAAAAATGCTTCTATGTGTCTCTACCTGGTATCCTCCTAGAAACGACAAAAACAGGATTTGATGAACACATCCTTAATTGGCATCGTTATATAGATGACATCCTTTTATTTTGAATAGGTTCCATTCCTCAGTTTGAAGATATGGTATTTAAACTTAACAATAATAATATTGGCCTCAAACTCACTTATGTCATAAGTGAAGACCAAAAGAAAAGAAAAAGTTACCTGCACTCTCTCCTTAATGCCTATGCATATTTATTTTTTACTATATATTGGGGCTGATGTGTACTGTAATCATTGCTGCCGGCCCAGTAGTGATGGGAGTGAGCGCAGGACTTCTCTTTTTGTATTTGTAAGTGAAGACCAACTTGAATTTCTAGATCTCAAGATTAAACTATCTCTCGGTGGAGAAAGAACAACAAAATTATACAGGAAACCCACATCCTGTAATAATTCACTGGAACAGCCACCACCCGTACAAACTAAGGGCCGGGATTCCATTTGGGCAATATTTAAGGGCAAGGAGGAATTGCTCCAGTGAAGAATCTTTTCTTAAAGAGGCAAAAGAATTACAAACTCGCTTCAAAAAAACAAAATTCTTAAGACAGCTTTTAGAAGAGTCTCCAAGATGGAGAGATCGAGTACCCTTAAAAATCACAAAGTCCAACCTCATAAATCTATGACAATGATATTCGCGAAAAATTGGCCGTTACTTATACAGGACAAAGATGTCCACAGTCATTTAGAACCACCAAAACCACCTCTAACATAGCTAACAGAAACCAAAGGTGTATACCGCTGTGGACAATGCAAAGCATGTCAATACATCAAGCCATCTAAAACAATAGAATGTAATATGAAAGAAGAAGGAAAGAAACAATGTCCTACGTTGGAAATTGATAATTAAAACATGACTTTTAATGATGAAACAGATATAAATAAAGATAATAAATGTGTAAAGAAAAGATTACTCTCAAAAAACCTAAATACAAGATAAAGGAATTGGAAGAGATAATACATGAACCCAAAAGACTATTAAACTAATAGACATTAATGTACGAAGACAAAATGTCTATGTAGACAGACCTAAGGAAAAATATACGTCTTGCTATAGATAAAGAAGTTTAATTACTTGGTGTATAGGTGGGGCTAGTAAATGTTGCAATAAAGTAATTTATAAATGTTGCAAAATTGCTGTAGCAACATGAAGAGCATAGACACATATCAGCACAATACTAAGTTTTTATTGGTAACAATTGTGATCATGCCAAGTTCCGACAATAATAATAGTCAGTCCAACAAAAAAACTATCTATCTATCTATCTATCAATCTGTCTGTCTATCTGTCTGTCAATCAATCTATCTATCTATCTATCTATCTATCTATCTATCTATCTATCTATCTATCTATCTCTTTCTATCTATCTATCTATCATCTATCTATCTATGTATTGCCTAAAACATAATCTTTATGATTCAGACAGTATATACTGTAAAGTGTCTGTCAATGAAATAAAGCTTAACGAAAGGAATACTATATTCCGGTCTGCCTACTGATGTCAAACATTACCTGAATTGCAGGCAATGCTGGAGAATGTGTTAGTGCTAGTTAGCGTTATAGATTACGAAGTTGAACTATTAGATATTGTCAGGATATTTATATCGGCAGACATTTTGTGCTCAGAATGAAATGAAAAGTGTATATTGCCAGAGTCACTCAGAACAGAGCGGACTCCATTTTGGATTTCAGGCAAGACAGACACAAAATTTCTTTCTTTTCTGTAACTAGCCACTAGCCTGAGGTAAGGAATGCATTATATAAACAAGTCAAGTGATAAGCAATGAAGCAGGGGGATGGAATGCTCTGTGTAAATGTTAATGGAATATAAATAATTTTAAACACAGACACTAGTGAGAGAAGACTAAGTAATTAATTTTACTTTCTAAATTTTACAAGGTCCCATTGTAAGTAAGGGGTGAAATTGAGTTTAGACATGTCAATCCTAGAAATTACGATCAAAGTCGTTGCCACAAAGACTGAGGCAAACGCTTTGAACTGACAGTAAATTTAAGTTATGGTAGTCATTTTAGATAAGTCAAATGACGTCAAAATCGTCTTCAGGAAAAGTTAACTCTTTCCTGGATAGGAAAGTTTAATTAGGCAATTGCGCCCTCTTTGGACCAAATATCTAAATTGCGATCTGGAGGTTGATCACACCTTCAGTATCCTATTGGTTCTACCAACTAATGACGTACAGAGAGTCGGGCCTTTTAAAAGTTAGGACAGTTATTTTATGAAATAGGTGCCCTCGAAGGCACAGTTGTACTCTATAGAGCTATTAGAATTTACCTGGAGGTTTCATCCTGTGCACGCCAGCACTAGACAGTATCTTCCGTTAGGAAGCGAACTCATCAGCTGACAATATTGACAATTGCCCCTCAAAGTAAAGACGATTTCCCCATATCGAATAGTTCGACCCAGCCCTCAAGGACCCCCTACCAGTTCAGGATTTAGGGATTACCTGGGTGTATCTAAGGTGTTTAGAAACAGAGTCTAAGGTGATTTTTTTTCTTCTTTTTCTAAACACCTTAGACACACCCAGAAAATCCCTAAATCCTGGACTGGTAGGGGGTCCTTGAGGCCTGGGTTGAGAACCCCTGGTCTAGAGGAACAATCCAATAAAATGGTGTTCCATTAGTTTAATTGTTCATCTGTTTGGATTTTGTCAGGTAATAATATATCAGGACGGAGAATCTAGGTACAAATTTTTGTTCTATGTATTGATTAAGACTCTAATGTGCTGCCGATAGAATTTTTGTATCGCAAAAAAATGCATCATTTATGTCACTGTTGTTAGAGTTGTTTTTAGACAATGGATTGAAAGAAAAAACATTTTGAATGTCCTCTGGATTTACGGTAGGGTCTAATAGCTTGTCCAAAAGGTCAGTCATTTGAATTGGCACATGAAAAATGCTTCCGTGAGATTAGGTATTTAAAACCAGTTTTTCACTTTACAAAATTAAACAGAGTGGAAGCCTAATGTAGCATAGATCATTAGGGCAGCAAAAGGGTTAACCATAATTTAGGAATATGAAAGAAGAAGGAAAGAAACAATGTCCTAAGTTGGAAATTGATAATTAAAACGTAACTTCTAATGATGAAACAGATATAAATAAAGATAATAAATGTGTAAAGAAAAGATTACTCTCAAAAAACCTAAATACGAGATAACGGAATTGGAAGAGATAATACATGAAACTAAAAGAGTATTAAACTAATAGACATTAATGTACGAAGACAAAATGTCTATGTAGACAGACCTAAGGAAAAAATATACGTCTTGCTATAGATATGGAAGTTTAATTACTTGGTGTATAGGTGGGGTTGTAAATGTTGCAATAAAGTCGTTTATAAATGTTGCAAAATTGCTGTAGCAACATGAAGAGCATAGACACATATCAGCACAATCCTAAGTTTTTATTGGTAACAATTGTGATCATGCCAAGTTCCAACAATAATAACAGTCAGTCCAACAAAAAAATATATCTATCTATCTATCCAGTATCTATCTATCTATCTATCTATCTATCTATCTATCTATCTATCTATCTATCCAGTATCGATCTATCTGTCTATCTATCTATCTATCTATCTATCTATCCAGTATCGATCTATCTGTCTATCTATCTATCTATCTATCTATCTATCTATCTATCTATCTATCTATACAGTGTCTGTCTATCTATCTATCTATCTATACAGTATCTATCTATTTATCTATCTATCTATCTATCTATCTATCTATCTATACAGTATCTATCTATCTATCTATCTATCTATCTATCTATCTATCTATCTATCTATCTATCCAGTATCTATCCAGTATCTATCTATCTATATATCTATCTATCTACCTATCTATCTATCAATCTATCTATACAGTATCTATCTATCTATCTATCTATCTATCTATCTATCTATACAGTATCTATCTATCTATCTATCTATCTATCTATCTATCAATCTATCTATACAGTATCTATCTATCTATCTATCTATCTATCTATCTATCTATCTATCTATCTATCTATCTATACAGTATCTATCTATCTATCTATCTATCTATCTATATATCAGCTATCTATCTATGTATTGCCTAAACCATAATCTTTATGATTCAGACAGTATATACTGTAAAGTGTCTGTGGCGAAACCGACCTCGCCACGTGTCCTTGGAGGGGGCTGCTTGCCCAGCTCCTGCCTGCTGACTATGGCCCCTGGGAGATTTGGCCCCTTAAATACAGTATTTGGGCATATTGTATTTTATTGTGCGGCTACTGGCCCTTTAAGCACAGTGAATGGACTTACTGAAACTTTTTGGACACTTCCTCTTCCCCTCCCCCGGATCCATTGTTCTCCAGCAGGGTGTTGTCCCAGGGACACTGCCAGACCAGTGGGAACTGGTCTGAGCAGGAAAAGCCATGCTTGCAAGTGAAAACAAAGGACTTCGACCTAACTGTTAAACCCCTGAACCTATTCAAGTGAAATTTTGGATATGTTTGTCCCCAAGTTATACTGGTTAAAATAATATGTTTTATGTATGTACGATGTTAACTCACAAAGTTATAAAAATGTATAAAAAGTGTAAATTTTCAGCTTGGAGATAATTGAGTAGATACAGTAATTGACTCAATTATCTCCTAAGCAGGGGGAGGAATATGCTGGGTGTGTTTCTATTGTCCCATTGTGTCTGATTGGCTGCTGTACTTGCATTGTATGTGTTGTAATGTGTTTATTGGTTGTTCTGCAAAATCCTGTGGGCAGTACTATGTTTTGTGGATTATGAATAAAAGAGGCTGTATGTGCCAGTACAGGGAGTTCCTGCTTAACCCTCAAAGTGAAGTGTTTTCTCATTATTGGGGGAGGATTTATTGTATGCTGTTCCAGTTTGACTGCTAGGAGTGTAAACCTATTCGTATGGTTTCCTATTCAACTGTCTACAGCATTCATATGCTTGAGAGGATTTATACGCTTCTCTGATTCGGTGGTTGTGGTGTCTGCTGCAGTGCTTGGAGTCCTCAGAAAACGCTAGGAGCATCCATTAACGGAGGTACCCAGTCAGGGTGCCAGGTGATCCGTTACAGTGTCTGTCAATGAAATAAAGCTTAACGAAAGGAATACTATTTTCCGGTCTGCCTACTGATGTCAAACATTACCTGAATTGCAGGCAATGCTGGAGAATGTGTTAGTGCTAGTTAGCGTTATAGATAAGATTACGAAGTTGAACTATTAGATATTGTCAGGATATTTATATCGGCAGACATTTTGTGCTCAGAATGAAATGAAAAGTGTATATTGCCAGAGTCACTCAGAACAGAGCGGACTCCATTTTGGATTTCAGGCAAGACAGACACAAAATGTCTTTCCTTTCTGTAACTAGCCTCTAGCCTGAGCTAAGGAATGCATTATATAAACAAGCCAAGTGATAAGCAATGATGCAGGGGGATGGAATGCTCTGTGTAAATGTTATAAATAATTTTAAACACAGACACTAGTGACAGAGAAGACTAAGTAATTAATTGTACTTTCTACATTTTACAAGGTCCCATTGTAAGTAAGGGGTGATATTGAGTTTAGACATGTCAATCCTAGAAATTACGATCAAAGTCGTTGCCACAAAGACTGTGGCAAACGCTTTGAACTGACAGCAAAAGTTATGGTAGTCATTTTAGATAAGTCAAATTACGTCAAAATCGTCTTCAGGAAAAGTTAACTCTTTCCTGGATAGGAAAGTTTAATTAGGCAATTGCGCCCTCTATGGACCAAATATCTAAATTGCGATCTGCAGGTTGATCACACCTTCAGTATCCTATTGGTTTTACCAATTAGTGACTTACAGAGAATCTGGCCTTTTAAAAGTTAGGACAGTTATTTTATGAGATAGGTGCCCTCGAAGGCACAGTTGTACTCTATAGAGCTATTAGAATTTACCGGGAGGTTTCGTTCTGTGAACGCCAGCACTAGACAGTATCTTCCGTTAGGAAGCGAACTCATCAGCTGACAATATTGACAATTGCCCCTCAAAGTAAAGTAAAGACGATTTCCCCATATCGAATAGTTCAACTTCGCAATCTTATCTATAATGCTAACTAGCACTAACAGATTCTCCAGCATTGCCTGCAATTCAGGTAATGTTTGGAGTCAGTAGGCAGACCGGAACATAGTATTCCTTTCATTAAGCTTTATTTCATTGACAGGCACCTTACAGTATATACTGTCTGAATCATAAAGATTATGGTTTAGGCAATACATATAGATAGATAGATAGATAGATAGATAGATAGATAGATAGATAGATAGATAGATAGATAGATAGATAGATAGATAGATAGTGGATAGATAGATAGGTAGATAGATAGATAGATAGATAGATAGTGGATAGATAGATAGGTAGATAGATAGATAGATAGATAGATAGATAGATATATACTGTATAGATAGATAGATGGATAGATAGGTAGATATATAGACAGATAGATAGATAGATAGATAGATAGATAGATAGATAGATAGATAGATAAATAGATACTGTATAGATAGATAGATGGATAGATAGATAGATAGATAGATAGATTGATTTTGTTGTTGGACTATTGTTATTGTAGGAACTTGGCATGATCACAATTGTTACCAATAAAAACTTAGTATTGTGCTGATATGTGTCTATGCTCTTCACGTTGCTACAGCAATTGCATACTTTATTGCAACATTTATAAACAACTTTATTAGAACATTTACTAGCGATTCAGACCAGCCCCACCTATACACCAAGTAATTAAATTTCTTTATCTAAAGCAAGACGTATATTTTTCCTTAGGTCTGTCTACATAGACATTTTGTCTTCGTACATTAATGTCTATTAGTTTAATAGTCTTTTGGGTTCATGTATTATCTCTTCCAATTCCTTTATCTTGTATTTAGGCTTTTTGAGAGTAATCTTTTCTTTACACATTTATTTTCTTTATTTATATCTGTTTCATCATTAAAAGTCATGTTTTAATTATCAATTTCCAACTTAGGACACTGTTTCTTTCCTTCTTCTTTCATATTCCTAAATCAGGGTTAACCCCTTCACTGCCCTAATGATCTATGCTACATTAGGTTTCCACTGTTTCATTTTGTAAAATACAATGTACTAACACCAAGAAAACGTATCAAATAAAACAATTTGCAAACTGTAGTGCTACAAAAATAGTATATATATATTTTTTTAAAATTCTTTATTTTTGCTGTGCATGGTTTAACATTCGTATAGCAGTAATGCCACAACAGCATTCAAAAACAATGGTTACAAGCACTTATTCACTAACTGCTGAGCAGCATCAGGGAAAACGCACAATTATTTTTTTTTTGTTAATAATACAAGCAAAATACAAGCTGGGTAACTACGTCTGCCATTGTAAATTATTTGTTGATAAGTAACAGTAGCTGAAGGTTGATTCTGTGTTAAGTGTCACGCTTTAGTGTCAGGGACATACGTTTCAGAAACATCCTAACGTGCGGTAGGTAAGACATTAGTTAACGTTATGATAGATTACACAGTGCAGGCTAAAGAGTATGCAGTTCTATTTCGGTTTCCAACTTAGCATTAAAGCAGGGTGCCACCGGGCAGAGCATCACAAAATTCCGCTATCTCCCTCATTCCGCATTAAACTTAAGTAAAAAAAATAACTATATACAAGGTTATATTCAGAGGTTGTGTATGTTAGTCAACGGATACTGTACATTATGCTTCATATCGTGAACGGCTGGGGTCACCACCAGCTCCATCTGAACGCAAAGCGTGGTCATAGTCCATGCCTAGGTGTGGGGAGAGTTCTTGGAGATTACCCTATGAGATCCTATAGTCCCGCCAGAGCTTCCCAGGTGATGGGCATGTTTGCGTGCCGTGTCTTGTAAGCCTTGGTGTGCAGTCGGGGGCTGTAGCACTGTGCGGTCAGTGGTTGTGGTTGCTTTCCGTTTCTTCTTCCAGCTCTGATCGTGGATGGGGCTTGCTCGGTCAGATGTGGCTCGGGGTGCACTTCGGGTATTGCCGCTTTGAATCAAGTACGTGGAAGAAGTGCTGGTTGTGGTGGTTGGTGCCTGTCAGCATGCATGTGCCAGTGTCGATTTGTGGGGGCTCAAGAGCCCTTAAGAACCTCCTGTAATTACAGCTCAGATTGTGTGTGTCTCATAGGGATCACCGATTCTGCGAAGTTGCAGTGCGGTCGGCGGCCATTTTGATGAGGCCGCGTGGTAGCCTGTCTCCTACGGCTTCGGGCCGCCCAGATGAGATGCAGAAGTGGTAGCCCGCCCGGTGGGGGCCGGGATGACCCCCCCGGCCCACGGGGGGGGGGGGTAACGGGACCAGGAGGGCGCCAGGCAAATGATAGTTGCTGTCGGGGTGGAGAGCGAGACAGCGGCCGTCCGCCCCACTCCCCTCCCGGGTAGGCCTCAATCTGCGAGCCCCAGAGTCTCTCACCAGGACCTAGGGCCACCCTTCTTCGGGCACCCCAGCTACACCGGGACACTCCTGGGCTTCTTGCCATGGACCCCCGGATCAGTATAAGCCGGGTAAGGTGGGTATATACCCTGAGTTCCTTCGATTCCTCGGGGAGCCCTTGTTATATGCAAAGCAACTAAAATGATATCAATGGGATATATTACAACCCAAATGGCAACGTTCACCATGAATACAAAAATCTACTCTATCATCTCTGGAATCTCTCTGCTGGGAATCTCTAAAATAGAAAATAAAGTGACTACTGAATAAGCCTCATAGAGTCTCAATATAAAATCTGTTTAGGGTTCATTTACTAAACAGTGAATTTTAGTGAACTAAAATCCGAATCTGCAAACGTCAAACATACTAAAATAACCAAGTAATTTCCAGGCACCCAGACCACTTCTGCCCATTGGAGTGGTCTTGGTGACAACTCCCACTACTCCTAACCCTGCAAGTGTAATTATTGCAGTTTTTTTATAAACTGCAATAATTACCTTGCAGGGTTAACTCATCCTCTAGTGGCTGTCTACTAGACAGCCACTAGAGGGAACTTCCTGGACCCTAGCACAGATTATCTGTGCTAGAGCGTCGCTGGACGTCCTCACGCTGTGTGAGGACCTCCAGCGTCGCTCTATTCCCCATAGAGAAGCATTGAAATTCATTTTCATTGCTTTCCTATGGGGTGCACCAATGAGCATGCGCGGCATTGCCGCGCAAGCGCATTGGGACTCCTCGGCCGGTGGGCGGGATCAGTCTCGACAGAGGAAGAAGGTGGAGTGGCGGGGAGGAGCAGGCAGCGACGTGGGACATGTCGCTGCCTGAGGTAAGTGACTGAAGGGGTTTTCACCTTTTCAGTAACCGGGGATTGTGGGTTGGGAGGGAGAGGGACACTCCAGTGCCAGGAAAACGGATTGTTTTCCTGGCACTGGAGTTTCCCTTTAAAGGTGAGTTGTAACTTCTCTGGAAATTGACCTAATAAATGCAATACTGAAAATCACCTACAACTGGTGTTAACATTTTTTTGTGAGATTTTTCATGTTCTTTTATTGTTAAAGATTTATCAAATAACATAATAATCCAGTTCAGACAAGGCACACAGTGCAAATGAAGAAGAGAAATAGATACATTGTTTCATTTCTCCTTTTCTCTATACGCTCTCTCTATATTGACTGCCAGGTGTAAAGGGCGGAGCTTATAACAATGATTGACAGGGAGCTAAGATGGAGGCGGCTCACTCTATACTGACTGCCAGGTGTAAAGGGCGGAGCTTATAACAATGATTGACAGGGAGCTAAGATGTTGGTGGCTCTCTCTATACTGACTGCCAGGTGTAAAGGGCGGAGCTTATAACAATGACTGATAGGGAGCTAAGATGGAGGTGGCTCTCTCTATACTGACTGCCAGGTGTAAAGGGCGGAACTTATAACAATGACTGACAGGGAGCTAAGATGAAGGCGGCTCTCTCTATACTGACTGCCAGGTGTAAAGGGCGGAGCTTATAACAATGATTGACAGGGAGCTAAGATGGAGGCGTCTCTCTCTATACTGACTGCCAGGTGTAAAGGGAGGAGCTTATAACTAGAAAAGCTACAATTTCTGAGGAAATTGTGTGAAGTGTTCTTGCCTCCATCAGTAGTCGACAACTGGAGTGGGCGGAGTAACTGTTATTATTTATTTATATAGCACATTTAATTGCAACGTTGTTGCCCAAAGTGCTTTACAGTTACATTAAAACATACAGTTATAAAAACATTAGCAGGTGCAAAAGGCCCTGTCTATGACATCCTGATTTTTCAGCTTTTGCCAGCTCCCACTCTAGCTTTGCCATTCATTCCTATGGGACAAATTTCGCCACAAGAACGACGATATTCCGTGAACCATTCGGCGAAACGTTCCACAAAGTAATAGCAATCCGATCGGGAACAATCTGCACGTTTTGGTAAATTTTCATCTATGTAGTGTAAAAACTGTGGGAGGAGTTAGGGTGGCAAATTTGGCTATAATAACAATAATAATAACTAGAAAAGCTACAATTTCTGGGGAAATTGTGTGAAGTGTTCTTGCATCCACCAGTAGTCTACAACTGGAGTGGGCGGAGTAACTGTCATCATTTATATAGCACATTTAATTGCAATGTTGTTGCACAGTTACTTTAAACCATACATTTATAAAAACATTAACAGATGTGCAAAAGGCCCTGTCTATGACATCACTTGCTGCTGCAGCCTTGCACAGGTCAGAGAATTTTGGCAGTTGCCATCTTCAAATGGTCATATTTTAAAAACTATAAATCCTACAGCGAAGAGCTTTATATTGTGAGAATCACAAGACCCAGACCTACATTTTGATGCATAGTATGTCTCTGCAATATTAACAATGAAGGCACAGTCGCAGTTTAGAAATTGCCCTTCAAATGTGAGCTTTGCAGAGTGGAGTTTCAATGAATGTCAATGGACTGCATGAGTTGCAAACAAATGGTCATATTGTGAAAACTATAAGGACTATGGCTTAGCCGTGGACATTTTTAGTTGCAGCAGAGATAGCTGAACGTTTTGATATAAGATTTGTGTAGGTGGGCCTGAAAATGAGGGAGTGGTGGCAGTTTAGAAATCATGTCCTGATTTTTCAGCTTTTGCCAGCTCCCACTCTAGCTTTGCCATTCATTCCTATGGGACAAATTTCGCCACGAGAACGACGATATTCCGAGAACCATTCGGCGAAACGTTCCACAAAGTAATAGCAATCCGATCGGGAACAATCTGCACGTTTTGGTATAATTTTGTCTATGTAGTGTAAAAACTGTGGGAGGAGTTAGGGTGGCAAATTTGGCTATAATAAGAATAATAATAATAACTAGAAAAGCTACAATTTCTGGGGAAATTGTGAAGTGTTCTTGCCTCCACCAGTAGTATACAACTGGAGTGGGCGGAGTAACTGTTATTATTTATTTATATAGCACATTTAATTGCAACGTTGTTGCACAGTTACATTAAAACATACAGTTATAAAAACATTAGCAGGTGCAAATGGCCCTGTCTATGACATCACTTGCTGCTGCAGCCTTGCACAGGTCAGAGTATTTTTGTGGTTGCCATCTTCAAACGGTCGTATTTTAAAAACTATAAATCCTACAGTGAAGAGCTTTATATTGTGAGAATCACAAGACCCAGACCTACATTTTGATGTATAGTATGTCTCTGAGATATTAACAAGGAAGGCACAGTCGCAGTTTAGAAATTGCCCTTCAAATGTGAGCTTTGCAGAGTGGCGTTTCTATGAATGTCAATGGACTGCGTGAGTTGCAAACAAATGGTCATATTGCGAAAACAATCAGGACTATGGCTTAGCCGTGGACATTTTTAGTGGCAGCAGGGATAGCTGAACGTTTTGATATAAGATTTGTGTAGGTGGGCTTGAAAATGAGGGAGTAGTGGCAGTTTAGAAATCATGTCCTGATTTTTCAGCTTTTGCCAGCTCCCACTCTAGCTTTGCCATTCATTCCTATGGGACAAATTTCGCCACAACAACGACGATATTCCGAGAACCATTCAGCGAAACGTTTCACAAAGTAATAGCAACGCGATCGGGAACAATCTGCACGTTTTGGTGAATTTTTGTCTATGTAGTGTAAAAACTGTGGGAGGAGTTAGGGTGGCAAATTTGGCTATAATAAGAATAAGAATAATAACTAGAAAAGCTACAATTTCTGGGGAAATTGTGTGAAGTGTTCTTGCCTCCATCAGTAGTCTACAACTAGAGTGGGCGGAGTAACTGTTAGTATTTATTTATATAGCACATTTAATTGCAATGTTGTTGCCCAAAGTGCTTCACAGTTACATTAAAACATACAGTTATAAAAAATTAGCAGGTGTAAAAGGCTTTGTCTATGACATCACTTGCTGCTGCAGCCTTGCACAGGTCAGAGTATTTTGGCGGTTGCCATCTTCAAATGGTTTTATTTTAAAAACTATAATTCCTACAGTGAAGAGCTTTATATTGTGAGAATCACAAGACCCAGACCTACATTTTGATGTATAGTATGTCTCTGAGATATTAACAATGAAGGTACAGTCGCAGTTTAGAAATTGCCCTTCAAATGTGAGCTTTGCAGAGTGGAGTTTCAATGAATGTCAATGGAAGGCGTGAGTTGCAAACAAATGGTCATATTGTGAAAACTATCAGGACTATGGCTTAGCCGTGGACATTTCTAGTGGCAGCAGGGATAGCTGAACGTTTTGATATAAGATTTGTGTAGGTGGGCCTGAAAATGAGGGAGTGGTGGCAGTTTAGAAATCATGTCCTGATTTTTCAGCTTTTGCCAGCTCCCACTCTAGCTTTGCCATTCATTCCTATGGGACAAATTTCGCCACAAGAACGACGATATTCCGTGAACCATTCGGCGAAACGTTCCACAAAGTAATAGCAATCCGATCGGGAACAATCTGCACAATTTGGTATATTTTTGTCTATGTAGTGTAAAAACTGTGGGAGGAGTTAGGGTGGCAAATTTGGCTATAATAAGAATAATAAGAATAATAATAATAATATATATGTGAGATAACATTAAGTGGTCTTGCTATGCAAGAACACTTAATAATAATAATAATATATATGTGAGATAACATTAAGTGGTCTTGCTATGCAAGAACACTTAATAATATATATGTGAGATAACATTAAGTGGTCTTGCTATGCAAGAACACTTAACTAGAAAAGCTACAATTTCTGGGGAAATTGTGTGAAGTGTTCTTGCATCCACCAGTAGTCTACAACTGGAGTGGGCGGAGTAATTGTTATCATTTATATAGCACATTTAATTGCAACGTTGTTGCCCAAAGTGCTTCACAGTTACATTAAAACATACAGTTATAAAAACATTAGCAGGTGCAAAAGTCCCTGTCTATGACATCACGTGCTGCTGCAGCCTTGCACAGGTCAGAGTATTTTTGCGGTTGCCATCTTCAAACGGTCGTATTTTAAAAACTATAAATCCTACAGTGAAGAGCTTTATATTGTGAGAATCACAAGACCCAGACCTACATTTTGATGTATAGTATGTCTCTGAAATATTAACAATGAAGGCACAGTCGCAGTTTAGAAATTGCCCTTCAAATGTGAGCTTTGCAGAGTGGAGTTTCAATGAATGTCAATGGACTGCGTGAGTTGCAAACAAATGGTCATATTGTGAAAACTATCAGGACTATGGCTTAGCTGTGGACATTTTTAGTGGCAGCAGGGATAGCTGAACATTTTGATATAAGATTTGTGTAGGTGGGCCTGAAAATGAGGGAGTGGTGGCAGTTTAGAAATCATGTCCTGATTTTTCAGCTTTTGCCAGCTCCCACTCTAGCTTTGCCATTCATTCCTATGGGACAAATTTCGCCACAAGAACGACGATATTCCGTGAACCATTCGGCGAAACGTTCCACAAAGTAATAGCAATCCGATCGGGAACAATCTGCACAATTTGGTATATTTTTGTCTATGTAGTGTAAAAACTGTGGGAGGAGTTAGGGTGGCAAATTTGGCTATAATAAGAATAATAAGAATAATAATAATAATATATATGTGAGATAACATTAAGTGGTCTTGCTATGCAAGAACACTTAATAATAATAATAATATATATGTGAGATAACATTAAGTGGTCTTGCTATGCAAGAACACTTAATAATATATATGTGAGATAACATTAAGTGGTCTTGCTATGCAAGAACACTTAACTAGAAAAGCTACAATTTCTGGGGAAATTGTGTGAAGTGTTCTTGCATCCACCAGTAGTCTACAACTGGAGTGGGCGGAGTAATTGTTATCATTTATATAGCACATTTAATTGCAACGTTGTTGCCCAAAGTGCTTCACAGTTACATTAAAACATACAGTTATAAAAACATTAGCAGGTGCAAAAGTCCCTGTCTATGACATCACGTGCTGCTGCAGCCTTGCACAGGTCAGAGTATTTTTGCGGTTGCCATCTTCAAACGGTCGTATTTTAAAAACTATAAATCCTACAGTGAAGAGCTTTATATTGTGAGAATCACAAGACCCAGACCTACATTTTGATGTATAGTATGTCTCTGAAATATTAACAATGAAGGCACAGTCGCAGTTTAGAAATTGCCCTTCAAATGTGAGCTTTGCAGAGTGGAGTTTCAATGAATGTCAATGGACTGCGTGAGTTGCAAACAAATGGTCATATTGTGAAAACTATCAGGACTATGGCTTAGCTGTGGACATTTTTAGTGGCAGCAGGGATAGCTGAACATTTTGATATAAGATTTGTGTAGGTGGGCCTGAAAATGAGGGAGTGGTGGCAGTTTAGAAATCATGTCCTGATTTTTCAGCTTTTGCCAGCTCCCACTCTAGCTTTGCCATTCATTCCTATGGGACAAATTTCGCCACAAGAACGATGATATTCCGTGAACCATTTGGGGAAACGTTCCACAAAGTAATAGCAATCCGATCGGGAACAATCTGTACGTTTTGGTAAATTTTTGTCTATGTAGTGTAAAAACTGTGGGAGGAGTTAGGGTGGCAAATTTGGCTATAATAAGAATAATAATAACTAGAAAAGCTACAATTTCTGGGGAAATTGTGTGAAGTGTTCTTGCCTTCACCAGTAGTCTATAACTGGAATGGGCGGAGTAACTGTTATTATTTATTTATATAGCATATTTAATTGCAACGTTGTTGCCCAAAGTGCTTCACAGTTACATTAAAACATACAGTTATAAAAACATTAGCAGGTGCAAAAGTCCCTGTCTATGACATCACGTGCTGCTGCAGCCTTGCACAGGTCAGTGTATTTTTGCGGTTGCCATCTTCAAACGGTCGTATTTTAAAAACTATAAATCCTACAACGAAGAGCTTTACATTGTGAGAATCACAAGACCCAGACCTACATTTTGATGTATAGTATGTCTCTGAGATATTAACAATGAAGACACAGTCGCAGTTTAGAAATTGCCCTTCAAATGTGAGCTTTGCAGAGTGGAGTTTCAATGAATGTCAATGGACTGCGTGAGTTGCAAACAAATGGTCATATTGTGAAATCTATCAGGACTATGGCTTAGCTGTGGACATTTTTAGTGGCAGCAGGGATAGCTGAATGTTTTGATATAAGATTTGTGTAGGTGGGCCTGAAAATGAGGGAGTGGTGGCAGTTTAGAAATCATGTCCTGATTTTTCAGCTTTTGCCAGCTCCCACTCTAGCTTTGCCATTCATTCCTATGGGACAAATTTCGCCACAAGAACGACGATATTCCGTGAACCATTCGGCGAAACGTTCCACAAAGTAATAGCAATCCGATCGGGAACAATCTGCACGTTTTGGTAAATTTTCATCTATGTAGTGTAAAAACTGTGGGAGGAGTTAGGGTGGCAAATTTGGCTATAATAAGAATAATAATAACTAGAAAAGGTACAATTTCTGGGGAAATTGTGTGAAGTGTTCTTGCCTCCACCAGTAGTCTACAACTGGAGTGGGCGGAGTAACTATTATCATTTATATAGCACATTTAATTGCAATGTTGTTGCACAGTTACATTAAACCATACATTTATAAAAACATTAGCAGGTGTGAAAAAAGCTTTGTCTATGACATCACTTGCTGCTGCAGCCTTGCACAGGTCAGAGTATTTTGGCAGTTGCCATCTTCAAACGGTCGTATTTTAAAAACTATAAATCCTACAGCGAAGAGCTTTATATTGTGAGAATCACAAGACCCAGACATACATTTTGATGTATAGTATGTCTCTGAGATATTAACAATGAAGGAACAGTCGCAGTTTAGAAATTGCCCTTCAAATGTGAGCTTTGCAGAGTGGAGTTTCAATGAATGTTAATGGACGGCGTGAGTTGCAAACAAATGGTCATATTGTGAAAACTATCAGGACTATGGCTTAGCCGTTGACATTTATAGTGGCAGTTGGGATAGCTGAACGTTTTGATATAAGATTTGTGTAGGTGGGCCTGAAAATGAGGGAGTGGTGGCAGTTTAGAAATCATGTCCTGATTTTTCAACTTTTGCCAGCTCCCACTCTAGCTTTGCCATTCATTCCTATGGGACAAATTTCGCCACAAGAGCGACGATATTCCGAGAACCATTCGGCGAAACGTTCCACAAATTAATAGCAATCCGATCGGGAACAATCTGCACGTTTTGGTATATTTTTGTCTATGTAGTGTAAAAACTGTGGGAGGAGTTAGGGTGGCAAATTTGGCTATAATAATAATAATAATATATATGTGAGATAACAGTAAGTGGTCTTGCTATGCAAGAACACTTAACTAGAAAAGCTACAATTTCTGGGGAAATTGTGTGAAGTGTTCTTGCATCCACCAGTAGTCTACAACTGGAGTGGGCGGAGTAACTGTCATCATTTATATAGCACATTTAATTGCAATGTTGTTGCACAGTTACTTTAAACCATACATTTATAAAAACATTAACAGATGTGCAAAAGGCCCTGTCTATGACATCACTTGCTGCTGCAGCCTTGCACAGGTCAGAGAATTTTGGCAGTTGCCATCTTCAAATGGTCATATTTTAAAAACTATAAATCCTACAGCGAAGAGCTTTATATTGTGAGAATCACAAGACCCAGACCTACATTTTGATGCATAGTATGTCTCTGCAATATTAACAATGAAGGCACAGTCGCAGTTTAGAAATTACCCTTCAAATGTGAGCTTTGCATAGTGGAGTTTCAATGAATGTCAATGGACTGCGTGAGTTGCAAACAAATGGTCATATTGTGAAAACTATAAGGACTATGGCTTAGCTGTGGACATTTTTAGTGGCAGCAGGGATAGCTGAACGTTTTGATATAAGATTTGTGTAGGTGGGCCTGAAAATGAGGGAGTGATGGCAGTTTAGAAATCATGTCCTGATTTTTCAGCTTTTGCCAGCTCCCACTCTAGCTTTGCCATTCATTCCTATGGGACAAATTTCGCCACAAGAACGACGATATTCCGTGAACCATTCGGCGAAACGTTCCACAAAGTAATAGCAATCCGATCGGGAACAATCTGCACGTTTTGGTATATTTTTGTCTATGTAGTGTAAAAACTGTGGGAGGAGTTAGGGTGGCAAATTTGGCTATAATAAGAATAATAATAATAACTAGAAAAGCTACAATTTCTGGGGAAATTGTGTGAAGTGTTCTTGCCTCCATCAGTAGTCTACAACTAAGTGGGCGGAGTAACTGTTAGTATTTATTTATATAGCACATTTAATTGCAATGTTGTTGCCCAAAGTGCTTCACAGTTACATTAAAACATACAGTTATAAAAAATTAGCAGGTGTAAAAGGCTTTGTCTATGACATCACTTGCTGCTGCAGCCTTGCACAGGTCAGAGTATTTTGGCGGTTGCCATCTTCAAACGGTCGTATTTAAAAAACTATAAATCCTACAGTGAAGAGCTTTATATTGTGAGAATCACAAGACCCAGACCTACATTTTGATGTATAGTATGTCTCTGGAATATTAACAATGAAGGCACAGTCGCAGTTTAGAAATTGCCCTTCAAATGTGAGCTTTGCAGAGTGGAGTTTCAATGAATGTCAATGGAAGGCGTGAGTTGCAAACAAATGGTCATATTGTGAAAACTATCAGGACTATGGCTTAGCCGTGGACATTTCTAGTGGCAGCAGGGATAGCTGAACGTTTTGATATAAGATTTGTGTAGGTGGGCCTGAAAATGAGGGAGTGGTGGCAGTTTAGAAATCATGTCCTGATTTTTCAGCTTTTGCCAGCTCCCACTCTAGCTTTGCCATTCATTCCTATGGGACAAATTTCGCCACAAGAACGACGATATTCCGTGAACCATTCGGCGAAACGTTCCACAAAGTAATAGCAATCCGATCGGGAACAATCTGCACGTTTTGGTATATTTTTGTCTATGTGGTGTAAAAACTGTGGGAGGAGTTAGGGTGGCAAATTTGGCTATAATAAGAATAATAAGAACTAGAAAAGCTACAATTTCTGGGGAAATTGTGTGAAGTGTTCTTGCCTCCATCAGTAGTCTACAACTAGAGTGGGCGGAGTAACTGTTAGTATTTATTTATATAGCACATTTAATTGAAATGTTGTTGCCCAAAGTGCTTCACAGTTACATTAAAACATACAGTTATAAAAAATTAGCAGGTGTAAAAGGCTTTGTCTATGACATCACTTGCTGCTGCAGCCTTGCACAGGTCAGAGTATTTTGGCGGTTGCCATCTTCAAACGGTCGTATTTTAAAAACTATAATTCCTACAGTGAAGAGCTTTATATTGTGAGAATCACAAGACCCAGACCTACATTTTGATGTATAGTATGTCTCTTAGATATTAACAATGAAGGCACAGTCGCAGTTTAGAAATTGCCCTTCAAATGTGTGCTTTGCAGAGTGGAGTTTCAATGAATGTCAATGGAAGGCGTGAGTTGCAAACAAATGGTCATATTGTGAAAACTATCAGAACTATGGCTTAGCCGTGGACATTTCTAGTGGCAGCAGGGATAGCTGAACGTTTTGATATAAGATTTGTGTAGGTGGGCCTGAAAATGAGGGAGTGGTGGCAGTTTAGAAATCATGTCCTGATTTTTCAGCTTTTGCCAGCTCCCACTCTAGCTTTGCCATTCATTCCTATGGGACAAATTTCGCCACAAGAACGACGATATTCCGTGAACCATTCGGCGAAACGTTCCACAAAGTAATAGCAATCCGATCGGGAACAATCTGCACGTTTTGGTATATTTTTGTCTATGTAGTGTAAAAACTGTGGGAGGAGTTAGGGTGGCAAATTTGGCTATAATAAGAATAATAAGAATAATAATAATAATATATATGTGAGATAACATTAAGTGGTCTTGCTATGCAAGAACACTTAATAATAATAATAATATATATGTGAGATAACATTAAGTGGTCTTGCTATGCAAGAACACTTAATAACTAGAAAAGCTACAATTTCTGGGGAAATTGTGTGAAGTGTTCTTGCCTCCACCAGTAGTCTACAACTGGAGTGGGCGGAGTAATTGTTATCATTTATATAGCACATTTAATTGCAACGTTGTTGCCCAAAGTGCTTCACAGTTACATTAAAACATACAGTTATAAAAACATTAGCAGGTGCAAAAGTCTCTGTCTATGACATCACTTGCTGCTGCAGCCTGGCACAGGTCAGAGTATTTTGGCGGTAGCCATCTTCAAAACGGTCGTATTTTAAAAACTATAAATCCTACAGTGAAGAGCTTTATATTGTGAGAATCACAAGACCCAGACCTACATTTTGATGTATTGTATGTCTCTGAGATATTAACAATGAAGGCACAGTCGCAGTTTAGAAATTACCCTTCAAATGTGAGCTTTGCATAGTGGAGTTTCAATGAATGTCAATGGACTGCGTGAGTTGCAAACAAATGGTCATATTGTGAAAACTATAAGGACTATGGCTTAGCTGTGGACATTCTTAGTGGCAGCAGGGATAGCTGAACGTTTTGATATAAGATTTGTGTAGGTGGGCCTGAAAATGAGGGAGTGATGGCAGTTTAGAAATCATGTCCTGATTTTTCAGCTTTTGCCAGCTCCCACTCTAGCTTTGCCATTCATTCCTATGGGACAAATTTCGCCACAAGAACGACGATATTCCGTGAACCATTCAGCGAAACGTTCCACAAAGTAATAGCAATCCGATCGGGAACAATCTGCACGTTTTGGTAAATTTTTGTCTATGTAGTGTAAAAACTGTGGGAGGAGTTAGGGTGGCAAATTTGGCTATAATAAGAATAAGAATAAGAATAATATATATGTGAGATAACATTAAGTGGTCTTGCTATGCAAGAACACTTAATAACTAGAAAAGCTAAAATTTCTGGGGAAATTGTGTGAAGTGTTCTTGCCTCCACCAGTAGTCTACAATTGGAGTGGGCGGAGTAACTATTATCGTTTATATAGCACATTTAATTGCAACGTTGTTGCACAGTTACATTAAAACATACATTTATAAAAATATTAGCAGGTGTGAAAAAGGCTTTGTCTATGACATCACTTGCTGCTGCAGCCTTGCACAGGTCAGAGTATTTTTGCGGTTGCCATCTTCAAACGGTCGTATTTTAAAAACTATAAATCTTACAGTGAAGAGCTTTATATTGTGAGAATCACAAGACCCAGACCTACATTTTGATGTATAGTATGTCTCTGCAATGTTAACAATGAAGGCACAGTCGCAGTTTAGAAATTGCCCTTCAAATGTGAGCTTTGCAGAGTGGAGTTTCAATGAATGTCAATGGGTGGCGTGAGTTGCAAACAAATGGTCATATTGTGAAAACTATAAGGATTCGGCGAAACGTTCCACAAAGTAATAGCAATCCGATCGGGAACAATCTGCACGTTTTGGTAAATTTTCGTCTATGTAGTGTAAAAACTGTGGGAGGAGTTAGGGTGGCAAATTTGGCTATAATAAGAATAAGAATAAGAATAATAACTAGAAAAGCTACAATTTCTGGGGAAATTGTGAAGTGTTCTTGCCTCCACCAGTAGTCTACAACTGGAGTGGGCGGAGTAACTGTTATTATTTATTTATATAGCACATTTAATTGCAACGTTGTTGACCAAAGTGCTTCACAGTTACATTAAAACATACAGTTATACAAACCATTAGCAGGTGCAAAATGCCCTGTCTATGACATCACTTGCTGCTGCAGCCTTGCACAGGTCAGAGTATTTTTGCGGTTGCCATCTTCAAACGGTCGTATTTTAAAAACTATAAATCCTACAGTGAAGAGCTTTATATTGTGAGAATCACAAGACCCAGACCTATTTTTCAGCTTTTGCCAGCTCCCACTCTAGCTTTGCCATTCATTCCTATGGGACAAATTTCGCCACAAGAACGACGATATTCCGTGAACCATTCGGCGAAACGTTCCACAAAGTAATAGCAATCCGATCGGGAACAATCTGCACGTTTTGGTATATTTTTGTCTATGTAGTGTAAAAACTGTGGGAGGAGTTAGGGTGGCAAATTTGGCTATAATAAGAATAATAATAATAACTAGAAAAGCTACAATTTCTGGGGAAATTGTGTGAAGTGTTCTTGCCTCCATCAGTAGTCTACAACTAAGTGGGCGGAGTAACTGTTAGTATTTATTTATATAGCACATTTAATTGCAATGTTGTTGCCCAAAGTGCTTCACAGTTACATTAAAACATACAGTTATAAAAAATTAGCAGGTGTAAAAGGCTTTGTCTATGACATCACTTGCTGCTGCAGCCTTGCACAGGTCAGAGTATTTTGGCGGTTGCCATCTTCAAACGGTCGTATTTAAAAAACTATAAATCCTACAGTGAAGAGCTTTATATTGTGAGAATCACAAGACCCAGACCTACATTTTGATGTATAGTATGTCTCTGGAATATTAACAATGAAGGCACAGTCGCAGTTTAGAAATTGCCCTTCAAATGTGAGCTTTGCAGAGTGGAGTTTCAATGAATGTCAATGGAAGGCGTGAGTTGCAAACAAATGGTCATATTGTGAAAACTATCAGGACTATGGCTTAGCCGTGGACATTTCTAGTGGCAGCAGGGATAGCTGAACGTTTTGATATAAGATTTGTGTAGGTGGGCCTGAAAATGAGGGAGTGGTGGCAGTTTAGAAATCATGTCCTGATTTTTCAGCTTTTGCCAGCTCCCACTCTAGCTTTGCCATTCATTCCTATGGGACAAATTTCGCCACAAGAACGACGATATTCCGTGAACCATTCGGCGAAACGTTCCACAAAGTAATAGCAATCCGATCGGGAACAATCTGCACGTTTTGGTATATTTTTGTCTATGTGGTGTAAAAACTGTGGGAGGAGTTAGGGTGGCAAATTTGGCTATAATAAGAATAATAAGAACTAGAAAAGCTACAATTTCTGGGGAAATTGTGTGAAGTGTTCTTGCCTCCATCAGTAGTCTACAACTAGAGTGGGCGGAGTAACTGTTAGTATTTATTTATATAGCACATTTAATTGAAATGTTGTTGCCCAAAGTGCTTCACAGTTACATTAAAACATACAGTTATAAAAAATTAGCAGGTGTAAAAGGCTTTGTCTATGACATCACTTGCTGCTGCAGCCTTGCACAGGTCAGAGTATTTTGGCGGTTGCCATCTTCAAACGGTCGTATTTTAAAAACTATAATTCCTACAGTGAAGAGCTTTATATTGTGAGAATCACAAGACCCAGACCTACATTTTGATGTATAGTATGTCTCTGAGATATTAACAATGAAGGCACAGTCGCAGTTTAGAAATTGCCCTTCAAATGTGTGCTTTGCAGAGTGGAGTTTCAATGAATGTCAATGGAAGGCGTGAGTTGCAAACAAATGGTCATATTGTGAAAACTATCAGAACTATGGCTTAGCCGTGGACATTTCTAGTGGCAGCAGGGATAGCTGAACGTTTTGATATAAGATTTGTGTAGGTGGGCCTGAAAATGAGGGAGTGGTGGCAGTTTAGAAATCATGTCCTGATTTTTCAGCTTTTGCCAGCTCCCACTCTAGCTTTGCCATTCATTCCTATGGGACAAATTTCGCCACAAGAACGACGATATTCCGTGAACCATTCGGCGAAACGTTCCACAAAGTAATAGCAATCCGATCGGGAACAATCTGCACGTTTTGGTATATTTTTGTCTATGTAGTGTAAAAACTGTGGGAGGAGTTAGGGTGGCAAATTTGGCTATAATAAGAATAATAAGAATAATAATAATAATATATATGTGAGATAACATTAAGTGGTCTTGCTATGCAAGAACACTTAATAATAATAATAATATATATGTGAGATAACATTAAGTGGTCTTGCTATGCAAGAACACTTAATAACTAGAAAAGCTACAATTTCTGGGGAAATTGTGTGAAGTGTTCTTGCCTCCACCAGTAGTCTACAACTGGAGTGGGCGGAGTAATTGTTATCATTTATATAGCACATTTAATTGCAACGTTGTTGCCCAAAGTGCTTCACAGTTACATTAAAACATACAGTTATAAAAACATTAGCAGGTGCAAAAGTCTCTGTCTATGACATCACTTGCTGCTGCAGCCTGGCACAGGTCAGAGTATTTTGGCGGTAGCCATCTTCAAAACGGTCGTATTTTAAAAACTATAAATCCTACAGTGAAGAGCTTTATATTGTGAGAATCACAAGACCCAGACCTACATTTTGATGTATTGTATGTCTCTGAGATATTAACAATGAAGGCACAGTCGCAGTTTAGAAATTACCCTTCAAATGTGAGCTTTGCATAGTGGAGTTTCAATGAATGTCAATGGACTGCGTGAGTTGCAAACAAATGGTCATATTGTGAAAACTATAAGGACTATGGCTTAGCTGTGGACATTCTTAGTGGCAGCAGGGATAGCTGAACGTTTTGATATAAGATTTGTGTAGGTGGGCCTGAAAATGAGGGAGTGATGGCAGTTTAGAAATCATGTCCTGATTTTTCAGCTTTTGCCAGCTCCCACTCTAGCTTTGCCATTCATTCCTATGGGACAAATTTCGCCACAAGAACGACGATATTCCGTGAACCATTCAGCGAAACGTTCCACAAAGTAATAGCAATCCGATCGGGAACAATCTGCACGTTTTGGTAAATTTTTGTCTATGTAGTGTAAAAACTGTGGGAGGAGTTAGGGTGGCAAATTTGGCTATAATAAGAATAAGAATAAGAATAATATATATGTGAGATAACATTAAGTGGTCTTGCTATGCAAGAACACTTAATAACTAGAAAAGCTAAAATTTCTGGGGAAATTGTGTGAAGTGTTCTTGCCTCCACCAGTAGTCTACAATTGGAGTGGGCGGAGTAACTATTATCGTTTATATAGCACATTTAATTGCAACGTTGTTGCACAGTTACATTAAAACATACATTTATAAAAATATTAGCAGGTGTGAAAAAGGCTTTGTCTATGACATCACTTGCTGCTGCAGCCTTGCACAGGTCAGAGTATTTTTGCGGTTGCCATCTTCAAACGGTCGTATTTTAAAAACTATAAATCTTACAGTGAAGAGCTTTATATTGTGAGAATCACAAGACCCAGACCTACATTTTGATGTATAGTATGTCTCTGCAATGTTAACAATGAAGGCACAGTCGCAGTTTAGAAATTGCCCTTCAAATGTGAGCTTTGCAGAGTGGAGTTTCAATGAATGTCAATGGGTGGCGTGAGTTGCAAACAAATGGTCATATTGTGAAAACTATAAGGATTCGGCGAAACGTTCCACAAAGTAATAGCAATCCGATCGGGAACAATCTGCACGTTTTGGTAAATTTTCGTCTATGTAGTGTAAAAACTGTGGGAGGAGTTAGGGTGGCAAATTTGGCTATAATAAGAATAAGAATAAGAATAATAACTAGAAAAGCTACAATTTCTGGGGAAATTGTGAAGTGTTCTTGCCTCCACCAGTAGTCTACAACTGGAGTGGGCGGAGTAACTGTTATTATTTATTTATATAGCACATTTAATTGCAACGTTGTTGACCAAAGTGCTTCACAGTTACATTAAAACATACAGTTATACAAACCATTAGCAGGTGCAAAATGCCCTGTCTATGACATCACTTGCTGCTGCAGCCTTGCACAGGTCAGAGTATTTTTGCGGTTGCCATCTTCAAACGGTCGTATTTTAAAAACTATAAATCCTACAGTGAAGAGCTTTATATTGTGAGAATCACAAGACCCAGACCTATTTTTCAGCTTTTGCCAGCTCCCACTCTAGCTTTGCCATTCATTCCTATGGGACAAATTTCGCCACAAGAACGACGATATTCCGTGAACCATTCGGCGAAACGTTCCACAAAGTAATAGCAATCCGATCGGGAACAATCTGCACGTTTTGGTATATTTTTGTCTATGTAGTGTAAAAACTGTGGGAGGAGTTAGGGTGGCAAATTTGGCTATAATAAGAATAATAATAATAACTAGAAAAGCTACAATTTCTGGGGAAATTGTGTGAAGTGTTCTTGCCTCCATCAGTAGTCTACAACTAAGTGGGCGGAGTAACTGTTAGTATTTATTTATATAGCACATTTAATTGCAATGTTGTTGCCCAAAGTGCTTCACAGTTACATTAAAACATACAGTTATAAAAAATTAGCAGGTGTAAAAGGCTTTGTCTATGACATCACTTGCTGCTGCAGCCTTGCACAGGTCAGAGTATTTTGGCGGTTGCCATCTTCAAACGGTCGTATTTAAAAAACTATAAATCCTACAGTGAAGAGCTTTATATTGTGAGAATCACAAGACCCAGACCTACATTTTGATGTATAGTATGTCTCTGGAATATTAACAATGAAGGCACAGTCGCAGTTTAGAAATTGCCCTTCAAATGTGAGCTTTGCAGAGTGGAGTTTCAATGAATGTCAATGGAAGGCGTGAGTTGCAAACAAATGGTCATATTGTGAAAACTATCAGGACTATGGCTTAGCCGTGGACATTTCTAGTGGCAGCAGGGATAGCTGAACGTTTTGATATAAGATTTGTGTAGGTGGGCCTGAAAATGAGGGAGTGGTGGCAGTTTAGAAATCATGTCCTGATTTTTCAGCTTTTGCCAGCTCCCACTCTAGCTTTGCCATTCATTCCTATGGGACAAATTTCGCCACAAGAACGACGATATTCCGTGAACCATTCGGCGAAACGTTCCACAAAGTAATAGCAATCCGATCGGGAACAATCTGCACGTTTTGGTATATTTTTGTCTATGTGGTGTAAAAACTGTGGGAGGAGTTAGGGTGGCAAATTTGGCTATAATAAGAATAATAAGAACTAGAAAAGCTACAATTTCTGGGGAAATTGTGTGAAGTGTTCTTGCCTCCATCAGTAGTCTACAACTAGAGTGGGCGGAGTAACTGTTAGTATTTATTTATATAGCACATTTAATTGAAATGTTGTTGCCCAAAGTGCTTCACAGTTACATTAAAACATACAGTTATAAAAAATTAGCAGGTGTAAAAGGCTTTGTCTATGACATCACTTGCTGCTGCAGCCTTGCACAGGTCAGAGTATTTTGGCGGTTGCCATCTTCAAACGGTCGTATTTTAAAAACTATAATTCCTACAGTGAAGAGCTTTATATTGTGAGAATCACAAGACCCAGACCTACATTTTGATGTATAGTATGTCTCTGAGATATTAACAATGAAGGCACAGTCGCAGTTTAGAAATTGCCCTTCAAATGTGTGCTTTGCAGAGTGGAGTTTCAATGAATGTCAATGGAAGGCGTGAGTTGCAAACAAATGGTCATATTGTGAAAACTATCAGAACTATGGCTTAGCCGTGGACATTTCTAGTGGCAGCAGGGATAGCTGAACGTTTTGATATAAGATTTGTGTAGGTGGGCCTGAAAATGAGGGAGTGGTGGCAGTTTAGAAATCATGTCCTGATTTTTCAGCTTTTGCCAGCTCCCACTCTAGCTTTGCCATTCATTCCTATGGGACAAATTTCGCCACAAGAACGACGATATTCCGTGAACCATTCGGCGAAACGTTCCACAAAGTAATAGCAATCCGATCGGGAACAATCTGCACGTTTTGGTATATTTTTGTCTATGTAGTGTAAAAACTGTGGGAGGAGTTAGGGTGGCAAATTTGGCTATAATAAGAATAATAAGAATAATAATAATAATATATATGTGAGATAACATTAAGTGGTCTTGCTATGCAAGAACACTTAATAATAATAATAATATATATGTGAGATAACATTAAGTGGTCTTGCTATGCAAGAACACTTAATAACTAGAAAAGCTACAATTTCTGGGGAAATTGTGTGAAGTGTTCTTGCCTCCACCAGTAGTCTACAACTGGAGTGGGCGGAGTAATTGTTATCATTTATATAGCACATTTAATTGCAACGTTGTTGCCCAAAGTGCTTCACAGTTACATTAAAACATACAGTTATAAAAACATTAGCAGGTGCAAAAGTCTCTGTCTATGACATCACTTGCTGCTGCAGCCTGGCACAGGTCAGAGTATTTTGGCGGTAGCCATCTTCAAAACGGTCGTATTTTAAAAACTATAAATCCTACAGTGAAGAGCTTTATATTGTGAGAATCACAAGACCCAGACCTACATTTTGATGTATTGTATGTCTCTGAGATATTAACAATGAAGGCACAGTCGCAGTTTAGAAATTACCCTTCAAATGTGAGCTTTGCATAGTGGAGTTTCAATGAATGTCAATGGACTGCGTGAGTTGCAAACAAATGGTCATATTGTGAAAACTATAAGGACTATGGCTTAGCTGTGGACATTCTTAGTGGCAGCAGGGATAGCTGAACGTTTTGATATAAGATTTGTGTAGGTGGGCCTGAAAATGAGGGAGTGATGGCAGTTTAGAAATCATGTCCTGATTTTTCAGCTTTTGCCAGCTCCCACTCTAGCTTTGCCATTCATTCCTATGGGACAAATTTCGCCACAAGAACGACGATATTCCGTGAACCATTCAGCGAAACGTTCCACAAAGTAATAGCAATCCGATCGGGAACAATCTGCACGTTTTGGTAAATTTTTGTCTATGTAGTGTAAAAACTGTGGGAGGAGTTAGGGTGGCAAATTTGGCTATAATAAGAATAAGAATAAGAATAATATATATGTGAGATAACATTAAGTGGTCTTGCTATGCAAGAACACTTAATAACTAGAAAAGCTAAAATTTCTGGGGAAATTGTGTGAAGTGTTCTTGCCTCCACCAGTAGTCTACAATTGGAGTGGGCGGAGTAACTATTATCATTTATATAGCACATTTAATTGCAACGTTGTTGCACAGTTACATTAAAACATACATTTATAAAAATATTAGCAGGTGTGAAAAAGGCTTTGTCTATGACATCACTTGCTGCTGCAGCCTTGCACAGGTCAGAGTATTTTTGCGGTTGCCATCTTCAAACGGTCGTATTTTAAAAACTATAAATCTTACAGTGAAGAGCTTTATATTGTGAGAATCACAAGACCCAGACCTACATTTTGATGTATAGTATGTCTCTGCAATGTTAACAATGAAGGCACAGTCGCAGTTTAGAAATTGCCCTTCAAATGTGAGCTTTGCAGAGTGGAGTTTCAATGAATGTCAATGGGTGGCGTGAGTTGCAAACAAATGGTCATATTGTGAAAACTATAAGGATTCGGCGAAACGTTCCACAAAGTAATAGCAATCCGATCGGGAACAATCTGCACGTTTTGGTAAATTTTCGTCTATGTAGTGTAAAAACTGTGGGAGGAGTTAGGGTGGCAAATTTGGCTATAATAAGAATAAGAATAAGAATAATAACTAGAAAAGCTACAATTTCTGGGGAAATTGTGAAGTGTTCTTGCCTCCACCAGTAGTCTACAACTGGAGTGGGCGGAGTAACTGTTATTATTTATTTATATAGCACATTTAATTGCAACGTTGTTGACCAAAGTGCTTCACAGTTACATTAAAACATACAGTTATACAAACCATTAGCAGGTGCAAAATGCCCTGTCTATGACATCACTTGCTGCTGCAGCCTTGCACAGGTCAGAGTATTTTTGCGGTTGCCATCTTCAAACGGTCGTATTTTAAAAACTATAAATCCTACAGTGAAGAGCTTTATATTGTGAGAATCACAAGACCCAGACCTATTTTTCAGCTTTTGCCAGCTCCCACTCTAGCTTTGCCATTCATTCTTATGGGACAAATTTTGCCACAAGAACGACGATATTCCGTGAACCATTCGGCGAAATGTTCTACAAAGTAATAGCAATCCGATCGGGAACAATCTGCACGTTTTGGTAAATTTTCGGCTATGTAGTGTAAAAACTGTGGGAGGAGTTAGGGTGGCAAATTTGGCTATAATAAGAATAAGAATAAGAACTAGAAAAGCTACAATTTCTGGGGAAATTGTGTGAAGTGTTCTTGCCTCCATCAGTAGTCTACAACTAGAGTGGGCGGAGTAACTGTTAGTATTTATTTATATAGCACATTTAATTGCAATGTTGTTGCCCAAAGTGCTTCACAGTTACATTAAAACATACAGTTATAAAAAATTAGCAGGTGTAAAAGGCTTTGTCTATGACATCACTTGCTGCTGCAGCCTTGCACAGGTCAGAGTATTTTGGCGGTTGCCATCTTCAAATGGTTTTATTTTAAAAACTATAATTCCTACAGTGAAGAGCTTTATATTGTGAGAATCACAAGACCCAGACCTAAATTTTGATGTATAGTATGTCTCTGAGATATTAACAATGAAGGTACAGTCGCAGTTTAGAAATTGCCCTTCAAATGTGAGCTTTGCAGAGTGGAGTTTCAATGAATGTCAATGGAAGGCGTGAGTTGCAAACAAATGGTCATATTGTGAAAACTATCAGGACTATGGCTTAGCCGTGGACATTTCTAGTGGCAGCAGGGATAGCTGAACGTTTTGATATAAGATTTGTGTAGGTGGGCCTGAAAATGAGGGAGTGGTGGCAGTTTAGAAATCATGTCCTGATTTTTCAGCTTTTGCCAGCTCCCACTCTAGCTTTGCCATTCATTCCTATGGGACAAATTTCGCCACAAGAACGACGATATTCCGTGAACCATTCGGCGAAACGCTCCACAAAGTAATAGCAATCCGATCGGGAACAATCTGCACAATTTGGTATATTTTTGTCTATGTAGTGTAAAAACTGTGGGAGGAGTTAGGGTGGCAAATTTGGCTATAATAAGAATAATAAGAATAATAATAATAATATATATGTGAGATAACATTAAGTGGTCTTGCTATGCAAGAACACTTAATAATAATAATAATATATATGTGAGATAACATTAAGTGGTCTTGCTATGCAAGAACACTTAATAATATATATGTGAGATAACATTAAGTGGTCTTGCTATGCAAGAACACTTAACTAGAAAAGCTACAATTTCTGGGGAAATTGTGTGAAGTGTTCTTGCATCCACCAGTAGTCTACAACTGGAGTGGGCGGAGTAATTGTTATCATTTATATAGCACATTTAATTGCAACGTTGTTGCCCAAAGTGCTTCACAGTTACATTAAAACATACAGTTATAAAAACATTAGCAGGTGCAAAAGTCCCTGTCTATGACATCACGTGCTGCTGCAGCCTTGCACAGGTCAGAGTATTTTTGCGGTTGCCATCTTCAAACGGTCGTATTTTAAAAACTATAAATCCTACAGTGAAGAGCTTTATATTGTGAGAATCACAAGACCCAGACCTACATTTTGATGTATTGTATGTCTCTGAGATATTAACAATGAAGGCACAGTCGCAGTTTAGAAATTACCCTTCAAATGTGAGCTTTGCATAGTGGAGTTTCAATGAATGTCAATGGACTGCGTGAGTTGCAAACAAATGGTCATATTGTGAAAACTATCAGGACTATGGCTTAGCTGTGGACATTTTTAGTGGCAGCAGGGATAGCTGAACATTTTGATATAAGATTTGTGTAGGTGGGCCTGAAAATGAGGGAGTGGTGGCAGTTTAGAAATCATGTCCTGATTTTTCAGCTTTTGCCAGCTCCCACTCTAGCTTTGCCATTCATTCCTATGGGACAAATTTCGCCACAAGAACGATGATATTCCGTGAACCATTTGGGGAAACGTTCCACAAAGTAATAGCAATCCGATCGGGAACAATCTGTACGTTTTGGTAAATTTTTGTCTATGTAGTGTAAAAACTGTGGGAGGAGTTAGGGTGGCAAATTTGGCTATAATAAGAATAATAATAACTAGAAAAGCTACAATTTCTGGGGAAATTGTGTGAAGTGTTCTTGCCTTCACCAGTAGTCTATAACTGGAATGGGCGGAGTAACTGTTATTATTTATTTATATAGCATATTTAATTGCAACGTTGTTGCCCAAAGTGCTTCACAGTTACATTAAAACATACAGTTATAAAAACATTAGCAGGTGCAAAAGTCCCTGTCTATGACATCACGTGCTGCTGCAGCCTTGCACAGGTCAGTGTATTTTTGCGGTTGCCATCTTCAAACGGTCGTATTTTAAAAACTATAAATCCTACAACGAAGAGCTTTACATTGTGAGAATCACAAGACCCAGACCTACATTTTGATGTATAGTATGTCTCTGAGATATTAACAATGAAGACACAGTCGCAGTTTAGAAATTGCCCTTCAAATGTGAGCTTTGCAGAGTGGAGTTTCAATGAATGTCAATGGAAGGCGTGAGTTGCAAACAAATGGTCATATTGTGAAAACTATCAGAACTATGGCTTAGCCGTGGACATTTCTAGTGGCAGCAGGGATAGCTGAACGTTTTGATATAAGATTTGTGTAGGTGGGCCTGAAAATGAGGGAGTGGTGGCAGTTTAGAAATCATGTCCTGATTTTTCAGCTTTTGCCAGCTCCCACTCTAGCTTTGCCATTCATTCCTATGGGACAAATTTCGCCACAAGAACGACGATATTCCGTGAACCATTCGGCGAAACGTTCCACAAAGTAATAGCAATCCGATCGGGAACAATCTGCACAATTTGGTATATTTTTGTCTATGTAGTGTAAAAACTGTGGGAGGAGTTAGGGTGGCAAATTTGGCTATAATAAGAATAATAAGAATAATAATAATATATATGTGAGATAACATTAAGTGGTCTTGCTATGCAAGAACACTTAATAATAATAATATATATGTGAGATAACATTAAGTGGTCTTGCTATGCAAGAACACTTAATAATAATAATATATATGTGAGATAACATTAAGTGGTCTTGCTATGCAAGAACACTTAATAATAATAATAATATATATGTGAGATAACATTAAGTGGTCTTGCTATGCAAGAACACTTAATAACTAGAAAAGCTACAATTTCTGGGGAAATTGTGTGAAGTGTTCTTGCCTCCACCAGTAGTCTACAACTGGAGTGGGCGGAGTAATTGTTATCATTTATATAGCACATTTAATTGCAACGTTGTTGCCCAAAGTGCTTCACAGTTACATTAAAACATACAGTTATAAAAACATTAGCAGGTGCAAAAGTCTCTGTCTATGACATCACTTGCTGCTGCAGCCTGGCACAGGTCAGAGTATTTTGGCGGTAGCCATCTTCAAAACGGTCGTATTTTAAAAACTATAAATCCTACAGTGAAGAGCTTTATATTGTGAGAATCACAAGACCCAGACCTACATTTTGATGTATTGTATGTCTCTGAGATATTAACAATGAAGGCACAGTCGCAGTTTAGAAATTACCCTTCAAATGTGAGCTTTGCATAGTGGAGTTTCAATGAATGTCAATGGACTGCGTGAGTTGCAAACAAATGGTCATATTGTGAAAACTATAAGGACTATGGCTTAGCTGTGGACATTCTTAGTGGCAGCAGGGATAGCTGAACGTTTTGATATAAGATTTGTGTAGGTGGGCCTGAAAATGAGGGAGTGATGGCAGTTTAGAAATCATGTCCTGATTTTTCAGCTTTTGCCAGCTCCCACTCTAGCTTTGCCATTCATTCCTATGGGACAAATTTCGCCACAAGAACGACGATATTCCGTGAACCATTCAGCGAAACGTTCCACAAAGTAATAGCAATCCGATCGGGAACAATCTGCACGTTTTGGTAAATTTTTGTCTATGTAGTGTAAAAACTGTGGGAGGAGTTAGGGTGGCAAATTTGGCTATAATAAGAATAATAAGAATAACTAGAAAAGCTACAATTTCTGGGGAAATTGTGTGAAGTGTTCTTGCCTCCACCAGTAGTCTACAACTGGAGTGGGCGGAGTAACTGTTATCATTTATATATCACATTTAATTGCAACGTTGTTGCACAGTTACATTAAAACATACATTTATAAAAACATTAGCAGGTGTAAAAGGCTTTGTCTATAACATCACTTGCTGCTGCAGCCTTGCACAGGTCAGAGTATTTTGGCGGTTGCCATCTTCAAACGGTCGTATTTTAAAAACTATAAATCCTACAGTGAAGAGCTTTATATTGTGAGAATCACAAGACCCAGACCTACATTTTGATGTATAGTATGTCTCTGAGATATTAACAATGAAGGCACAGTCGCAGTTTAGAAATTGCCCTTCAAATGTGAGCTTTGCAGAGTGGAGTTTCAATGAATGTCAATGGAAGGCGTGAGTTGCAAACAAATGGTCATATTGTGAAAACTATCAGGACTATGGCTTAGCCGTGGACATTTCTAGTGGCAGCAGGGATAGCTGAACGTTTTGATATTAGATTTGTGTAGGTGGGCCTGAAAATGAGGGAGTGGTGGCAGTTTAGAAATCATGTCCTGATTTTTCAGCTTTTGCCAGCTCCCACTCTAGCTTTGCCATTCATTCCTATGGGACAAATTTCGCCACAAGAACGATGATATTCCGTGAACCATTCGGCGAAACGTTCCACAAAGTAATAGCAATCCGATCGGGAACAATCTGCACGTTTTGGTATATTTTTGTCTATGTAGTGTAAAAACTGTGGGAGGAGTTAGGGTGGCAAATTTGGCTATAATAAGAATAATAAGAATAATAATAATAATATATATGTGAGATAACATTAAGTGGTCTTGCTATGCAAGAACACTTAATAATAATAATATATATGTGAGATAACATTAAGTGGTCTTGCTATGCAAGAACACTTAATAATAATAATAATAATATATATGTGAGATAACATTAAGTGGTCTTGCTATGCAAGAACACTTAATAATATATATGTGAGATAACATTAAGTGGTCTTGCTATGCAAGAACACTTAATAATAATATATATGTGAGATAACATTAAGTGGTCTTGCTATGCAAGAACACTTAATAATAATAATAATAATATATATGTGAGATAACATTAAGTGGTCTTGCTATGCAAGAACACTTAATAACTAGAAAAGCTATGCAAGAACACTTAATAATATATATGTGAGATAACATTAAGTGGTCTTGCTATGCAAGAACACTTAACAATGATTGCAGGGAGCTAAGATGGAGGCGGCTCACTCTATACTGACTGCCAGGTGTAAAGGGCGGAGCTTATAACAATGATTGACAGGGAGCTAAGATGGAGACGGCTCTCTCTATACTGACTGCCAGGTGTAAAGAGCGGAGCTTATAACAATGATTGACAGGGAGCTAAGATGGAGGCGGCTCTCTCTATACTGACTGCCAGGTGTAAAGGGCGGAGCTTATAACAATGATTGACAGGGAGCTAAGATGGAGGTGGCTCTCTCTATACTGACTGCCAGGTGTAAACGGCAGAGCTTATAACAATGATTGACAGGGAGCTAAGATGGAGGCGACTCTCTCTATACTGACTGCCAGGTGTAAAGGGCGGAGCTTATAACAATGATTGACAGGGAGCTAAGATGGAGACGGCTCTCTCTATACTGACTGCCAGGTGTAAAGAGCGGAGCTTATAACAATGATTGACAGGGAGCTAAGATGGAGGCGGCTCTCTCTATACTGACTGCCAGGTGTAAAGGGCGGAGCTTATAACAATGATTGACAGGGAGCTAAGATGGAGGTGGCTCTCTCTATGCTGACTGCCAGGTGTAAACGGCAGAGCTTATAACAATGATTGACAGGGAGCTAAGATGGAGGCGACTCTCTCTATACTGACTGCCAGGTGTAAAGGGCGGAGCTTATAACAATGATTGACAGAGAGCTAAGATGGAGGTGGCTCTCGCTATACTGACTGCCAGGTGTAAAGGGCGGAGCTTATAACAATGATTGACAGGGAGCTAAGATGGAGGTGGCTCTCTCTATACTGACTGCCAGGTGAAAAGGGCGGAGCTTATAACAATGATTGACAGGGAGCTAATATGGAGGTGGCTCTCTCTATACTGACTGCCAGGTGTAAAGGGCGGAGCTTATAACAATGATTGACAGGGAGCTAAGATGGAGGCGGCTCTCTCTATACTGACTGCCAGGTGTAAAGGGCGGAGCTTATAACAATGATTGACAGGGAGCTAAGATGGAGGTGGCTCTCTCTATACTGACTGCCAGGTGTAAAGGGCGGAGCTTATAACAATGATTGACAGGGAGCAAAGATGGAGATGGCTCTCTCTATACTAACTGACAGGTGTAAAGGGCAGAGCTTATAGCAATGATTGACAGGGAGCTAAGATGGAGGTGGCTCTCTCTATATTGACTGCCAGGTGTAAATGGCGGAGCTTATAACAATGATTGACAGGGAGCTAAGATGGAGGTGGCTCTCTCTATACTGACTGCCAGGTGTAAAGGGCAGAGCTTATAACAATGATTGACAGGGAGCTAAGATGGAGGTGGCTCTCTCTATACTGACTGCCAGGTGTAAAGGGCGGAGCTTATAACAATGATTGACAGGGAGCTAAGATGGAGGTGGCTCTCTCTATACTGACTGCCAGGTGTAAAGGGCGGAGCTTATAACAATGACTGACACGGAGCTAAGATGGAGGTGGCTCTCTCTATACTGACTGCCAGGTGTAAAGGGCGGAGCTTATAACAATGATTGACAGGGAGCTAAGATGGAGGTGGCTCTCTCTATACTGACTGCCAGGTGTAAAGGGCAGAGCTTATAACAATAATTGACAGGGAGCTAAGATGGAGGCGACTCTCTCTATACTGACTGCCAGGTGTAAAGGGCAGAGCTTATAACAATGATTGACAGGGAGCTAAGATGGAGGTGGCTCTCTCTATACTGACTGCCAGGTGTAAAGGGCGGAGCTTATAACAATGATTGACAGGGAGCTAAGATGTTGGTGGCTCTCTCTATACTGACTGCCAGGTGTAAAGGGCAGAGCTTATAACAATGACTGACAGGGAGCTAAGATGGAGGTGGCTCTCTCTATACTGACTGCCAGGTGTAAAGGGCGGCGCTTATAACAATGATTGACAGGGAGCTAAGATGAAGGTGGCTCTCTCTATACTGACTGCCAGGTGTAAAGGGCGGTGCTTATAACAATGATTGACAGGGAGCTAAGATGGAGGCAGTTCTCTCTATACTGACTGCCAGGTGTAAAGGGCGGAGCTTATAACAATGATTGACAGGGAGCTAAGATGGAGGTGGCTCTCTCTATACTGACTGCCAGGTGTAAAGGGCGGAGCTTATAACAATGATTGCCAGGGAGCTAAGATGGAGGTGGCTCTCTCTATGCTGACTGCCAGGTGTAAAGGGCGGAGCTTATAACAATGACTGACAGGGAGCTAAGATGGAGGTGACTCTCTCTATGCTGACTGCCAGGTGTAAAGGGCGGGGCTTATAACAATGACTGACAGGGAGCTAAGATGGAGGTGGCTCTCGCTATACTGACTGCCAGGTGTAAAGGGCGGGGCTTATAACAATGACTGACAGGGAGCTAAGATGGAGGTGGCTCTCTCTATACTGACTGCCAGGTGTAGAGGGCGGAGCTTATAACAATGATTGACAGGGAGCTAAGATGGAGGTGGCTCTCTCTATACTGACTGCCAGGTGTAAAGGGCGGAGCTTATAACAATGATTGACAGGGAGCTAAGATGGAGGTGGCTCTCTATACTGACTGCCAGGTGTAAAGGGCGGAGCTTATAACAATGATTGACAGGGAGCTAAGATGGAGGCGGCTCTCTCTATACTGACTGCCAGGTGTAAAGGGCGGAGCTTATAACAATGATTGACAGGGAGCTAAGATGGAGGTGGCTCTCTCTATACTGACTGCCAGGTGTAAAGGGCAGAGCTTAAAACAATGATTGACAGGGAGCTAAGATGGAGGCGACTCTCTCTATACTGACTGCCAGGTGTAAAGGGCGGAGCTTATAACAATGATTGACAGAGAGCTAAGATGGAGGTGGCTCTCGCTATACTGACTGCCAGGTGTAAAGGGCGGAGCTTATAACAATGATTAACAGGGAGCTAAGATGGAGGTGGCTCTCTCTATACTGACTGCCAGGTGTAAAGGGCGGAGCTTATAACAATGATTGACAGGAAGCTAAGATGGAGGCGGCTCTCTCTATACTGACTGCCAGGTGTAAAGGGCAGAGCTTATAACAATGATTGACAGAGAGCTCAGATGGAGGCGCCCAGTGACTGAATAAAGAGGTGTAGATTTCTACATTGCAATTTATTTTTAACATCTGACATATACAATACATGAGTAAAACTCACATGTATCACAGCTGATATGAAGCTTTGGCTCTGGTGGGAAATGCAGTGAGACCAGTGAAAGTTTCTTGTCCAACTTTAATCATTCTCAGAAGGAGAAATATATTGCTATCAGACTAAAATAATAAATATTGTTTTTTGTTATATACATTAGGTGTCACAATTATTAAATAATAATAGCTAAATACCCTTTTTATTAGATTTTATAGAGAGTCAGAGGGAAGCTGCCATTTTGAGGACATTTGCAGACATTAAATTATTGGAATCGTTCCTAATAGAGATATCATGTGATCCTCTATAGACTGCTAGTCATTCCCAGAGTATAAATGAAGATAAAAGTAAATAAGGACTTTATTGGCTAAATTTTAATTTGCAAAACAAATAAACGTAAAACATGCGCTTACATAATTTTGACCATGAAGGGTTTAGGAGCATTTATGGCAAGCATACGTACAATACACGGTTATTGCAATCTTAAACCAATACCGGCAAAGTGCTTGGTTTGACAGAGCCCTCAGTACTATCAGTATTGCCACCGACAAGACTTGTTAGGAGGGTATAGAAAATGGTGGAGGTTATCCTATCAAGCTCCTTTTGGAATTTGCAGACGGAGAGAATGGAGCACTAGCAACGGTATTTGTCTCTGCATAATGTGAATCGCAGCACTGGAGCAAAAAGGATTGTAAGTTGGTCCTGACCGGTTACATTTTATTTTTCATTCCTTTGCAAAGAAAAAATTAAATCACAAATGAGCATTCATGTTGGAGAAAGGGGTTAATAAAACATAGTTGGTAATTGAAAAAAAATGAATTGCAATCGTGTTTTTGTTAGTCTGTGATCATAAGTGGGCAATATTGAAAGGGATCCCGGGTAACGAAAACAATCTGACCGCTGCGAATAAAGCATGTACGAATTACTGTGGGATTAAACATTCTTTACGTCACCTTTCATCTGCTTTTTTTCTTTTAACAAAGTTAAGGATTACATTATATGTTAGTCTATTGTGTTCAACTGAATGATAACTCACATTGTTCACATTTTTTCCTGTTTTAAAAAAAAAAAAAAACAGGTTATCAAACAGACCTTCATTAGGCGTAACCAATAGTGACACGAAAGGGCGTTTTTGATGAAAAAAATATAATATAAAGGTTTACTAATCCCAGACAATTCTAATCAGAAAATCTAGCACAGCCTCGGCTGTCCACCTGACCGTCAAAGAAGTAGAATTGCATATGATTAATTTTACAAAATGACACTACGGATTGATTTCACGGTTTTATTGTTACTGCGAGCAGGTAAGTCACATGTCTGTTCTCTGGTTGGCAGTAGGACATATTGAAGTTTCACCAAATAATGTCATTTTTAGCAAAGTTTTAACTTTTTTACATGGCCTTTTAGACCGTCTTATTAGATTTAGACATTTGTAGACAAACATATAACACAACAGACAGGACAGATTACATTTCCCCCACAGCTATTCAGGTAATGTTACCGTATCACAATAGCGCAGTATACATGGAATGAATGAATGAGAATCTTCACATAAGATCAGTTTTCTCCACTACAAAACTCAAACATATAAAAAAAAAAAACTTTAGTTTTCTTTTGATGAAAAGAAAAAAAATATTATTTGAAATTGTTTATGCATTCATTTTTTTTCTCAATGTGATGACTTAATACGTATTTAAAATGATCATGAGAATCTGTAATCAATACTGTTACCTGTTTAATTATATCATTTGAGAGAGTTATAAAGTGATTTTCAAACATATAGAAAGTAAAGTACAACAACAAATAAAAACACACCCTAATAAAACATAAAAATACTGTTAGCCTTTCATATCATTTGAAGCAGTAATATTTAAAGTAATTTCAAATAATGGATTGCTAAAATAGTGTGAAATTAGACATTGTCCTAGTATCTCCATTCCATGTTTGAACCATGGGTAGGGCAAGGTCGCTGATCTGACATTGCATTTTCAGAAGTATAAAAAAGGGGAATTTAGCCTTATAAATGTCTAAGTGAAAATGTACTGTATGCACAAACACTGGAAGCTGTAATGTCAAACGACACAGCATTATGAAGGTAAGCTCAACTGATGGGCAGCTGTGTTCCCCAAATTGCTGATAAGTTAATTAAATCAATCTGTCAAAATGTTGTGTACAATCTATAATGAAAAATCCCTAGTGTGTTCATACAAATCTGCTAAATTTGGATTATATAGCAGATGGAAAATTGACTCATTGTCTCTGACTTTTATTTTTTGTTTATTTACTATAATAGTAAGCTAATACAATTTTTAACAAGCTTGCAATGTAATGAAGTGCAAGGAACTAGGGTCTTGATTTATATATTGATTCATATGTAAATATATTTTTATTAAGATTTATGGATTATTTCAATATATCAATATTTTCATTTTGTAATATGTTGTAATATGTTGATATTTTTTATATATTGATATATTTTGTTTAAAAAAAATAAGTGTTAAATGTTTATCCAAAATATAAAAATATTTGAAAAATAACAACAATATTAAATGGAAGCCAAAATTACTCCCAAAAATATTTTTAAGAGGTGGGTTGTCAAAATCACAAAAGAAAAATGCCACTTGGTCTCTGCTTTGTAGAAATATGCATTTATGAATCAAGTTTTCTTTGAGACTACTTTTAACCTTATAGCCCGGTGTTGCATATTGAGAAACTATTTAGCTTTGAATTTATAATGCACTACCTGTAATATATGACTCGATAGAAAAAAAAAAAAAACAATTCAGACAATTCCACAATTATAATGGAAACAAATGACTTTTTTGTGGCACTTTGTAAAACAAAAAAAAAAATCTTAAATGCACCGCTATATGACTTTTTTTACCTTAAAAACACTAAAGAACATATAAAAAAATGTAAAAGAAGAAAATGTTTTATAAATGTATATAACATAAGGTATCTAATTAAAACCATATCCATCATTTAGCAATCGAAATATTATATGTGTGAAATTATAGTTCACATATTCTAAACTCCCTACTGGGATTGTCTCTAAAACAAGTCGTTAAGGATCCAACTCGTAAGGAGGCCATACTAGATTTAGTGTTAACAAATGGAGATTTGGTATCACATATTACTGTAGGTGAAAGTTTAGGATCCAGTGATCATCAGTCAGTGTGGTTTAATATAAGAACAGTAACTGAGTCACACCACACAAAAACTAAAGGGATTATTTAAAAGTTGCACTGCTGAAGGCAACAGAAAATTGCATTAGGCTTGTCAGTAAAAGCAAAAAATTAAAGAAGCCACTGTGGTACTCTGCAGATGTGGCCAAAATAGTAAAAAACAAAAAGTTAGTAATTATAAAAAAAAACAGAGTGAGGAAGACAGAATGATCTATAAGATTCGGTAGAAAGAGGCTAAGCAAGTTATAAGAGCTTTCAAATCACACACAGAAGAGAAAATAGCACAGTCAGTAAAAAAAGGGGGACAAAACATTTTTTAGATACATAAATGAGAAAAGGAAAGTAAAACAAGGATTAGTTAGATTAAAAACAAAAGAAGGAAGATATGTAGAAGAGGATAAAGGTCTAGCTGACTGCCTCAATGAATATTTTTGTTCAGTATTTACAAATGAAAATTAAGGAAAGGGGCCTCAGTTAGGAATAAGGACAAATGAGTCAATTATTAAATGTGAGTTTACAGAGGAAGAGGTTCTATTTCAACTGTCAAAAGTAAAGACAAATAAGTCAATGGGACCTGATGGAATACACCCAATGCTATTAAAAGAGCTTAGTGGTGTACTAGCAAAACCCTAAACAGATTTATTTAACCAATCATTGATAACAGGAGTGGTCCCAGAAAATTTGAAGTTGGCGAATGTTGTGCCCATTTACAAGAAAGGTAATAGGGAGGAGTCGGGCAACTATAGGCCAGTAAGCCTTACTTCAGTAGTGGGGAAAGTGATGGAAACCATGTTAAAGGATAGGATTGTTGAACATCTAAAAACACATGGATTTCAAGATCAGAGACAACATGGGTTTACTTCAGGGAGATCATGCCAAACTAATCTTATTGATTTTTTTTGATTGGGTAACTAAAATTATAGATCAGGGTGGTGCAGTAGACATTGCTTACCTAGATTTCAGTAAGGCTTTTGACACTGTTGCACATAGAAGGCTAATCAATAAACTGCAATCTTTAAGTTTGGATTCCAATATTGTTGAATGGGTAAGTCAGTGGCTGAGTGACAGGCAGAGGGTTGTAGTCAATGGAGTATATTCGAAGAATGGGCAAAATGGACGAGAATGTGAAGAAACAGAGCAGCAAGAAATGTAGTGAGTATTATATCAATAAGAAAGAAAATAGCGGCATTCATTCTGTATTCTTAAATAATTATCCTTTAATGCAGCTTGCTAAATTGCCGTTCCCCCTGTTTAGAGCACATATAAGCAGCAGTTTTCAAGCCTTTAAACATTGTGAGAGTTTTTGTTCCACATTTAGGGTACTGAATCTTGTCTAGATCTCTGTGCCATTATATTATTATATTGGACTGAAGGTAACAATTCATCCTCCTGAAACATTGTTTTTGTTATACGAATGCTATTTAGTTTGCAGGTCGGTAGGGGACCAACAGGAGGTGCTGTAAAATGCTCACTGTAAGCCATTCATCCCATCAAAAACAAAACAAAAAAAAAACAAAATACTACATTGAACTTTTCATGCGTCCTAGACACCTAGCCCATAACTCTTACCAGTCTGTAGGGATTTATTCCATACCCAGTAGGCTTGATGAAAGGTCTTGCAACTAATGACGCAGCTAAATCAATACATATAATTGCTATATTGATTCTGCAAGGAATTAATTGCAACCCTTATTTATAAAAAGCTAATATATTGAACTATGTAATAGAGCAGCAGGAAATGCTAGCAGAATGCCTGGTTGTATAGGGAGAGGTATTAGCAGTAGAAAGAGGGAAGTGCTCATGTCATTGTACAGAACACTGGTGAGACCTCACTTGGAGTATTGTACGCAGTACTGGAGACCGTATCTTCAGAAGGATATTGATACCTTAGAGAGAGTTCAGAGAAGGGCTACTAAACTGGTTCATAGATTGCAGGATAAAACTTACCAGGAAAGGTTAAAGGATATTAACATGTATAGCTTGGAGGAAAGACGAGACAGGGGGGATATGATAGAAACATTTAAATACATAAAGGGAATCAACACAGTAAAGGAGGAGACTATATTTAAAAGAATAAAAACTACCACAACAAGAGGACATAGTCTTAAATTAGAGGGACAAAGGTTTAAAAATAATATCAGGAAGTATTACTTTACTGAGAGGGTAGTGGATGCATGGAATAGCCTTCCAGCTGAAGTGATAGAGGTTAACACAGTAAAGGAGTTTAAGCATGCATGGGATAGGCATAAGGCTATCCTAACTATAAGATAAGGCCAGGGACTAATGAAAGTATTTAGAAAATTGGGCAGACTAGATGGGCCGAATGGTTCTTATCTGCCGTCACATTCTATGTTTCTATGTTTCTAAGAAGATACAATGCTTTATAGCAGTTAATTATGTGTGGTGCATACTAACTGAAAATTTGGTGTGTTCATAGAATGATCGTCCAGCAGAACCTGAAAATGTTAACAATTTAAACTATTTATAAATCAGTGGGATGGGTATCAGGCTATACTACATTGAGACTGTTCAAAGCTAATATTCTAAGCTACTTGGAATGTATGGGAGGGGTATAGTGTAATACTTCTATGACACTTTGTGTAGGTAGTAGAAGGTATGTGTGTGGGATGGGGATAGTGTAATACTTATCTAACACTTTGTGTAGGTAGTAGAAGGTATTTTTATGGGATGGGGATAGTGTAATACTTATCTAACACTTTGTGTAGGTAGTAGAAGGTATGTGTGTGGGATGGGTATAGTGTAATACTTATCTAACACTTTGTGTAGGTAGTAGAAGGTATGTGTGTGGGATGGGTATAGTGTAATACATATCTAACACTTTGTGTAGGTAGTAGAAGGTATGTGTATGGGATGGGGATAGTGTAATACTTATCTAACACTTTGTATAGGTAGTAGAAGGTATGTGTGTGGGATGGGGATAGTGTAATACTTATCTAACACTTTGTATAGGTAGTAGAAGGTATGTGTATGGGATGGGGATAGTTTAATACTTATCTAACACTTTGTATAGGTAGTAGAAGGCATGCGTCTGGGATGGGGATAGTGTAATACTTATCTAACACTTTGTATAGGTAGTAGAAGGTATTTTTATGGGATGGGGATAGTGTAATACTTATCTAACACTTTGTGTAGGTAGTAGAAGGTATGTGTGTGGGATGGGGATAGTGTAATACTTATCTAACACTTTGTGTAGGTAGTAGAAGGTATGTGTGTGGGATGGGGATAGTGTAATACTTATCTAACACTTTGTATAGGTAGTAGAAGGCATCTGTCAGGGATGGGGATAGTGTAATACTTATCTAACACTTTGTATAGGTAGTAGAAGGTATGTGTGTGGGATGGGGATAGTGTAATACTTATCTAACACTTTGTATAGGTAGTAGAAGGTATTTTTATGGGATGGGGATAGTGTAATACTTATCTAATACTTTGTATAGGTAGTAGAAGGTATGCGTATGGGATGGGGATAGTGTAATACTTATCTAACACTTTGTATAGGTAGTAGAAGGTATGCGTATGGGATGGGGATAGTGTAATACTTATCTAACACTTTGTGTAGGTAGTAGAAGGCATCTGTCAGGGATGGGGATAGTGTAATACTTATCTAACACTTTGTGTAGGTAGTAGAAGGTATTTTTATGGGATGGGGATAGTGTAATACTTATCTAACACTTTGTGTAGGTAGTAGAAGGTATGTGTCTGGGATGGGGATAGTGTAATACTTATCTAACACTTTGTGTAGGTAGTAGAAGGTATGTGTGTGGGATGGGGATAGTGTAATACTTATCTAACACTTTGTGTAGGTAGTAGAAGGTATGTGTGTGGGATGGGGATAGTGTAATACTTATCTAACACTTTGTGTAGGTAGTAGAAGGTATGTGTATGGGATGGGGATAGTGTAATACTTATCTAACACTTTGTATAGGTAGTAGAAGGTATGTGTGTGGGATGGGGATAGTGTAATACTTATCTAACACTTTGTATAGGTAGTAGAAGGTATGCGTATGGGATGGGGATAGTGTAATACTTATCTAACACTTTGTGTAGGTAGTAGAAGGTATGTGTATGGGATGGGGATAGTGTAATACTTATCTAACACTTTGTATAGGTAGTAGAAGGTATTTTTATGGGATGGGGATAGTGTAATACTTATCTAATACTTTGTATAGGTAGTAGAAGGTATTTTTATGGGATGGGGATAGTGTAATACTTATCTAACACTTTGTGTAGGTAGTAGAAGGTATGTGTGTGGGATGGGGATAGTGTAATACTTATCTAACACTTTGTGTAGGTAGTAGAAGGTATGTGTATGGGATGGGTAAAGAGTAATACTTCTATGACACTTTGTGTAGGTAGTAGAAGGTATGTGTATGGGATGGGGATAGTGTAATACTTATCTAACACTTTGTATAGGTAGTAGAAGGTATGCGTATGGGATGGGGATAGTGTAATACTTATCTAACACTTTGTATAGGTAGTAGAAGGCATCTGTCAGGGATGGGGATAGTGTAATACTTATCTAACACTTTGTGTAGGTAGTAGAAGGTATGTGTATGGGATGGGTAAAGAGTAATACTTCTATGACACTTTGTGTAGGTAGTAGAAGGTATGTGTATGGGATGGGGATAGTGTAATACTTATCTAACACTTTGTATAGGTAGTAGAAGGTATGCGTATGGGATGGGGATAGTGTAATACTTATCTAACACTTTGTATAGGTAGTAGAAGGTATGCGTATGGGATGGGGATAGTGTAATACTTATCTAACACTTTGTATAGGTAGTAGAAGGTATGCGTATGGGATGGGGATAGTGTAATACTTATCTAACACTTTGTATAGGTAGTAGAAGGTATGCGTATGGGATGGGGATAGTGTAATACTTATCTAACACTTTGTATAGGTAGTAGAAGGCATGCGTCTGGGATGGGGATAGTGTAATACTTATCTAACACTTTGTATAGGTAGTAGAAGGTATGTGCATGGGATGGGGATAGTGTAATACTTATCTAACACTTTGTATAGGTAGTAGAAGGTATGTGCATGGGATGGGGATAGTGTATTACTTATCTAACACTTTGTATAGGTAGTAGAAGGTATGCGTATGGGATGGGGATAGTGTAATACTTATCTAACACTTTGTATAGGTAGTAGAAGGCATGCGTATGGGATGGGGATAGTGTAATACTTATCTAACACTTTGTATAGGTAGTAGAAGGCATCTGTCAGGGATGGGGATAGTGTAATACTTATCTAACACTTTGTATAGGTAGTAGAAGTTATGCGTCTGGGATGGGGATAGTGTAATACTTATCTAACACTTTGTATAGGTAGTAGAAGGTATGTGTGTGGGATGGGGATAGTGTATTACTTATCTAACACTTTGTATAGGTAGTAGAAGGTATGCGTATGGGATGGGGATAGTGTAATACTTATCTAACACTTTGTGTAGGTAGTAGAAGGTATGCGTATGATATGGGGATAGTGTAATACTTATCTAACACTTTGTGTAGGTAGTAGAAGGTATGTGTGTGGGATGGGGATAGTGTATTACTTATCTAACACTTTGTATAGGTAGTAGAAGGTATGTGTATGGGATGGGGATAGTGTAATACTTATCTAACACTTTTTATAGGTAGTAGAAGGTATGTGCATGGGATGGGGATAGTTTAATACTTATCTAACACTTTGTGTAGGTAGTAGAAGGTATTTTTATGGGATGGGGATAGTGTAATACTTATCTAACACTTTGTATAGGTAGTAGAAGGCATCTGTCAGGGATGGGGATAGTGTAATACTTATCTAACACTTTGTGTAGGTAGTAGAAGGTATGCGTATGGGATGGGGATAGTGTAATACTTATCTAACACTTTGTATAGGTAGTAGAAGGCATGCGTCTGGGATGGGGATAGTGTAATACTTATCTAACACTTTGTGTAGGTAGTAGAAGGTATGCGTATGGGATGGGGATAGTGTAATACTTATCTAACACTTTGTATAGGTAGTAGAAGGCATGCGTCTGGGATGGGGATAGTGTAATACTTATCTAACACTTTGTGTAGGTAGTAGAAGGTATGCGTATGGGATGGGGATAGTGTAATACTTATCTAACACTTTGTATAGGTAGTAGAAGGCATGCGTATGGGATGGGGATAGTGTAATACTTATCTAACACTTTGTATAGGTAGTAGAAGGTATGTGTATGGGATGGGGATAGTGTAATACTTATCTAACACTTTGTATAGGTAGTAGAAGGCATGCGTCTGGGATGGGGATAGTGTAATACTTATCTAACACTTTGTGTAGGTAGTAGAAGGTATGTGTATGGGATGGGGATAGTGTAATACTTATCTAACACTTTGTGTAGGTAGTAGAAGGTATGTGTGTGGGATGGGGATAGTTTAATACTTATCTAACACTTTGTGTAGGTAGTAGAAGGTATTTTTATGGGATGGGGATAGTGTAATACTTATCTAACACTTTGTGTAGGTAGTAGAAGGTATGCGTATGGGATGGGGATAGTGTAATACTTATCTAACACTTTGTATAGGTAGTAGAAGGCATGCGTCTGGGATGGGGATAGTGTAATACTTATCTAACACTTTGTGTAGGTAGTAGAAGGTATGTGTATGGCATGGGGATAGTGTAATACTTATCTAACACTTTGTGTAGGTAGTAGAAGGTATTTTTATGGGATGGGGATAGTGTAATACTTATCTAACACTTTGTGTAGGTAGTAGAAGGTATGCGTATGGGATGGGGATAGTGTAATACTTATCTAACACTTTGTATAGGTAGTAGAAGGCATGCGTCTGGGATGGGGATAGTGTAATACTTATCTAACACTTTGTGTAGGTAGTAGAAGGTATGTGTATGGGATGGGGATAGTGTAATACTTATCTAACACTTTGTATAGGTAGTAGAAGGCATGCGTCTGGGATGGGGATAGTGTAATACTTATCTAACACTTTGTGTAGGTAGTAGAAGGTATGTGTATGGGATGGGGATAGTGTAATACTTATCTAACACTTTGTATAGGTAGTATAAGGCATGCGTCTGGGATGGGGATAGTGTAATACTTATCTAACACTTTGTATAGGTAGTAGAAGGCATGCGTATGGGATGGGGATAGTGTAATACTTATCTAACACTTTGTATAGGTAGTAGAAGGCATGCGTCTGGGATGGGGATAGTGTAATACTTATCTAACACTTTGTATAGGTAGTAGAAGGCATCTGTCAGGGATGGGGATAGTGTAATACTTATCTAACACTTTGTGTAGGTAGTAGAAGGCATGCGTATGGGATGGGGATAGTGTAATACTTATCTAACACTTTGTATAGGTAGTAGAAGGTATGTTTATGGGATGGGGATAGTGTAATACTTATCTAACACTTTGTATAGGTAGTAGAAGGCATCTGTCAGGGATGGGGATAGTGTAATACTTATCTAACACTTTGTGTAGGCAGTAGAAGGTATGTGTGTGGGATGGGGATAGTGTAATACTTATCTAACACTTTGTGTAGGCAGTAGAAGGTATGTGTGTGGGATGGGGATAGTGTAATACTTATCTAACACTTTGTGTAGGTAGTAGAAGGCATCTGTCAGGGATGGGGATAGTGTAATACTTATCTAACACTTTGTATAGGTAGTAGAAGGCATGCGTCTGGGATGGGGATAGTGTAATACTTATCTAACACTTTGTGTAGGTAGTAGAAGGTATGTGTATGGGATGGGGATAGTGTAATACTTATCTAACACGTTGTATAGGTAGTAGAAGGTATGTTTATGGGATGGGGATAGTGTAATACTTATCTAACACTTTGTGTAGGTAGTAGAAGGTATGCGTATGGGATGGGGATAGTGTAATACTTATCTAACACTTTGTATAGGTAGTAGAAGGCATGCGTATGGGATGGGGATAGTGTAATACTTATCTAACACTTTGTATAGGTAGTAGAAGGCATGCGTATGGGATGGGGATAGTGTAATACTTATCTAACACTTTGTGTAGGTAGTAGAAGGTATGTGCATGGGATGGGGATAGTGTAATACTTATCTAACACTTTGTATAGGTAGTAGAAGGTATGTGTATGGGATGGGGATAGTGTAATACTTATCTAACACTTTGTATAGGTAGTAGAAGGTATGTGTATGGGATGGGGATAGTGTAATACTTATCTAACACTTTGTATAGGTAGTAGAAGGTATGTTTATGGGATGAGGATAGTGTAATACTTATCTAACACTTTGTATAGGTAGTAGAAGGCATGCGTATGGGATGGGGATAGTGTAATACTTATCTAACACTTTGTGTAGGTAGTAGAAGGTATGTGCATGGGATGGGGATAGTGTAATACTTATCTAACACTTTGTATAGGTAGTAGAAGGTATGCGTATGGGATGGGGATAGTGTAATACTTATCTAACACTTTGTATAGGTAGTAGAAGGTATGTGTATGGGATGGGGATAGTGTAATACTTATCTAACACTTTGTATAGGTAGTAGAAGGTATTTTTATGGGATGGGTATAGTGTAATACTTATCTAACACTTTGTATAGGTAGTAGAAGGTATGTGTATGGGATCGGGATAGTGTAATACTTATCTAACACTTTGTATAGGTAGTAGAAGGTATGTGCATGGGATGGGGATAGTGTAATACTTATCTAACACTTTGTATAGGTAGTAGAAGGCATGCGTATGGGATGGGTATAGTGTAATACTTATCTAACACTTTGTATAGGTAGTAGAAGGTATGCGTATGGGATGGGGATAGTGTAATACTTATCTAACACTTTGTATAGGTAGTAGAAGGCATGCGTCTGGGATGGGGATAGTGTAATACTTATCTAACACTTTGTATAGGTAGTAGAAGGTATGTTTATGGGATGGGGATAGTGTAATACTTCTCTAACACTTTGTATAGGTAGTAGAAGGCATCTGTCAGGGATGGGGATAGTGTAATACTTATCTAACACTTTGTATAGGTAGTAGAAGGTATGTTTATGGGATGGGGATAGTGTAATACTTCTCTGACACATTTTTTTTTGCATCCTTTCTGGTGCAAAGTCAGACAAAGTATGTAAATTGTATCACAGATCATGTTTATATAAGGCCCTGCTGCAGAAAAGGATATGTACACAGGACTATACGTTTTTACTTATACTTTTACTAATTTGCTGCTTGACTTACCTTCAGTAACACTTCTGCAATAGTGTTTACTGGGCTGAAGAAACAAGGAATTAACATTTCTCTGAAGGTGATAGTTCCTACTTAAAACAAAAAAATGCTAGAATCTGAATACAAATTCTTTCGATCAGTTCCAGGTGATATAGTCAATATTCCTTAGAATTAGGAATCACTTTCACTCTATAAAGCTCAATATTTCAGAAAGGAGATAAAGTCAATAGCACGGAAAGATATCTGGGGTAGGGGTTACATGGGAAACACAAACCATTAATTTAAAACAACAAACTACTCGGAATTATGGTCTCAATTTAAAATTACGAATAAGCTTTTAAACGGCTTTAATATTATTTGAATAAACTTTTAAATGTTTTTTTTTTAATATTAAAATAATAAAAATATATATAAAGAAATGCCAAACTATTAAAATACTTCTAGAAAATATAAAACAATTCTAAAAGTTTATCCAAAAATATTAAATCAAGGCCTATATAATAGGTTCTTCTTATTATTAGTATCGGCATTTATATAGCGGCAGCATTTAGTCAGTAAACAGTTAGTTAGTACAGTGCTATCCTAAATGTAAAGACGATTTTTTTGTTTTTCTGTCAGACTGGAGCTTTGATTTTAATTTGTATATTTCATATTTGGAAAAAAATATTTAAATATTTTAATATCTAGAATGTTGTGGTTATTTTAATATTTTGAAATAAAAATAATCTAAAAAGTTTAGCCAAAAATATAGGGAATACAGATACTCCTCACTTACTGACCGGGTTCCATTCTTACAACCCAGTCATGAAACTAATTGGTCGGTAAGTGAGGATGCGTGCAGGTCCCCGAACATAGCTGAGAGGGATTGGTGCTCTTTTCTATGTTCGGGAAATCTCTGTAATCTATTTTCGGGGAAAATTCGCCGAACATAGACCAGGCATGGAATCCCTCTAACCTATGTACAGTGAAAATTCCCCGAACATAGGCCAGCTCTCTAACGTGTGGAATCCCTTGTATCCCCACGCAAGAGAGCTGGTCGTAAGTGCGAGCTATCTTAAAACAGGCAGGTCGTGAGGACCACCCGTAATTTGAAAAGCTTATCCCCAAAAATGTAAACTAGGCCTAGAAGACTCTCTTGCTATTTCTGACCCTAGCCTTGGTATGGCAGTGACATCTAGTGGTTATATGTTAAAACTACAGCTATCTATTTATCTCACTTCTGTCAATGTGGGCTTTATATAGCCAGGGTGATTCTTGATCGTGGGGAAAAGCTGAACGTAGAATCGGGATCCTATTTAATGTATTCAAATTGAAATTTTACATTAAGTTGTAGGAGAACTTATTTACTGTTTAAATAAAGGTTAAGTTTTAAAATTGCCCACATTTACAAACATTTTCTGCAGTTCTGTGTCTGAGTTTTTATGGATTACCCTATCCTAAAATGACTACTTCTCCAATTCCTTGAGCAAATAATGTCGTTAATGCAAAATGATACCCTCCACATTAGCAATAGGGAGAGTAGTGGCTGAGCTTGCATTAAACTCCTTGAAAAAAATGTTTTACATAGAACCACGGGACAGCAACACTTGTCTTCTTGCACCATAACCACAACATCAAGCTCCAGTGGTTATAGTGCTTAGAATGCCTCATTAAATATACAAACACAGATGACTGGAAGCGTCCAATAAATGGTCAACACCGACATTGAAAACATGGCACATTTTATTTCCAGGCCTGCATAGGGTAAAATACACATCTTCTCATAGTCCATCTATTCCATCTTATCAAGCATTGAAAGAACACTTCATGCCTGTAATGATGTATAAAATGTTCAAACTCTATCCTTCTCCTATTTATATTAATGAAAGGCACTTTTTCTTCTTCTATAGGAGATGTACCTGTACAGCTATGAGACATGCTGGGAGATAATAAACCCAAAACTAAATGTTAATTATAAAGGTATTGCAGTAATACTCAATGTTCAGTAGATGGCTCGCAGTTAACACAGCTCACAGCACATGTAAAGTGAATACATAAAACACATAATTGTGCAGATAGTGTTAACTGCGAGCCATCTACTGAACATTAACAGTATTACTGCAATACCTTTATAATTAACATTTGGTTTTGGGGTTATCACCTCAATGTCTATTTTATGCTGCTCCACTTGTTTCTGTATTTTTTTCTTTTTTGATTCTGCTTTATGTGTTAGGGGTATAACACATTGAGTGTGTCAGCAGCATTATATAAAAAATTCATACCAACTATAAGGTGTATGACATTTTTAAAGAGCGCTCCAAAATTAAATTACTTTACTTATGCTGGGAGATAAACCTGTACAACAATGAGATATACTGGAGTGATACAATGAATTATGAATAAATATTATTATGATCTATGAGAAATGAATATTAAATTGGGAAAGAATAGAGTTCTGATATTTGTTACACTTTTGCTGGTATGAAGTGCTCTGTCAATGCAACTGGAGGCTACTAAACTGCCACAACACATGGAAACATTAGATTTTTAGTTAAAGGTACCCTCCAGTGCCAAGAAAACAAACCGTTTTCCTGGCACTGCAGGTCCCCTCTTCCTCCTACCCCCAATCCCAGGTTGCTGAGGGGGTTAAAACCCCTTCAGTGACTTACCTGTATCCAGCACCAATGTCCCTCGGCGATGGGTCAGGGTCCGTCCACGCTGCTCCCCCGCCGACGTCAGCCGGCGGGGAAGACCTATTGAGCATGCGCGGCGGAGACCTGGCGGCGGAGACCTGATGCGCATATGCGTCAATGCCGCGCACGCGCATTAGACCTCCCCATAGGAAAGCATTGAATAATGCTTTCAATGCTTTCCTATGGGGATTTCAGCGACGCTGGAGGTCCTCACATAGCATGAGGACGTCCAGCGTCGTATAACACACTTTTCGTGTTCTATGAACACGGAAGTGTCCGCTAGTGGCTGTCTTTATGAAAACTGCAATAATTACACTTGCAGGGTTAAGGGTAGTGGGAGTTGGCACCGAGACCACTCCAATGGGCAGAAGTGGTCTGGGTGCCTGGAGTGTCTCTTTAATAAACCCCATCTCTAGTCTTGTCTGATATTTGCAATTCCCTGCTTCATTCATGACATAGTTTGGAGAATAATCATGCATATTTAAATTGTGGATATAAATGTGTATAGTCATTACTATTAATAGGATACAAATCACAATAAAAGAAGGTTTTGCAAGAGAGCTGGAAACAACTCTCTTGCAAAAAAACATAAATGATCAGAAATATTTGTCCTAAAAGAGTTTGTGCTACTGATGGTGAAAGAATGCTCTCAAATAACTGCTATAGCATTTCTTTAATAAAGTTAATCTGACTTGATTCAATTTCTGAAAAATGTATGTATTGTTATATTTGTGTCTTTTTTTTAACCCTTCCTCTAGTTTCCCATTCGACCAGTCTTTCCTCCTCCACCGTGTGTGGTTCTCCGGTGATCACAAGTCGTATAGTGGGGGGTACGAATGCTGTGTATGGAGAGTGGCCCTGGCAGGCCCTTGTCCAACTTGATGGTACATTCGTTTGTGGTGGGTCCCTGATTAATGAACAGTGGGTGCTGAGCGCTGCTCATTGCTTTGAAAAGTGAGTATTATCTCCCAGGGCATAACATTAACCAGGATGAGATGAGAACATCTCTAAATTACGGGATGGCAGAATCCGTTCTAGGATTTTAAATATCAGCATTTATGGTGCAAGTTTGTAGATTATATAACAATGAATAAATACAGATAAAGTCAATTTCCAGGTTCTTTATTTTCAACCAGGTAATGAGCAATATCTGCTGATAGATCCCAGAAACATCTCGGGCTTAAACCCTGAGAATATAGCGATAACCCGTATAGTAGAAGAGGTGTGGATAAGTTATGACCAATTCCTGCCTTTTTTGTGTCCTCTCCTCTCTACCCATGAACAGCCTGTTGCTGGTGACCTCTAGGATCTCAGTAAAAGCACCGCTAGGTATTCAGTGCGATCCAACCAAACTCCCTCATTAATAGAGGGGTGTATGCAAAATTTTGGTTTCCAAGCACCCCCATCCAGCAGTCACATGGGGGACACAGCCCTCTCCCCTTAAGTATCCTGGTGGAGCTATGTTCTGTAGGCAGCTACTTTGGGATACAGCAGAGCAGTTTTAAATAATAAAACAAAGCACTAATATTATTCGGCCTCCCCTGCAACTTTAGACATCAAGGGCAAAATAGCCCCACATTAGGGCATTCAGCTCTCAAGGTCCCATCCAAGCAATGTCTATAGCTGATATTGATGCAAAAGTGCCATCACATTGGCTCTGATTTATGGTGTGTGATGGTACCCCTCGCATATCCTGTGCAATGGCTAGGACTTCAAGAGTAAAATGGTGATTCAATAAAAAATCATTAAATCGCTTCGTGTGTAGTGATTTATTTCTCACTGTCTCTATTTCCTCAGTAATACTAGTTCTTCGGATTTCACCATTGCCTTGGGAATGTTACAAACAGAAGGATCAAATCCTCAATCAATTATTCTTAATGTCGATCGAATAATAAACCACCCTAATTATACAAAAACAGGAAGCAGAGGGGACATTGCTTTGATGAAGCTGAGTCGTCCGGTCAACTATACCAACTACATAAGACCAATATGTCTGCCAGTTGGGTCTGTTACCTTCCCGTGTGGCATGGAATGCTGGGTAACTGGCTGGGGAGATCGAGTTTCTGATGGTGAGTCACCTACTATTTTTGCAACTTCCAGATTTCTTCTTCATGCAAACTATCACCATTTTGCACATATCATATGTTGCTCGAGCTGGATTTCATAAATTCATCTTAAAGCGTCACTGTCACTGTCTGGGCCTCTGCAGAATTTGCAAAGACCCCCAATGGTGACATCATCACTGGGTGTTTAGTGGCCAGGTGAGCATGCAAAGGTGAGTTCTACTTACCTGAACCAATCCTTCAGGGATGACACCATCTTCTTCTGGTGACAGTAATGGACCTGCTGAATGTTTCACATGCACAAAAGTACAGCACTGGGTTCTATGTAGGAACCAAGCAAAACCGTGAGATTGTTGGATAAAGCCAATTCTCTGTAGCTGCAACTGGTGATGACTGGGGGACTGACGCTTCTTGACACTTCTAGACCTCTGGCCAGTGTCTAGAAGTGTCAAGCAAGGAAAAATTCAGAGATAAAATAGTCCGTATTTTGACTCAGTGTATCTCTTGACTGGGTTGGAATTTCAGTGAAATTCCATTACAAACTTGATGAGTTACATTTTCTATCTTTATGAAATACTCATTTTTTTCTAGGGAGGGGATGACAGTGCCGCTTTAGTGCTAACATATAAATACATTCCTGTGCTATTAATAAAATGAATTTTTAGCAATGATTGAAAGAAGACCTTTTCCTCTATCATGTTTTAAGTATTTAAAAAAAAATGTCACTTTCAGGGAATTATCTTTTTGTTACTCTGTCCATTGTATAAGCTGTCTAGTTACATTGTCTCCGTGAGTAAAGATTAAGTTAAAACAAAGTCCCTTTGTTTAACTGCAAAGGCATCCACAATGGGTGTGCCCAGGAACATTCAAATACAGGGCTGAATTATTCTCCACCTCCTTCATTTGGATCTTAACCTGTACCTCCATGTCACATTGGATTAACTCATTATTTAGTCAGACATGAAAAGAATGAAAGTATTATTCAACTGACTGAGTATTAATTAACACATGTTTACTTTTTACCCTGGTCCTAACCAAATATGTGATGCATACCTTTGCTTGGCTGGTTTCAATATATCTGACTCAACTAATGTCTTAATTATTAGACTTTTGAAGCAAACAGATAGAGCTGCTTATTGACCAAAATTCCCATTCTCTCTTGAGTCTTTGTGGCGAAAGTAACCTCGCCACTTGTTCTTGGAGGGGCCTGTTTGCCAGCCTCCTGCCTCAGGACTATTGGCTATGAAAAAAGGCTCACAAAAGACCTGGTTCGGTCCTTTTTTGCTATTTTGTTCGGTAGATTGCATTCACTTTCTATTTTAACATTGTCCCATTCGACTATCGAACAACCGCACGAACTAGGGACCACCCTGGAGCTTGTTAACACCTATTAACAACTTGGAACGGTTCTCACCGCAGTGTTTTAATTGTTCGCCCGGGTGGCCACAATTCCTATGGACAACCACGAGGGGGTGGCCATCTTGTTCACATGAACGCAAGCAGCGGTGTTTGGACATAAATCTCATGCAACTGAAATCAGACACAGAAACTCCCAAACACTGCAGGACCATCATCGCCTGCGTTCGGTTCTATACAAGTTAAAAGGTCACTGTTCGGTGGGATCATTCGTCTGAATGAGGGGAACAAGCTCCAGGTTAAGACTATTAACTCTGCTTGGTAGTTTATTCGTTTTTAAACTACCGAACTAGACTGACCGCAAGCCCTGATTCTCTGGAACTATTTTGGGCATGGGACCATGTGTGCAGTCGGTCAAATAAATGACTTCCAGGAAATTCCTGAACCCCCTGAACTGATCTAGGTGATTTTGGGATATCTTGGTCACCCAGATCAGGGCTATCAGGGGATGTAACATTTGTGGGGTGTTTGTATGTTTTAAAGATATTTGGGGGGGGTTTATAAAAATGTGTGTTTTGTGTTTGGAGATAATTGAGTTTAGTGTAGTGTTTGCCTCAATTATCTCCCAGGTACAGAGACAGGATTAATCTATTATGTAGGGGAGCATCCTGGATCTGAGACCAAATGTGGTTGTGTAATTGTTTATATTGAGGTTTACTCTCAGGTCCAGGGGGGAGTGCCCCTTGCAAGGCCAGTTGTGGTTACCATTAAATGAGTTCCTGCTTACCCTCAACATAGAGCCTCGTCTCATGTGTGGGGGAAATGGCTGTATTTACCCTGGGGATTGCTGTATCACTATACTCCTCTGGGTTATAATCACTTTCTCTTGTAAGAGCAGACTGCTGCACTCTCTGGAGTAGGAGAGGTCTGCCCACTGGAAGCTGGATCCTGGTCTTGGGTCCAGGGTGGGTGGAGGACGGCATGACCCCACCCAAGCTGTAACACTGGATGTGGGGACTACATGGCTGATGTCTGGTGTGGTGCTTGTGGTACTCGGAAGCAGAGATTGGCAGAGGCACCCAGTCGGGGTGCCAGGCGGTCCATCACAATCTTCATTCTCCATTAATGCAAAATCTAAAGTTGTTGTCAAAACTCTTGCACTAGGGATTCCATGTTTTATTTGCATAAGTAAATATATGATGAAAATACTAATAAGACTAATGGTTCCTTAGGTGTTCTCCCATCTCCCAACATACTGCAGAAACTGAAGGTTCCATTGATAGATCATTTACGGTGTGACCAGATGTACCACGTGGGCTCTCCGAACAGCACCAATGTCACCATAATCCAGGAGGAGAAGATATGTGCTGGTTACCGACAAGGGGGAAATGACTCCTGTCAGGTATTTCACCAAACTTGAAGCTCATCAACTACCCACGAACATGTGCCATCAAATTACTGCCTTAACTGCAATAGAAGCCTTTTAGACCTAGTTTTTTGTGTTTGGGTGCATCATATCTAGGACAGAGAATACACTAGCTCTCTGGACCATTATTCTCTAAAATCCAAAAACAAAGAAGCAACTAAATAACATTGACATTGCAGGTGTGTGCTCTTCAAGCAGGTGAAACTAAAGACAGCTGCCACTATTTTAAGGACAACTGTCACCTCAAAAAATATTTTTTAATATAAAAATCATTTGATCAAGTTTTCTAAGGACATTTTGAATGAATTATATGTGAAAAAAATTGGAAAAATATTTAACTCCTAAAGGAGTTAAAGGATCCTCTGCCAGCGATCGGTGTTGCTCCCAGTCTGGGGGGACTGCCTGACAGCCCAGGCAGTCCCTCCTTGGCAATTAGGCCCCTGCAGGCCATGTGATTGCTCTGAAAGAAATTAGGCCCCTGCAGGCCATGTTATTGCTCTGTAAAATAAAACAAAAAAAGCCATTAAATAAAATAATAATAATAATAATATATGTATTATATATATGTGAGATATATAATATATATATAATAACTCTATATATTGTATATATATATATATGTATATTATTATAAAAAATAAATAATAATTAATTAAAAATAAATGTAAAATGTTTTAAAAAAATACAAATAAATAAAAACAATAAATAAAAACAACACGAATGCCTGCTTCCTTTTCCCGAACAGTCAGGAGAGCTCTGTTCGGTAGTTTTGTTTCCACGAACTAGGGGAACAAACGCTGCTGTGAGCCAGGGGGTGCTGTTCGTGTATTTGTTCGGTTTCAAGACTTTACAAAATAGACCGACCGCAAAACCGAAACTCATGGAACTAATTCTGGGAGGGAGCTCGTGTGCGGTCGGTCAAATTAAGACATCCATGAAATTTGTAAACCCCTGAACTGATCTGGGTGATTTATGGATATGTTAGCCACCCAGATCAGCGCTATCAGGGGATATAACATTTATGGGGATTGTATGTGTATTGGGGTACTTTTTAAGTTTTATGGAAAATGTGTTTTTTTCTGCCTGGAGATAATTGAGTTATTACAGTATCTGACTTAATTATTTCCCAGGCAGAGAGAAGGGATTGCATGATGTATATGGGAGTGTCATACTTTGTAGCCTTGTTGTAATTGGTTGTTAACTTTGTGTTGGAGTCTCCACAAGGTCAATGTGGGAGTGCCCCTTACATGGGGACTTGTATAAAAGTCAGTGTGGCACCATTCAACTTTACTCCTGTTGTACCCTTCATCTAGCCTAGGCTGATATTTGGGTAACTGTCTACTTGCTGGGAAGAAACTACTTGGATGCTGCATTCGTCTGGAACCATTCGAATCTACACCCGAACTGCGAGCTATAATCACCCAGGCTTCAGCAGTTCGGGAGGAAATAGGAGAATGAGTATCTACTATACCAGCGATCGTAAATTATATGTATATATGTATATATATGTATATATATATATATATATATATATATATATATATAAACATATATATATATATATATATATATATGTATAATAAATAAAAATACTACGAAATATATATGTATATCCATATACATAATTATTAAATAATGTAATTAATATACATGTAGACTTCCCATGACACCCTAAAACCTGTACATAGGGGGTACTGTTTTACTCAGGAGACTTTGCTGAATACAAATATTAGTGTTTCAAAACAGTAAAAGTTTTTTGTGTTTTTACACACAAACAGCACTTTCACTGATGATATAATTGTTATGATACATTTTACTGTTTTTAAACACTAATATTTGTGTTCGGCAAGGTCTCCCAAGTATCCCCCCATGTATAGATTTTATAGTGTTTTTGAAAGTTTTTTTTTGCATTTTTAACACACAAACAAATATAAATGTTAACTTTAGCCAGTGTTTGTGACCAAGTGGCTACTAAAAAATACTGGACATACCCCATATTGAGTACCCTGGGTTGGCTACTTTAAAAAAAAATATGTACATGTGAGGTGCGATTCAGAGATTTATGACAGATATCAGTGTTACAATGTCATTATTGATTAATTTGAAAAAATATATATTTTGGAAGAACAATGTCCTACTTGTACTTATAGCCCTATAACTTGCAAAAAAAAAATGCTAAGAACACATTAACATTGGGTATTTCTAAACTCAGGACATAATTTAGAAACTATTTTAGAAACTATTTTAGCATGGGGGTTTGACGGTTGTAGATGCGTAACAGATTTTGGGGGTCAAAGTTATAAAAAGTGTGTTTTTTTAATTTTTTCATCATATTTTATAATTTTTTTAAAGTAAATTATATGATATGATGAAAATAATGGTATCTTTAGAAAAAACATTTAATGGTGAGAAAAATATATAGTATATCATATAATTATATAGTATATAACATGTGTGGGTACAGTAAATTAGTAAAAGGAAAATTACAGCTAAACACAAAAACCTCAGAAATTTAAAAATAGCCCTGTCCTTAACGGTAAGAAAATTGAGAAACTGTCTAGTAACTAATGGGGTTAGTTCTTAAGGCCATAGAGACTTACTGTCTGTTTTCAAACACTGCCTCACCGAAGGGGTGTGCATATGGCAGAAGGATCCTGTCATATACTAAAGGTAATGAAGAGTTTTTTCACATATACTTCATTTAAAAAAAAAATGTCCTTACAAAACTTGACGAAAGGGCAGTTATATAACAAAATAGTTTTGAAATGACAGATGTCCTTTAAGATCATTTACACACCTTGAATATTAAGGTGAAAAGCAGAATTGAGATGAATGTGGACAGGCAGTAGTAATGCCAGACACCAATTAATGATTTTTTAGTCACAAAACGTCTTGACACAAATCAGATTAAAACAACACTCCATGAAATTGCCATGAAATTGCCCATTCGAGTTTTAAAAAATCTAGCATGGGCGAGTGAAATGAATGATGGACATGGGAAGAACTGTGAAAAAAATTAACCTGACCTCCAGACACTCCAGAGTACGTTCCAGCTGTTTGAAGACTGAGTAGAAAATGTTATAGATTGTCCAATGAGCTATCAAAGAAATATCAAAAATATGGCCAAGGATATATGCTCTGAAACCCGTCAAGTTGCGTTGTATAAAAGCACTTTCTTAAGTTTGAAAACTATAAACCTGATTTCTGTCCTGCTGCTAATTATCTCTGATACATTGTGTCCTTTCTGGGAACCTCTACCGTCTATTTCAAAAATAGTAATATTAAACTAGTAATTGGGCAGATACATTGAGATGACTCATTTCATTTAATTATTCACAAGTGTAAACTGACAAGAATTCAATTGAATTTTATATCTGATGTCAAAATAGATTAAAAAAAAAAACAGCTAACTTCTGTCCCAGAGAATTCCCAGAGAATTCTGGGACAAACTTTGAAATTCAAAACAAACTATAAAAGTTTTCAATCAGTTTCTTCAAATTTCTGTAAACACATCTTGTATTTTGTTAATTAATAATCACAATTTAAAATCCTGCCTTAATTGTTAATGACATATTTACTTTCTAGGGAGACTCTGGGGGCCCCTTGGTGTGTCAGGTGAACGGCACCTGGTTCCAGGCTGGAGTTGTAAGTTGGGGGGAAGGATGTGCTTCACCTTATCGCCCCGGGGTGTACACCCTGGTTCCAGCCTATGAGTCATGGATCAAACAGTATGTGTTGGGTGTGACATTCAACAACGTGACAAATATTCCAAAACCAAGCGTGAAATGTGATGATGAGAGCATAAGTTTAGTGCCAGGTAAGGACTGAAACTCAGACATTGGCGTCATTCACAACATATCTCATCTGGCTCTTAGTGAAAACCCTTAGGGTGGAATATCCCTGATTTAGTATTAAATGTACTGATAATTACTAACAAAAATTACAGTCACAGGTTCCAGTAACAATAAGATTTTAGTTTTCTATTTCCATTTGCATTATTGTTGGCATGGTAGCAGTAGTCCAAGAGCACTATCCACTCAATGGGGAAATTTTGAAAAGTCATGCCAACAATAATATTATATTATAATAGTATATAACATATTTTCCTGTTATGTTTTCTCAATCTCTTTCCAGGGTCTGACACAGCGCCTCCCTCCTCCATACCCACGTCAGATCGTTCATTGTGTGGCTCCTCCAGGGTCTCCAGTCAATCAGATGCGGGCATCGGTGCCATGGAAGGAGAGTGGCCCTGGCAAATCAGTATACAGTACAATGGATCACATAAATGTGGGGGATCCCTGTTCTCCAGTCAGTGGATTCTTAGTGCTGCAAATTGCTTCAAAGAGTGAGTTTCACAATTTTAGGACTATTTACTAATGCGTGAATTCACCAGAATTCAAAGTTCCGAAGTAAATTTTTTATCTCTACAGCGCCAACTTATTCTGCAGTGTTTTGTAATTTTAATGTTAAGATATAAAATAAAACAACTAAGAAATCTACTATTACAAGTTTTAGCAACAAAAAAGAGACTAATGAGGTCCCTGCTCGAGTGAGCTTGCAATCTGGAGGAGAAGGGAAAGAACAGCGTGGGTGGAAAGATCATCAGGTGAGAATGTGGCAAACCAGGAGAACTGAAAGGTAGGAGATTGAACTGAATGGCAAAGCCACTAATTATGGCCTCAATTTAATATTTTTGGATAAAAAAAAAATACTTTTTTTAATATTTAGATTTATGTTTATATACTAATATCTTTTTAAATGTGATTTTTTTTATTTGTTAGTATTTAAAAAAATGTTTTTTAAAAGTTTAGCAAAAATATTAAATCAAGGCATATGTTAGAAGAGATAGGACCAAAAGCTTGAAAGAATGAAAATTAACCAGAACAACCATAGACTAGCCTGAAGAGATGAATTTTAAGGGGATCTAGGGGAAGCCTGGTGGGGGGGGGAGGGGGGGGGGGGCAGACTGCCCATAGGACTAGAGTGACCTTTAATGAAGGCGTGAGTTAGCAGTACAGATAGGAGCAGTGGACAGGAGGCAGTCACTGCCAGATCAGAGTGACAAAGCAGGGGTGTACATTGATTCGTAAAGAACAGTATCGAGGGTAGAGTTGTTATAAGCTTTGCAAGTGAGTGTTATTATCTTGATTTGAATGCTAAAGCGTACAGAAGTCAATGTAATGGTTGGCAGAGGGGTGAGAGGAGTCAAGAGACAGACAAACAGGCAATTCATAAAGACTTCATTTTAATTTCCAAGCCAAATGGAGGAATTTTCCAATCAGGCTATTTTGGCTTAGAAAATACACCAAATAACAATCTCACGTTGTTCCACTTATTCTCAGCATCTAAAGCTATAATACTCACTTCTGGTTTGTAATGTTTTCTGTTTCACCATTTTCCTACAATATCCCCATTCCCCATTTGTGATAAGAGACAGAGTATCCATGTATTATCTGTTTCTCATGTTTTCATTACTTGTGTCTCTCTATAGATTTCCACTTTAATCTGTCTTTCTAACTATTTTACTTTTTTTTCTGTTTCTCTCCGAACCTTTGGGTCTATTTTTCAATCCTCTTTATGTCTTTCTGTCTCTTCCCTTAATGTGCCTCTTACTTATCCCAGCCCATTATGTTTATCAGTCTCTCCCTCTTATAGGGAAATATCAGCTGTTCCCATTCTTTATATCTCTGTCCCAAGTCAAAAATGTGAGACCTTCAGAATTTGAGTTTATCATTCTGTTTGGAACATTCTGTTCATAAGACCTCATAAAACTAGTTCCAGTAGACACCATACCATTCAAGGTGCAATGGAGGGTAATGAAGATGCCTTTGATCCTGGGAAAATCCAATATGTATGATGTAAATTATATTAGACTTAACTATATGAATGGATCAATTACAGAATTAATGAGCTAATTGTCTACTTGAAGAATGGGTCAGCAAACTAAACCATGTTGTTATGTGCACGTCTCTCAAGAAGGTTAATACTCACTAGAGTATATTACAGTAACAATTCTCACAATGAGTTTTTTTTTTCTTCTTTTTACAGTAATAATAATTCTTCCCAATACACTGTTGCCTTGGGAACATTACAAAATGATGGATCAAATCCTCAAACTATATTTCTTCAAGTGGAAGATATCATAATGCATCCTCAATATTCGACAACAGGAAGCAAAGGAGACATAGCTTTGGTGAAGCTGAGTAGTCCTGTCAACTACACAGACTATGTTACACCTATCTGCCTGCCTTCTGAGTCTGTTACCTTCCCATGTGGCTTGGACTGCTGGGTAACCGGCTGGGGATCTCCATCATCTGATGGTAAGTCTTCAAAGTTCCTTTTTTCAAACTCCACTAACTTGTCATGTCGACCTGATTTCCCAATATGAGAAGAGATATTTTTGGATGAATGCAATTTTCCTCCTCTGTACGAAAAATGGCTCCTTATAGCTTGCCTCGTTTTCTTTGTTCTTCCTGCTTAAGGTGTGTTTGAGTTATTTTATAATCAAACCTCTAATGCTGACAAATTATTACAAAACATTAATTTTTTACAAATTATTTTTCTGGAATGTTTGGAGGAAATATTTTGAGAGTAAATAAGGTCCAGGTACTCAAGATCTTTCATGAAGCTTGACAAAGCATGACAAAGGCCTCTGTCTAGGCCGACATGTTGCACTTAACCAATAACCAATAAAGCCTATTCATGATAAATCTTGAGTGCCTGGACCTTATATCCCCTCTATCTATTTTACTGGGGTTTGCCAGCCCTAGATCTGAAGCATCTAGATTCTGACGTAGGTGTGTGTTATCCTTTTCTGTGTGAATTACTATAAAGGAAATATGTTAATACTTGGTTGTATTGTTTTTATGTCTATTTTCCTCTGGTCATCTATATGACACATTTATTTTTATCTTTCTATCTGTATGGTGTAGACTCGGTTTACTAGAATCTCTTTGTTTCTGATTCTGTTAATGGGCCCTTGAACACCGGACTCAATTAAAGTCTACTAAAAATCAGAAATAAGACTAAAACATAGAGCTGTTTACTGACCAATCCCCTTCCTGACTATATACACCATTTTTTTATCTCCAATTTTCTGACCCTTTCTTACTGAGCATTTCCATTGCATTTCCTGGATAGATAAAAGTCCAGACATCACTGTACTGTTCCTCATATTTTCTCAGGAAGTGTCCAAGCTGCCAATGTACTCCAGGAAAAGAAGGTTCCACTTATAGACCATGAACGATGCAACCAGATGTATCACACCGCCTCCTCAAATAATAGTAACACAACCATCGTCCAAGAGGAGAAAATATGTGCTGGTTATACAGAAGAAAGGAATAATTCCTGCCAGGTAGATCATAAACCATAGAAATTCATAAATACACTAATTGTTTTATAACTTGATTGGTACCGAAAGCTCAACACAGCCTGGTTAATCATTGTGTAAGGTTTATACACTGTAAACAAGAAATAACCGGGACTGACCTTGGATTTTTAACATTTAACTTGCCAATCTGGAAAAATATCTGAGTTGGACAATATTCCTAAATTGGCTGGCCAGTTTCCAGTTTTGTAAATAACCCTTAAAACAATTCAGCAGTCATGAAACTTTAGGTTACTCTTTAATTATTTAGTTCATTTCAGATTACCTAATCGCCTGGGGCCTAACTAGTCCTGGCCTTGTTTATTAAGTAATGGAGGTAAGGGCTAAAAGTGAGTCCTATTTATCTGAGCTCATTGTGGCTACCAGAAATTAAGAGAAATAATGCCATGGTGCTCCAGTCACCATGATTCTGTGGTCAAGTCACCATAACCGTGGATTTGTTGGAGAAGGTTTGATGAATGAAAGCATGCAGTCACCAGTTTGAACCTCGAGTGTGCAGGAAACCATTATCTTACATCAAACAGCTTTAAATCATAATATAAAACTGAAAATATCCACCCATATCCAATATTTCAGAATAACAAGGCTCAGCAAGCCAGTTTTATTGCCAGAATTTTTTATGGTCGTACTATCAGGTTACCTGCCTTATCATACTTTTAAAAGTCAATTTTGCTATGAAACTGCAAAGTGCAAATGTTATATTCTTTGTTATTTGAACCCCCGCATTACAAATGATGAAACTCCACGTAGAGAAAGAAGAACATAATCATTTGCTCAATATGCTGAGAAATTATGTTTCCCACTAACATCAGGTGTGCACCTCACAAAGGGCAAACTATAGAGAGCTGTTTGCCTATAGTATATGGACATTTATTAGGAATAAAGGATTCCATATTAATATTTATCTTCCAGGGTGACTTTGGGGGTCCCTTAGTGTGTGATGTGAATGGCGTCTGGGTCCAGGCTGGGATTGTCAGCTGGGGAGAAGATTGCGACCTACCAAACCACCCTGGGGTGTACACTCTGGTACCGGCTTATAAGTCATGGATTGAGACCTATGTGTCAGATGTAACATTTAGTAATCTGACAGATATTCCTGAGTCAAGCACCGGATGTGAAACAGAGAATTTAACCACAATCTCAGGTACGTAAAAAATGAACCAGAATTGAACATCTTGGATCATAAAACGTGGAATAGGAATGGAAAAATGTTATTACAAGTTATTATCAATGATAATCATCAGCATTCTCTTCTTTACCGCACATCATCAAAAATCAATTATCAGTAGTATATAGGGTATTGCATTATACATACAACACATGCATGGCATATTATTTACAGGAAACAGTTAAGGCTAGATGTTTGCGCTAACACACATTATCAATAAAAAAACACTTCCATCCATTCCGTTCAGTCTCCTTCCCCCCATATTATGAAAGGTCAATAATCTGGAACACATCAAGACCTCAGTAATCCATTGTGTAGTGAGAAGGCAGCGAGTGGGTGATTTTGTTACATATCACTCTACTGAATAAAGTTTGGATTCAACCTTTACAGGCAATTACAGGGTTATTCACTAACGTGTGGGAATTCAAAGTGTATTTCAACTTTAAGGACAACCTGAGCCTCCGAAAAAAATCTCCAAGACAGCTATGTTTCTAGTCCAGCTATTTTAGCATTAAAGGGACAGTTTAGTCAGCCAAACAACTTTAGCTTAATAAAGCAGTTATGGTGTATAGATAATGCCCCTTCGGTTTCACTGCTCAATTATCTCCCATTTAGGAGTAAATTCAATTTTGTTTCTGGTTTTTGCAGCTCTAGCCAGACCTCCCCTGGCTGTGACTGACTGCAACTTGCATGGAAAAAAAAATGGTTTCATTTTGAAATCAGACGTAACTTACTTTAAGTTTCTATCTTCTGCTTTGTAATATTAACTTTCATTTCACACAGGAGGCTCCTGCAGTGTCTAGAACGCTTTTAACAGGAAATCTAAATCTAAATTTAACAGAATTTGCAATAAAGGAAGTGTAAACATTAGAAGATTCTTTACAGGAAGTGTTTAGGAAGGCTGTGTAAGTCACATGCAGGGAGGAGTGACTAGAGCTGCATAAACAAAGTGATTTAACTCCTAAATTGCAGAGAATTGAATTTTGAAATACATTTTGAATACATTTTTAATTGTTGTCAATTTTCACTTTACTGAATACACTAAATAGAGATTTCTAGTGAACTGAAAATCAAATTCTAAAATTTAGACAAAATGTCAATGTCGTCAAGTTCTCCTAGCTTAGCTGTTTAGCCTAAATTGTGCACTTAAGCTTCTAGTTTGCTTTAATTCGGTTTTAGTAAATATTATTCCCCTGGGAATTTTGATATAAATATTCTGTTTGATGTAACTATGGTTGTAGTGTGAGGAGTACTTAGGGGAACACTAATATCAATATTTTCTCTAAAACCTCTTTTGTTTGTGATGTATTATTTGGCACAGCTCTGCTTTCTCAATCAATTAGATTCTCCTCTGATGGTTCCCTCCACCACAAGGATGCCAGCCCCGGTTTGTGGCTCTCCGGTGGTCTACAGTCGGATAGTTGGGGGTACCGATGCTGTGGATGGAGAGTGGCCCTGGCAGATTAGTATACAGTATCGTGGATCACATAATTGTGGTGGATCCTTGATCACCAACCAGTGGGTTCTCAGCGCTGCCCATTGCTTCAACGAGTGAGTTCTATGAGATGCGCATTTACGCTTTGGACATGAGTGGGATTATTCCTTGAACCAGCTCTATATTGCTTTCATGCATTATGGAATAAAGAAGAAACCCAACAGATGTCTGGAGCAGTTTCCTGTCCTATCCACATGATCGATAAGCTGGATCTTCTTATTTCTTATCTTCTTATTTCTGCAAATATTAGGTCAAAATTGTTAGAGATGGTAAAAGAGCTGAGATAATGTTTCCGGTTTAACTATTTATGCTTAAACTTGGAATTTCCCTTTCCATTTTCAATAGTTCTCGGTATAACGAATAACCCTGATGTCCTTTAACTTATGCTTAAATATGTCCTTTAGCTAAATTATTATATTATTATGTACATGGTATGCAAGTCTTGGAATTACCATAATAAGATGCATATTATTCATGTTCTTAAATGTGTTGTTTTCTCAGGAATTGTTCTCGGTAATTTTAGCTTGGTGCAATGTCTTCTTTCAAAACTCCTTAATAGTTATACCAAGCGGTGCAGTTCATTGCTTTTCCCTTTTCAGAAATTGGAAAAAAAATTAAACTAACCAAAAGGGTGTGGAAATGGGCCAATCAGAGTACTGCAAAATATATACATAATATAAATATTGTAAAGAAAAAGATGGTATATTTTAAAGTACACGGATAGGAGCATTTTCCTGCCGTTTGTTTCATAGATCAAATTTAAAAAAAAGTAGCCAATAATGAGAAACTCTAGGAGCAGTAACAATCTATATGTATTGCATATTAAATATATAATGTATAGATTTTGTATTAATTTCCCTCTATTGCTCACTTCGTCGGTTAATAATATTTTACATTTGGTGACCGTGACTGACCCTAAACCATTAATCATCTTTCTTTTCCCATCAATCATTCTTAAGGTGCTACAGGCAGTATTCAGAATCACAAATTAAATTGCAGCTACAGTTCACCTCGGGTGTTCTGGGATTTGACTGATCACCCAATCAGCCCAAACCAAGAAGAATTCTCCCTTAGTTCCTGCTAGCGGCATGCTCTTACCTTTATTGTTAATTTCTAATACCTTCATTATGCTGAACTCTTGCTTAATTATTGGTTTGTTCTTTAAATGTAATATTCTATAGGTATCATTTAGGCACCAATTAACACAGCAGTAAGTTAAAGTCACACAGGTAATTAGGAAGAAAAAATACACAACTATCTCCAAAGAGCAATTAGGATGCAACATTCTAAAATTGGCACATTCCATTGGTTTCCATTTTCCCTGATCCATTTTTATCACTTTTCTCCTTCATATCTAACTCCAGAAAATCTAAAGTTGCCCTTTCCACTTGGATTCATGTCTTAATCATCCAGTAAGTAAACTACATCAATAAATGATAATAATCTTCAATCTGTTCCCATCTCCCACAGAGACCTTGATGTAAAGAATTATGGTGTTTATTTAGGAATGTACCAGCTCTCTGGATCAAGTCCTCATAAAATATATGTGTCAGTGGAAAAGATCATATATGACCCCCGATACACCTCGGCAAACAGTAGAGGCGACATTGCCCTGATCAAGCTTAGTCATCCCATCAACTACACCAGCTACATCCAACCAATTTGCCTGCCATCAGCATCAGTCAACTTTCCATGTGGCTTGGAATGTTGGGTAACTGGCTGGGGAAAAGTGAAAGCTGATGGTGAGTCTCAAAGTACCTTTTCACAAATACGTAATGTTTATATTTCTTAAATACATTTTACAGCCTTGCTCATCAGTAGACTTGCGGAAGGTAAGAAAATTCGACACTGTCTGAACATTTTCCCAAAAATAGGACATTTTTCAAAATGCCCGATATTCGTCCACTTGTCGTTTTTACTTGGCATAATTTTGTACCAAAGAACTGATTAGGGAATAGAATCAGACAAACCAAAAAAGAGCGAAAAAGAGCGCTATGTGTATATTTTGCAGTACACTGATAGGTCTGAGAACCACAAATACCTTTGCAAATACAGTAGCTAGACGAGAACAAGCAGAGCGGTTGACCCCCAGTCTTGGTAATGGTCTTCAATGGTAGACCTTTATCCCTGGAGGACTAACCCTTTAAAAACAAATGCAATGTCTCTGATACAGCTGTACTGGCATCATATCTGCTGGCGAAAAGAAAAACCTCACCTGCTCAACTTCACTCATGTGCTCATAATGTGCCCTCTGCATTGTGGACTTAACTTTACTAGGAAGATCATGTATCTCGGTAGGTAGAGCATTACTTTTTTTCTGTTTCAAAAGTCCTGATCATAAGCTTTTTATTAATATGAGCTACAATGCTGTTAAGGTATCTGACCTCATTCATCAGCAACTCTTAATCTGTCTCCTTTCTCAATAAAATCTCTCATATAACAAATCATACACCAAATACTAGAAGTGCCTTCTAATTCAGTACTAGTGCAATTCAGAAAACACAGAGGTAAAAGAACACTTTTTATGTATTGTGAATGAGCTTCAGTAACTGGCATTTTCCAAGTGCATGGTCAATGCACTCAGAGAGAGGTTTTGAAAAGAGTAACTATGTAGAACACCTTTATACAGATATGCTGCTCATCCCCTACATTCATTGGAGAAAGTAACTGACCATTTATTTTGTCTTCTGTTCCTCAGAAGATTTATCATATCCTGAAACCCTACAGGAAGTAATGATGCCTCTTATAGACCATGCCCGGTGTGACCAAATGTACCACATTGAGTCTGAAATCAGCATTGTCACAACCATCATCCAAGAGGAAATGATATGTGCTGGTTATGTCCAAGGACAGAAGGACTCCTGCCAGGTAGGTCATCAAATTTTACCTATAGAGATATAACCGCACAAATCAAGCACATATTATGACTTTATTCACAAAACACAGATTAAAGAACAGCACACACACAAATAGAGTTTTAAATCGTACAAGGCTATATAAAAGCACCACTTTGGTGTAGTGGTGGGCTTAACACAATATGGTCATATGGTGGACCTGTGTGTGTGCTGTTCCTTAATCTGTATTTTGGATACATTTTGGTCTCTACTGCAGCACTATATTTAAGAAATGCATGTTCCACATGTACATAAAAAACATACACATATGCACATGCACATATACAGATATAGACACATGTACATATAAACATACACACATGCACATACTTGCATGCACATATACACATGCAAACATACACACATACACATGAACTGATGTTGATAATAAATATATATATATATTGATTTTATATATATATTATATTGATTTTCTCACCCCTCCTGTGTGGTATATTTATTCCTTATTCTCTGATCCTTTACCAGAGGCCTGGGAGCTTGCGGGTTCTGCGAAGTATCTTAGCTGTTCCTAGAAATGTACTCTTCTGGACAGCAATCTCAGATGTCCCACCTGGAATCTGTTGAAGCCACTCCCTCAACTTGGGAGTCACAGCCCCGAGTGCTCCTAACTGGGACTACTACTGCCTTCACTTTCCACATCCTTTCTAGTTCTTCTTTCAGTCCTTGGTATTTCTCCACCTTCTCATTTTCCTTCTTCCTGATGTTATAGTCACTGGGTATTGCCACATCCACCACGACTGCAGTCTTTCGTTCCTTGTCTACCACCACAATGTCAGGTTGGTTGGCCAGCACTCGTTTGTCTGTCTGAATCTTGAAGTCCCACAGGGTCTCAACTATCCTTTGTGGTATCTCCCATCTGGCAGGTACAATCCATATTCTGTGCAGGTGTTTCGGTATACAATCCCAGTAACTTGGTTGTGTATCTCTATGTATGCTGTTCTTGCATCCAGCTACTAGGTGCTGGTATTGTCTCAGAGGCCTATTTTACAGTCTGCTCCTTGGGTCTTACCAGGTGTCGTTTGACTCCAGCTTCTAGTGATCTGGTGCTGAGTGCCTGTTCCTGTGCTGCAAGGATTAGTGCCTCAGTGCTGTCTTTCAGTCCTGCCTTTTCCAACCATTGGTAGGATTTTGTCATGTGAGCCACATCCACTATCTGCTGGTGGTACACCCCATGGAGAGGTTTGTCTTGCCAAGGAACCTCCTCTTTTTCTGCATCCTCTATCTGTTGAAGTCTCAGGCATTCCCTTATCAGTTCATCTTTGGGAGCCATCGTCGTGATTTACTTGTGGATGCACTGTGTTTCATCCAGGACTGTGGCCTTGACAATCATCAGGCCCCGACCTCCTTCCTTTCGACAGGTGTACAGTCTCTGGGTGTTGGATTTCATGTGCAATCCTCCATTCATAGTGAGTAGTTTCCTGGTCTTGGCCAGATTATTATTTCAGCTGGGTACCTGATGACCGGTAGAGCATATGTGTTGATGGCTTGGATCTTGTTCTTGCCAATGAGCTGGGACTTCAAGGCCTCTCTGACTCTTTGGAGGTACTTAGATGTTTCTATCCTCCTTGCCTCCTTCTCATGGTTTCCATTCGTTTGTGGTACCCCCAGGTACTTGTAGCGGTTCTCTACATCTTCTATTTGGTTATCTGAAACTTCAACTCCTTCTGTCCTAATCATCTTCCCTGTTTTTGCTATCATCCGCCCGCACTTCTCTAGTCTGAACAACATTCTGATGTCCTTGCTGTTTATCTTATTGGATCAGTGAGTCAATGTCTCGTTCATTCTTGGCATATAGATTAATGTCGTCCATGTAGAGTAGGTGGCTGATGGTAGCTCCACTCTTGAATCTGTACACGTTTCCACTCTCCTTGATAATCTGGCTTAGCCGGTTGGGGCCTATACAGAACAGCATTGGGGACAGCGCATCACCTTGGTATATGCCACATTTGACGTTCACTTGAGTAATTGTCCTGGAATTGGCTTCTAGAGTTATTTTCCACTTGCCCATCGAGTTCTTGATGAAGGCTCTTATTGTCTTGCTGACCTTGTAGGAAGCCAAGCATTCCAGTATCCATGTGTGTGACTGTGATGAACGTAGCATTGTCACGTGTTCGTGGAGGGGCCTGCTGGCCAACCTCTTACAAAAAACTATGTGAACAGACTTGGTTCATGTATTTGAACTATATGGTTAGGGAACCAAACAGCCGCACGAACTGGAGACCACCCTGCAGCTTATTAAACCTAATTGACACTTTGTAGCAACTTCCATCGCAGTGTTCTAAGTGTTCGTCTGGGTGGCCGCATTTCCTATGAACAACCACGAGGTGGCGGCCATCTTGTTCGCACAAAACTGGAAACGGTGTTTGGCCGTCGAGTTCATGGAATATTTTCGGACACTGAAACTCCCGAACACTGCTGGACTTCCATGATCAACTACGTTCGGTTCTATAACACGTTCCCACGAACAAGGGGAACAAGCTCCAGGGTACAGAACATTCTCTGTTCTGTATTTTGTTTGAATCTAAACTACCGAACTAGACAGACCACAAGCCCTGATTCTCTGGAACTGTTTTGGGCATGGGACCATGCGGGCGGTCGGTCAAAAATAAGACTTCCAGGAAATTCCTGAACCCCTGAATCTGGGTGATTTTTGGATCCTTGGCACCCAGATCAGGGCTATCAGGGAATGTAACTTTAGTGGGCATATTGTGTGTTTTAAGGTACTTTTGGGGTGTTTGTAAAAATGTGTGTTTTTCTGTGCTTGGGGATAATTGGATTAGATTAGTACAGTTCCTAATCCAATTACCTCCCAGGTATTTTGTATGGGAGTGTCCTGAACCTGAGAGCCAATGTGATTGTGTATTCATTTCTACTGTAGTTTACTCTCAGGTCCAGGGCAGAAGTTCCCCTTGCATGGGGACTGTCATAAAAGGCCGTTTGAGGCTACCATTAAACTGAGATTCGTTTTACCCTTCATGAAGTCTAGGCTCATGTTTGGGGTATTGAAGAGCTATATTCACACTCTGGGGATTACTATAATCAGTATACTCCCTTGGATCACAACACTTGCTCTTATAAGAGCATCCTTCTTCGCTCTCTGAACTAGAAGAGGTCTACCCACTGGAAGCTGGACCTGGTCTTGGGTCCAGGGTGGGTGGAGGACAGCGAGACCCCAACCAAGCTGCATCGGTTTGTGGGGTTTACAGTGGTTATGGTGTTCCAGTGCAATGCTTATGAAGCTCGCAAGTACTAAGAAGCAGCGGTTGACGGAGGTACCCAGTCGGGGTGCCAGGCAGTCTGTCTGGTCTTGGAATCGCTTGTGACTGCTTGGTCTACCAGTAGTTGATGTTTTGATCCTCTCGTGTTGTTTCCAATCCCCTTCTGAGTATTGCTCATATGTTGACTCATATCCCCTTGGATCGTGGAGGCTACGATACCTGACAGGAGTTTCCATGTTGTGGGGAGGCAGGTTATTGGTCAGCAGTTGGATGGTGTCACAACTGGAAATATATATATTTATTTGTGTACGGGATTATGGAAGGGGCGCACATTAAAGTGTGTGTAGTTTTTAATATGTAAGAGTCGGTTGAGGTGTGCCGAAATCGACGCGAGGTTAGGCCTGTAAAAAGAGGGCCCACCTGGGTATAATGATATATAAAGAGGGTGTGGTGGGAGGGAATTTCCGAAATCGTCGAAGACAGGTGAGTAAGTGGTTTGCTGGGTTTATATAGGCCATAAATCCCTCCCACAACTTCAGGCATACGCCTTCTATTTGTGTACGGGATTATGGAAGGGGCGCACATTAAAGTGTGTGTAGTTTTTAATATGTAAGAGTCGGTTGAGGTGTGCCGAAACCGACGCGAGGTTAGGCCTGTAAAAAGAGGGCCAAAAAGTATGTAATATTTATTAAACATAACAACATCATTTAGACATATTATAGAAAGCGAGCCTGATTTCTTCTCTGGACTAGGAATGTACCGGTTGTATGCCGAGGACTTCCAGCGTCCCATCTTCTCTACAAGATGAGTCGGAACTTGACAACTAGAGGCTGCTGTGGCGGCCCTAATACGGAATGAATGTCCCGAGAAGGAATTTGGATTGAGGCCGAGACTAAAAAACGAGGAGCGAATGTATAGCATGAACTGTGTGAGAGATGTGCCAAAAATTGTACGAGCAACTATTATAATCGGAACGCACATATTATCCTGAACCACATGCAATACTTACACGTATCGTAAGCCGTAGAGTACGTTTGCTTAGTATTAGTGGATAAATCTTACCTGCGTAGACTCTAACTCCGGGCATGATCGATACCTTTTTTGACCAGCAGAGGAATTATGGACTGCGTGCTCTTATATCTTAACTGTTACGTTTAAGCAAGGTCTGACGTCAGGACTTCAGAAGTGGCTAAGGCGGAGGATACTGCAGGGAACTTGAGATGACAGGGTTTGTGTTTATTAAAGATAATTCGTTACCTGGAGCTAGTTCTTGTAGCATGCTGTGAGGAGGAAGGAAACGTAACATGTTTAAAATATGCAAAACTCAGATGCCCATGGAAACTCACGTGTAGTAGAGCTGCTAACTAATGGGTACCAATAGGCGAAGACAAGGACTACCCCATAAGAGTCGAGGCCGTGCCGTCAGCCCTGTGTTTGAGAGAGGCCCTACGTATGATTTGGGCCAAGTGGACTTGTACTAACTACGCGCAGCAGGGTGTTAACCTCTTGTGGACAAGCGTTAACCTGACCGTACACGGTGTGATTACCTGCATCGAACCACAGCGACAAAGGACTGTAACAGGTACCTGATGAAACTAACTGTTGTGATGTGAACCGAGGAATGCAAATCCGTGACTCACCGTAGGGAAATGCTTGCACAAGAGAGGAATCTGAAAAGGAGCTTAGATTGTAGTTTAAATTCAGAGACGATATGTGGTTGTATAGCAAGTACCCTATAGCAGTTACATGGTAGGCTTGGGATCGTAAATGCTAGTATTATAGGGTGCTTAAGGTGTTACGACCCGAATCGAAACATCTAGCATGACCGAAAGTAACTCCTGATGGACTTCATAAACTTAAATAACGTGAAATGTGAACGACGTCAAATGCGTGATGAATGAATTGAATGCGCATGGAGGACCCTGTGAATGTCAAGCGTGCAGACAAGTCCCTAATTAGCAGATTAAGGATTTGAATGGTATACGTTTGGTCGAAATGGAGGCAGAGTGATGCCTCGACGTTCGATATGAAACGAGTGGGAATCCTGTTCACCTGGTCAAATCAGATTGCTAGAGCTTATCCTGTATTGCTTGTATGAGTGACGTTGACGTGAAAAGTTAAGTGATAGTATGAGTCGATAAAAGGTAATCTAGAACTCACTGTACTAAATACCCCAAAATGTTGCGAAGTAATAAATAGTATCCGTAATACATGAGTCTGGAAGCAGTCACCATATGTACGTCAGCGTCTGGAGGACCTGACGATGGTCCCATGCAAGGCCAAACCTGTACAACGTGTAACGTGAAAGGAAACGTGAGACCCAACATACGTATTTAACTGAAAATATGTAAGAAATGCCTGAAACAAGTTGTAGGAGTAACCGCTGGTCATGGTGTCTACTAGCTTGGCCTGGGCACATAGTGTATGTGGTACCTAAGGATCACCAGCGAGTGACGGGTTGGGGTAATATATATATTGGTGTCTTCGTACTGCTATGACTAAGTATCTAGTGGACCCTTAGCCCTTAAGAGATAACGTATTGAAAGCCCAGTATTAGCCTAGTATGACAGTACTGGCGTACTGTTTGCATCACTGTAAGAGTATGTAACTCACAATCGAAGCAAAAGCGGGAAATAAAGCGCTAGGATACCTGAAGTGGTCATAGGATCCAAAACATAGTGTTTATGCGTGATGGGTCTGTAGAGTGCCCCCCACCCCCCCCGGCTCACTAGGAGTGCGAGTGTGAGAGCGTGTGCGTGCGTGCTGGCTGACTAGCTAGTGCCGCAATGCGGCGAAACGATTACTCTAGGTTGGTGACAGGTGAGGCCCTGCTATTTGCCAAGCGGCTTGAGAGGCTCTATCTATGCGTTGGCGCGAGGGGGTAGCGTGGCCACTGGATAATGTGGCGGGGTGTCGGCCTCTCGGTGAAAGTTAAACATAAGATAGAATGGGAGTGACAGATGAGGCCCTATCTATGCCACAATGCGAGGCGACTAGCTATGATTTGGCCCGAGGGGCGTAGTACCTCCAAGTATGAGGATGGGTGTTGGCCTCGCGGGACCACTAACCTATGGCGAAGAAGCCAGGGGGAATAACAACTAGTGGACACCTAGGAACCTAACAGCCAGCAGTTGCTAACTAAGATGGAAGGTTAGTTAGTGAGAGAGGACATACCACTGAATGAAACGTGGGTGGCAATGAGTTAGGATCGTACGGCTTGACCGAAACTGGAGTACCCTGTGAGCATGTCGGGGTCCAGATGGTCGGGACGTATGAACTAGAATGCGTGTATGATTGTATGTATGGCCCTCGGGGCTGGTGGTGCCATATCGTGGCCTTGTCTTGTAATGTAATACGATTTTTTTTTTTTTTTTTTATATGCGGATCTCGTTCATAGTCCTGCTTGTTCTCCAGAACTGCAGTGTGAACTCGTCTAGTAACGTATGTGCTTGTCTGTGCGGGTGTACAAGGCAAGGTAATCAGGCAATGATAGGACTCAATGCAACGCTGAACATGGTAGGATCTTTAAACAGGTTTAGTAATGCAATGCGCGGCATAATTGTCAAGTGTGCATGGCTGTGTTTCTGCAAGCGTGAGTTGATGAATGTAAGATGCGCATAACAGTTAGAGCATCTGCGTGTATACTGAAAATGACCAATAATAATAATGACCTTGTGTGCCCCACCCATTTATTATAAGACATCTAACTGTCATACCTACTAAAGTTTACTTTTCCAACGTATTTGGACCTTGAGAGCATGGTGACTTATTCCCTATCTAAAATGTATATCTACACATGAAAACAAACAAAAGGACCTCAAAACAATATAACCACAACTAAAACACCCTTTTGTAAAAGCATCTTGAAAGCAAGTGCGTTTAAATAGACATAATAAGGTTATCTATATATGTTGATATTCAGCATAGTGAGATATACGAACTTGATACCTAAAATGAAAGGAGAGAAATTGAATTATACCAACCGAACATTCCCTCGCTTTCGTAAGAATTGCGTGAGCAGCATTAATGTGATCATGAAACATAAGCCATTCATGTACATTCTCCGGCCGAAAGACTCTATCGGTAATAGAGTATGTGCATAGAAACTAGCAAATACATTCCAAACGTAGTTTAACTTGCAAACTGACCTCAGTAAGAGTCTCAAACGAAGGTATAAACGATGATTTGCCAAACTGCCGTGATGACATGATTACCAGACACCCAGGATTGTGATACCTGAAATATACAAATGCTGGGGACCTAGCTGAATATTTTTTTTTTTTTTTTTAATGCGAATAGTAATGACCTGATGTTTCCGTGATACAGCTTAGGGAGAGGAAACGCATAACAAATAAATAAAATGCCGTACTTTTCGGATGAAGTAAAACATTGTTACAATAGGATATAACGAGAGAGAGATAAACGGATACACTAAATCGAGTGAAATCCCTGGCCATGTAGCCAGTTGGTAATTTTATGTGGTACACCTATATACTAGCGGTTTTATTCATTAGGACGGCAACATCGTAAACAAGCATACAATGAAATAGACAGAACATTATGGTTAATGAAGGATTATGGTTAATGAAGCTTTAAGAAATAATGAAAAGTGTACTTGACGAAAAACCATGTACGAGTGCTTGTTGTACCTATCATGTAATGCATAAGACCAGGTACGTGAACAGTGGTTATGAAAGAGATCTAGCCTAAAATATCCATACTCACGTCCTGCCATAATACTGCAGTGATAACAAGTGTATCCAATGAGCCTGGTAGGATTGAATCCACACAGGCGTTCAGACACACTGATCAGAGCAGAGAGAAATAGAAATAGGCACTTTAGCTCTTCATACCATTCATTCCACAATGCTGGCTGGCTGAGCCTCATGGGAATTGGAGTATACAGCGGGCTTTTACCCGAAATCATGTAAATGGAGAGCGCAACAGCCAGTAGCCTCAGCCAGGACTGAGAATTAGACTTTGTCTCCCAGCTGTGGGGAATATATATATTGTACCTTGTACCCTCACGGACCGTGACAATAAGTGCAGCGGAGCGGCCATTCTAAGTGAAATGGTCCGGACGAAGCGTGAGAGAAATGACTTAAAACAAATGAAATCTAAACGTATGCGTAATCGTATGATTTGACTGAATTAATGAAATTGTTTGACATACAATTTTCGTGGAAATCTGCCGACTAGCCCGGTCGTTTGTTTAAACTCACGAATTCCCGCGTGAAGTTGCTGTCCGGCGGTTTAGGCGTGTCGCGGAAAATCTGACGTCAGAGGTCTGCGTGCGCCGGAAGCGCAAGGGAATTTCCGAAATCGTCGAAGACAGGTGAGTAAGTGGTTTGCTGGGTTTATATAGGCCATAAATCCCTCCCACAACTTCAGGCATACGCCTTCTATATATATATATATATATATGATTTGTAACATGTTTTATATCAATTTTGTAATGAGATAATTATTTGCTTTCTGTTGCATGATCAATTTATATTTCTTTTCCAGGGAGACTCCGGGGGTCCCTTAGTGTGTAAGGTGAATGGTACTTGGATCCAGGCTGGGGTTGTAAGCTGGGGGGAAGGATGTGCTGCACCTAACCGCCCGGGGGTGTACACCCTCATTCCAGCCTACGAGACATGGATCAAACAGAACATTCCAGAGCTGGCATTCATCAATATCCCAAAAATCCAAAGTCCAAATCCACCATGTGAAGACATCATCAACCCACCCTTGATGTCTAATGGGGGAGTGAGCTCTGCCTGTCTACCTTGGGAAATCCTTCTCGTTTGTATTTTAATTCTGGGTCAGTTCTAGGATAATCTTTTTTCAAGTAATTAATACAAATGTATGATCCATTATATTAGTCAATATTATACACGGTGGAAATCGCAATACACAGGTGTTTGCATAATTAAAAGCAGGTCTGTCGTATATTAATACATTGAAAATTAATTTCTTGCATCTATGGCAAAACAGAACAAGAACGTCTTATTACGGTTGTTTCAATGAGGATGACTCATAGTGATTTATAAAATAGTCCTCATCTCAAAAGTTAGAAATAGTATATAACATTTCATTAAAATCTGGGGAGTAGCTAGAACGCTAAATGGGGACAAAGCAAACTTTTTCTTCTGAATTTATTGATGATACCTCAAATTAAAAAAAAAATTATATGGCATGTCTTATTTTGCAATATTTCAGATACAATTTGGCATATTAGATTTTTGTCATCTGTATGATAGTATGACAAAATCAGAGAAGGTAAAACTGTCTGTTATCCTGAATTTGGGTATATCCAAAGAATGTCATGGTATTTTTAGGAATACAACTTACTATAAAATGATAAATTATTATCTGAGAAATAAACAAGTATCAGCAGAGTCAGATATTTATTATTATATATTAAAGTATTTCAGGGTCCCAGAGCTCTTTTTTCGTATTCTCCCCACCCCGGTTGCAGGAATGCAGCCAGTGTATTTTGAGCCATTATTCATCCGATACAGTGAATTTTATTAAGTCTGAATCTCAGCACTAGATGTTACATTGTATCGCATTACACATATCTGTATCAAATAAAAAATCACCATCGGAACATGAATGAAAATCTTACAGGGTTATTTACAAAAGTGGGATTTTCCAGACAGAATGGAGTACCAGAGGAGAAAGGGAGAGGGGTACCTCTGTTCTAAGACTTATACTAAGCCTTCTTTCAAAGAACAATCCTAAAAGTACATCAATTATTGCTTCCTATATTTAAGTGATAATTATCTTCTCTGCAAAAATGTATAAAATAAGCATTTCTATTAATGGAAAATGAAAGTCTGTAATTCTACATGAATTACCTCTGAGTTTGCTGTTATTGTGGAATTAATGTTCATTTAGATTTGATTGCTAGAGTGTCAAACTGTGAATTAAACTAAATGTAAGGATACTGTGTGATCTGCTTGGAGTTTTACACTATCTATGTAACAGAATAAAGCTGGCCAGGGTTTAATCAATGTGTATTTTTTGACTCTTTATTTATTTTTCGTTGTGTCGATATTATTCCATTGCGTACCTTTTTTTCTTAGGAGGTTTGTAGGAAAACATCATGTACAAAAAGACTAAGCTTATATTCATGATTCCCATAGTTGACCCGTTAATGCCAGGATTTTCACAAACCGTTTGTACTGAATACGTGGGAATAGAAGCAGTGAGAGACTGTAGCTGTAGTGATATGTTTAAGATGGAGAATGTTGATGAAACTGCTTCCATCATCATCACTCTATGGAAAGGTGAGGTGTATATTTTCTTTAATTCCTCGCAATTTTTTTTTTTTCACTTAAATGATGTAAAATATTCCAAAGACAATCCTAGTCTATTGTACTGAATGTTTTTTTTTCTGTTTCAAATTCCTGTTTTAATTTTTGGTTTATGTAATTTCCCTTTATTGCATTTAACTTTAATTATTCTTATTGCCCAGTTTTATACTAAGAGAAGACGTTTCGAAAATTCCAATAGGTTCGGCGTCTGCTGACAAAATTGCCTGTATCTGAATCTAAACTTAAAGGGATACTCCAGTGCCAGGAAAACACATTCATTTCCCTGGCACTGCAGGACCCTGCAGTGCCCCCCTCCCTGCCACCCCCCATCCCAAGTTGCTGAAGGGGTTAAAACCGTGTATCATGTTCAAGGTATAAGATTTGCAGGGAAGGGCTCATAATGAAAATGGTCACAATAATATAAAACATATGGCCTTAATCTTCATATACAGTTGTGCTCGAAGGTTTGCATACCCTTGGAGAATTGGTAATATATGTACCATTTTTAAAGAAAACATGAGTGAGCAGGCAAAACACATCTCTTTTATTTTCTTATGGGATTCATATTCAACTGTAGGTTATAACAGAATTACACAATCATAAAACAAAACATGGCAACAAAGAACAAAATAATATGACCCCTGTTGAAAAGTCTGCATACCCTTAGTTCTTAATACTGTGTATTAACCCTTTTAGCATCAATGGCAACATGCAGTGTTTTGTAATAGTTGTCTGAGGCCCCTAATTCTTGCAGGTGGAATAGCTGCCCATTCGTCTTGGCAAGATGCCTGCAGGTAATGCAAAGTCTTTGGTCGTATTGCATGAACCGCATGTTTGAGATCTCCCCACAGTGGCCCGATGATATTAAGGTCAGGAGTAGACATGTGCAATTAGTTTTGTTCCAAATGTCAATTCGGAACAATTTCGTGCAATTCGGACATTCAGATACCGAATGTCCGAATAGCTGATCTGCCAAATTGCCGAAGTACCGAATTGATGAAGTTCCGAAGTTCTGAAAATGCAGAATTTCCGAAGTGTTGAAGTTCCGAAGTTGCCGAAGTTCCAAAATGTCGAAGTGCCAAAGTTGCTGAAGTGCCGAAGTTTCGAAGCACAGTATTGCCGAAGTTTTCATATACCTACCCAGTGGAAGAATGTTACACTGTATACAAGTTTAAATAAAAAGTATACAAACATAGTTGGGGCCCTAAATTAGAATAAGGGGGGACCTATTGTCCTCCCCCATGGCCCCCACCCGTGAGCCGTGGGTGGGGGCCCTAAATTAGAATAAGGGAGGGGACCTATTGTCCTCCCCCTGACCCCCACCCCTCCCCTGAGCGGCGGGTGGGGGCCCTAAATAAAAATGAAACCTCCCCAGGTGACTAGGGGTCCCCAAACCCCTAGTCACTCCCCTCCCAACAAAATTAATTAACCCCTGACTATCCCCCTCACCCTAAAAATAGTGAGGGGGGACCAATAACTCCATACCTGTAAAAAAATAAATAAAACTTAACATTTGATGTCTTCTTTTTTCTAAAATCTTCTTTTTCCAGCCCCAAAAAGGTCAAATAAAAATCCATAATAACCGTCACACTTTGAAGAAAAAAAAAACAAAAAACCCAAGCGCAAAAAAAAGTAATCCATCTTCACCCATGGAGGGCACCACACAGACTGAGCTCCGCAGGGCGGGTTGCCCCGCCCTGCTTTTAGGCTCAGAGCACTCTGGTTGGTTGGTTTAAGCAAACCACTCAGAGTGCTCTGAAAGGTACATGAAGAGACGGACAGGTAAGTCTCTACATTTACCTGTCGTGGCACTTGAAATCCAGCCAATCATAGTGCTCTGTGTCATTTTACACAGCGTGGAAAAGTTCTTTGGAATTTTACCACGCTGTGTAATTTGACTAATAACAACACTCTGATTGGTTGATTGAACGTAACCAATCAGAGAGTTATGAGTAAAATCCCACAGTGTGGGAAAATTCCAAAGAACTTTCCCACGCTGTGTAAAATGACACAGAGCACTCTGATTGGCTGTATTTTAAGCTAACCAATCAGAGTACTGTGACAGGTAAATGTAGAGACTTACCTGGCAGTCTCTTCATTCACCTGTCAGAGCACTCTGATTGGATGGCTTAAACCAACCAACCAGAGTGCTCTGAGCCTAATTGAAGGGCGGGGGAAGGCTTTATAAGCCTTCCCCTGCCCTGCAGAGTTCAGTCTGTGCGATGCCCTCCATGGGTGAACATGGATTCCTTTTTTTGTGCTCTGTTTTATTTATTTTTTATTTATTTTTTCAAAGTGCGACGGTTATTATGGATTTTTATTTGACTTTTTTTGTGGCTGAAAAAAGAAGATTTTAGAAAAAAGAAGAAATAAAAGTTTTTTAAATTTTTTACAGGTACCTAGTTATTGGTCCCCCCTCACTATTTTTAGGGTGATGGGGGAAGGTAGGGGTTCATTAATTTTGTTGGGAGGGGGCTGACAAGGAGTTTGGGGACCCCTAGTCACCTGGGGCAGGTTACATTTTTATTTAGGGCCCCCACCCACTGCTCAGGGTGGTGGCCGGAGGGGAGGACAACAGGTCCTCCCCCATTATTTTACTTTAGGGCCCCCACCCGCCGCTCAGGGGTGGGGGCCAGGGGGGAGGACATTAGATCCCCCCCTTAAAGTAATTTAGGGCACCCACCCACCGCACAGGGGTGGGGACTGGGGGAGGGCAATAGGTCCCCGCCCTCATTTTACTTTAGGGCCCCCATCCGCCCCTCAGGGGTGGGTTCCAGGGGGGAGGACAATAGGACCCCCCTTATTGGTATTTAGGGCCCCCACTCACCGCTCAGGGGTGGGTTCCAGAGGGGAGGACAATAGGACCTCCCTTATTGGTATTTAGGGCCCCCACCCATCGCTCAGGGGTGGGGGCCAGGGGTGAGGACAATAGGTTCTCCCCCTTTATTGGTATTTAGGGCACCTACCCACCGCTCAGGGGGCCAGGAGAAGGACAATAGGTCCCCCAGAAAAATGCTAATTGTCTGCCAGTATTTTTTGATACCATGCTTCATCCTGCCATCAATTTTCACAAGATTTTACATGTCTTTAGAGCTCACACCCCCCCAAAACATCAGTGAGCCAACACCATGCTTAACAGTAGGGATGGCATTCTTTTCACTATTGGCCTTGTTGAGCCCTCTCCAAACATAGCGCTTATAGTTGAGACCATAAAGCTCTAATTTGGACTTGTCAATCCAAATTACAGTTTGCCAGAAGCTGTGAGGCGTGTTAAGGTGATGTCGGGCATATTGTAACCAGGATTTTTTTAGGCATTGGTGCAGTAAAGGCTTCTTTCTGGCTACTTGACCATGCAGCTCATTTTTGTTCAAGTAGCGTCGTGTTGTGCTTCTTAAACAACTACACCGTCTTTTTACAGAGCAGTCTGTATTTCTCCTGAGGTTACCTGTGGCTTTTTCTTTGTATCCCGAACAATTCTTCTGTTGTAGTTGAAATCTTTCTTGGTCTACCTGACCTTGGCTTGGTAACAAGAGATCCCTGACTTTCCAACTTCTTAATAAGTGATTGAACAGTACTGACTGTCATTCTCTAAGCTTTGGGTATCTTTTTTATATCCTTTTCCATCTTTATAAAGTTCCATTGCCTTGTTATGCACGTATTTTGACAGTTCTTTTCTGCTCCCCATGGCTCAGTATCTAGCCTGCTCAGTGCATCCATCTAAGAGCTAACAAACTCAGTGGCTATTTATACACAGACACTAAATGCAATTTAAAAATCCACAGGTGTGGAAAATTAATCTTTAATTGCCATAACCTGTGTGTGTCACCTTGTGGGTTTGTAACGAGGCCAAACATAATCACAAATTCAATATATTAGAAGCATTACAACACATTTAAAAAAATGTAAGGTTATGCAATTTAATGATTACAAAATGTTGCTGGCTCATGGAAATACATTTGTGTTTGTAATCAACTCACTCTGAAAATATTTGAATTACATATTTTCAAATTGTGGCAAATATCCTTTAATTTCCTTTAATGGTTTTAGGGAAGAAGATGGTTAAATATTTGTGGGCAAGCATACGTGGTGCTGATCCACGTGACAAATCCAGTTTCTTAGTTTAGGTCATATAGTATAGGTCAAAGTATCACATCTGTGACATAAACAGTTAGATTAGAGAATATTATAAATAGTATATAAAGTCTGCAATTTAAAATAAAGTTACCATTAATCCATGGAACTTTGTGTTGCATATTGGAACATATCATAATATCTACCGCACTGTCACAGGGGTAGAGGCTTAATCCTGCAGTTGTCTCTTCAAAGCAGTTTGCAGTTATCTGAACAATATTATAGGTTGTATACTAACTTTGTTGCTTGGTCACCCAGCGCAAAAAATAAAAGTATACTATAGGCCCCAAAACAACTTTATCTTAATGAAGTAGTTTGGGTGTATAGATCATGCCTCTGCAGTCTCACTGCTCAATTCTCTGCCAGGGCCGGCCTTAGGGGTGTGCGAGCTGTGCGGCCGCACAGGGCGCCATGGAGCAGGGGGCGCCGTGGATTTAAAAAAAAAAAAAAATTTTTTTTTTTTTAAATTTGCAGCGGGGGCGGAGCTTCCTGTGCGGCGGGGGCGGAGCTTAAAGCACCGGAAAACTGCTGCAGGGGAAGCAGGAAGGAGTCCCTGCTTCCCCACCAAACAGTCACCAGGAGCTGCACTGCCTCCACAATGAACTCCACAGGTAACTGTGGGATTGTCAGGTGAGTGTGACTCTCTGCCTGTGTTTATTACTGTCTGTGTGTGTATGACTGTTTGCCTGTGTGTGTCTGTGTGTATGACTGTCTGCCTGTGTGTGTGTGTCTGTGTATGACTGTCTGCCTGTGTGTGTGTGTCTGTGTATGACTGTCTGCCTGTGTGTGTGTGTCTGTGTATGACTGTCTGCCTGTGTGTGTGTGTCTGTGTATGACTGTCTGCCTGTGTGTGTGTGTGTCTGTGTATGACTGTCTGCCTGTGTGTGTGTGTCTGTGTATGACTGTCTGCCTGTGTGTGTGTGTATGACTGTCTGCCTCTGTGTGTCTGTGTGTGTGTGTGTATGACTGTCTGCCTCTGTGTGTGTGTGTGTGTGTATGACTGTCTGCCTCTGTGTGTGTCTGTGTGTATTACTATCTGCCTCTGTGTGTGTCTGTGTGTATTACTGCCTGTGTCTGTGTGTATGACTGACTGTCTGCCTGTGTGTGTCTGTGTGTGTGAGACTGTCTGCCTGTGTGTGTGTGTGTGTGTGTGTGTATATGACTTTCTGCCACTGTGTGTCTGTGTGTATTACTGTCTGCCTCTGTGTGTATGACTGTCTGCCTCTGTGTGTGTGATTGTGTGTATGACTGCCTCTGTGTGTATGGCTGTCTGCCTCTGTGTGTCTGTGTGTATGGCTGTCTGCCTGTGTGTGTCTGTGTGTATGACTGTCTGCGTGTTTGTCTGTGTGTATTACTGTCTGTGTCTGTGTGTATGACTGACTGTCTGCCTGTGTGTGTCTGTGTGTGTGTGTGTGTGTGTGTGTGAGACTGTCTGCCTTTGTGTGTCTGTGTGTGTGTGTATGACTGTCTGCCTGTGTGTGTGTGTGTGTGTGTGTGTGGATGTCTTCCTGTGTGTGTGTATGGCCGTCTGACTCTGTGTGTGTGTGTGTGTGTGTGTGTGTGTCACATACAACCAATACACGCATATCACACACTGTTAATACACCCATTACAAATATCACACATAGCATACATATCACACACAGTCATCACACCTACTATCACATACACAGACAACACAAACATTACAGCATACATGGATGACGGGGGGGAGGGGGGGGCGCTGTGAAGATTTTTCGCACAGGGCGTCAAAATGCCTAAGGCCGGCCCTGTTCTCTGCCATTTAGGATTGAAATCACTTTGTTTATACAGCCTTAGTCACACCTCCCTTCATGTGACTATACAGCCTTCCTTAACACTTACAAGAACCTAGATATTCTAGGTTCCTGTATTGCACAGTCTATTTAAACTAGAATGTATTATCTCCTACACTGTTAGTACCCTAACAGACCATACATGAACTTCCTGTGTGTAATTAAAGCTTAAAGTACAGAGCAAGAGATAAACACTTCTAAAGCAAGTTAACATCTGATTGAGAATGTAATCCTTTTTTTTTCATGCAGGCTGTGTGAGTCACAGCCAGGGGAGTTGTGGCAAGTGCTGCATAAACAGAAACACAATTTATTTCATTCCTTAACAGCAGAGAACTGAGCAGTGAGAGCAGGAGCATGATCTATACATCAAAACTGTTTCATGGAGCTAAAGTTGTTTTATGCCTACAGTGTTCCTTTAACTCACGTGGGGGAGAAAACAGGGGGAATGAGACACATGGGGGTTGGGGGGAATGTGACACACAGAGGGTATGGGAAGAGAAAGAGACACACAGAAGGGGCTGGGAATGTACAAAAAAATCTCGGGAAGGGGCAACAGAGACAGGGCTAATTGTCAAGCTGATCATTTTGAATGGCCCCTGAAGGATGTTATAACTATCCAAATGTCCCTTGGCAGAAAAAAAGTTCCCTACCCCTGATTTAACTACAGCTGTTGCAGTACCAGATTACAACAAGAGATGGCAGTGCAATTACTGAGAGTCATAAGAAATGATCCAGTTTCTAGAATAGTGCTATCCACTGATAATCCATCATTTATCTTTTTTTATGCTGATTTTTTTATTTGATTTTCCTTAATTTCTACCTTGTTTTCCAACTAAAGTTGTAGTGCTGAAAAAAAGGTTTAAATAATTTAATAATGTGTTTCACAGATCCTTTAAGAGAATTAATGTATAAAACAGAGACATTTTGTTTTTGAATTGAGCCACAAGCCGTCCACAATAAATTCTATGGGTAGTCCAGCAGGAGGTATAAGTTCAAGGTGTCAGTGTGGAACAATGTCCATAGAGTAAAAACACCTTTGGTACCACAAGGTACAGAATCTAAGGACAATTACTAAAGGGACATTCTAAGTAAAACAATAATAAACAAATAAATAAATAAAACACTGAGTCCATGGTGCCAGGAGCCCACTGGTATTATCTTGCTGTTTGACGCTTGTCTGGGTCACACAAGGCACCAGCACTTCACTTCTCTTATCAGATATGGATAATGTTTAACTTCCTCTTCCGCGTTGCATAACAAAATTCCATCAGTCTTTGAATGGAATTCAGAAGCTGTGAGCACCAACTGATGATCTCAGACAATGGATTTAGTCAAAATAATGACAATATTGATATGTCTAAGTTAGAATAGCTGCTTTACCTATATCTATGAATAGGGACCGGACTGCAGGTGCCCAGGTGATCTGGGTGTTCAATGAACACTGTACAATACAAACATGTATCCCTACTGATATAGTGTTCTTCTTGTTTGGATGAGAGAGCCCCCTAAATGTAATTTAAAAATTTTTTTTTACTTACCTTGGTACAGCCGCCTGCTCCACCTCCCGCGACATCATCCAGCAAACATGGCTTCCATGGCTTCTTGTCCATTGCAACGCTTCTCACAGAGGAATCCAATGCTTTCCTATAATCAACATTTTGTGACATTGTATGAGAACGTAGAATGTTACATGACCCAGTCAATCTCATATTTAAATGTGGAAGCACCTCTAGTGGTTGTCAGGAAGACATTAACAAGAGGCATGTTTTACTCTTTATTCAAAACATTACTGAAACAACAAAACTGTAATGTTTAACATTGCAGAGCTAAACCACCAGGGGCACAGAACCCAAACCATTTAATTAAGAAGAGGTGGTTTTAGTGCCCTTAGTTTCCTTTTAAGTACTGAATGTAAAGGTTCTATCACCGAGTACTGAATGTAAAGGATCTATCACTGAGTCATGAATGTAAATATTCTATCACTGAGTACTGAATGTAAAGGTTCTATCACTGAGTACTGAATGTAAAGGTTCTATCACCGAGTACTAAATGTAAAGGATCTATCACCGAGTACTGAATGTAAAGGATCTATCACTGAGTACTTAATGTAAAGGTTCTATCACCGAGTACGGAATGTAAAGGTTCTATCACCGGGTCCTGAATGTAAAGGATCTATCACCGAGTACTGAATGTAAAGGTTCTATCACTGAGTACTGAATGTAAAGGTTCTATCACCGAGTACTGAATGTAATGGATCTATCACTGAGTACTGAATGTAAAGGATCTATCACTGAGTACTGAATGTAAAGGTTCTATCACTGAGTACTGAATGTAAAGGTTCTATCACCGAGTACTTAATGTAAAGGTTCTATCACCGAGTACTGAATGTAATGGATCTATCACTGAGTACTGAATGTAAAGGATCTATCACCGAGTACTGAATGTAAAGGATCTATCACCGAGTAGTGAATGTAAAGGATCTATCACTGAGTACTGAATGTAAAGGTTCTATCACTGAGTACTGAATGTAATGGATCTATCACGAGTACTTAATGTAAAGGTTCTTGTGACAGACCCCTTTTGGAGTGACAGATGCCATCTCGGAGAATTGCCGTTGTATTTGGATTATTGTGGATTTCGGGTACTTGTGGATCCGTACGGTACACACCGCCACGTGGAGAGAACAATGGGTCGCGGCCATTTTGACCGCATGAACTAATGACCGAACACTCACGAACTTTCCACACGACGAATTTCAACCTTACCGATAACGTACGCCCATGCTGGTCGACAGATCCAAAGTACCGAAATAGAGACACCGGATCCAAGAGAGAGTTTTTGTTTATGTTATATGGTTCCTGAGTAAATGGTGCAAACGTGTATCTAGCGAACGGCCCAACCGATCTAGGGGATTTTCACGTATATTGTTCCCTTAGATCTCCGTTCCCTAATACACGTAGCACATTGTATTTTCGTTATATATTGTGTGTGTTATTAAACCTGTAATAATTGTAAAATATTCTGCCCGGTACAGTGGGAGTGACTCCCACTGTAAATGTATTATCTCCTCCGGATACGGGGAGGAGTTGTTGTACGGCATAAAAGCCCGAGTTGCAGAATAAACATTATTCCTACTTTGACCCTCAACACAGAGTCTCGTCTCGTGCTTGGAGGGGATGGCTATTACTTGGATTCGTAATTACTGGGAACCTGTTATGCTTTAGCTGACTTCATCTTGGGGGGGAAAGGACACCTTCTCAGCGGCGTAAACCCCTACTACACCGGGGTGCCGCTACAGTTCTATCACCGAGTACTGAATGTAAAGGATCTATCACCGAGTACTGAATGTAAAGGATCTATCACCGAGTACTGAATGTAAAGGTTCTATCACCGAGTACTGAATGTAAAGGTTCTATCACTGAGTACTGAATGTAAAGGTTCTATCACATAGTACTGAATGTAAAGGTTCTATCACCGAGTACTAAATGTAAAGGTTCTATCACCGAGTACTAAATGTAAAGGATCTATCACCGAGTACTGAATGTAAAGGTTCTATCACCGAGTACTGAATGTAATGGATCTATCACCGAGTACTGAATGTAAAGGTTCTATCACCGAGTACTGAATGTAAAGGTTCTATCACCGAGTACTGAATGTAAAGGTTCTATCACTGAGTACTGAATGTAAAGGATCTATCACCGAGTACTGAATGTAAAGGTTCTATCACCGAGTACTGAATGTAATGGATCTATCACCGGGTACTGAATGTAATGGTTCTATCACCGAGTACTGAATGTAAAGGATCTATCACCGAGTACTGAATGTAAAGGTTCTATCACCGAGTACTGAATGTAAAGGTTCTATCACCGAGTACTGAATGTAAAGGTTCTATCACTGAGTACTGAATGTAAAGGTTCTATCACATAGTACTGAATGTAAAGGTTCTATCACCGAGTACTAAATGTAAAGGTTCTATCACCAAGTACTGAATGTAAAGGATCTATCACCGAGTACTGAATGTAAAGGTTCTATCACCGAGTACTGAATGTAAAGGTTCTATCACCGAGTACTGAATGTAAAGGTTCTATCACTGAGTACTGAATGTAAAGGTTCTATCACATAGTACTGAATGTAAAGGTTCTATCACCGAGTACTAAATGTAAAGGTTCTATCACCAAGTACTGAATGTAAAGGATCTATCACCGAGTACTGAATGTAAAGGTTCTATCACCGAGTACTGAATGTAAAGGTTCTATCACCGAGTACTGAATGTAATGGATCTATCACCGAATCGAATGGATCTACTGGGAACCTGTTATGCATTAGCTGACTTCATCTTGGGGGGGGAAAGGACACCTTCTCAGCGGCGTAAACCCCTACTACACCGGGGTGCCGCTACAATTGGTGGCAGCGGCGGGATCGTTCTTTCACCCCAGAGGGACAGCTACCGAGAGCAAACAGGATGGAGGCCTACTACGGAAGGTTGAAACGATCTACCCTAAAAGACTTGTTGGAGAGCCGTGGTCGTTCGGCTAGCAACAAAAAGAAAAGAGACATTTTGGCAGAGTTGGTCGCCTTGGACTTAGCTGAACAGAATGGCGAACTGGGTGTCGAACCAAACCCAGAACCGGAGATCGCATTGGTCCGAACCCCGGAAGACGAACGATTCGACCATGAGGTGAGGGTAAGGCTGGCTCACTACGGACCAAACCCATCACCTAGGATCATGACTCAAGTAATTGCGGCGGTCGATGCCAATCGGCGCCAGACTTCCACCAGCGCCAGTCCAATTGCTGGGACTTTTCAAACTCCCGAGGAAAAGAGGAAAGTACACTTTGCCGCTTTTAAAAATTTTGTGGAAACAGAGGGGGAGGTTGACCAATACTTAGCGGACTTTGAGCGTCAATGTGCCTTGCATAAAGTACCCTCCGAGGAGTGGGTCAAAATTTTGTCTGGCAAATTATCCGGACGAGCCAGTGATGCTTTCCGGGCGATCCCGGACCATGAGGTGGGAAATTATCGATTGGTAAAGGAAGCTCTATTGTCCCGATATGCGGTAACCCCCGAAGCATATCGGAGACGCTTCCGGGAATCCCGAAAGCAAACCGGTGACTCCTACACCGAATGGGCCTGCCGATTACAACGCACGGCTGGCCACTGGATGGATGGGTGCCAAGCTACCACCGCGGAGGAGGTATTACAATTGTTTTTGTTGGAGCATTTTTTTGAAAAGGTGGACAAGGAGCTCAGAGAGTGGATTCGGGATAGGAGACCCCTTACCCTACCCGAAGCCGCCCGGTTGGCCGACGAGTACGCAGACGCCCGCAAACCCGACCCCTCGGTCCAAAAGACAGCTCCCCGAGTAGAAAGCCGCCCCGTCGGCCCTACTCCAACCACCCCCGCTACTCAACCTAGCTACAACACTTCCTCCCGCTTCGCCCAGTCCAGTGTCCCGGACTGCCGGCGGTGCCATAGGTGCCAACAGGTGGGCCACCTGAGAGACAAATGCCCACTAGATCCAGCTCGACAAGCTTCTTGGAGGAAGCCCGCTGAAGGGAACACCCGGCCCTTTACCTCAGGGGCCCATTGCATTGAAGCCCAGCCCCTGGGGGAAGAGCAATGGGAAATTTTGCACGAGGCCAACCCCCTATATGCGGCTGCCGTAGACAACCGTCAACATCACCGACAAACAGTCCGAGTAAATGGACAAGTTGTCAGTGGATTACGAGACACTGGGGCCACCCTAACATTGATCCAACATGACCTGGTCCCAGAAAAAGAACATACTGGACAAACGGTGGCCGTTAGAGTGGCCGGGGGTGCGGTGCATCGCCTCCCCACGGCCCGAGTGCATTTGGATTGGGGGGTGGGAGCTGGCCAAGTGAATGTGGGCCTGATGAAAGGGCTACCAGCGGAAGTACTCTTGGGAAATGATTTAGCCCCGCTGTTGTCCGCTTTCGCTCCTCAAGGCCCTGCTGGAGCCTGCCCTGTCACCACCCGGGCTCAGGCTCGTGCCATTGGAATCGGCCCGCCGGTCGTGGAGACCCAGGTAAGATCTAACCCTCCGACTGTGACCTTAGGACAGACCCCCTTAGACTGGGATACCCCTGAGACTTTTGGGAGGGAGACGCGGGAAGACGTCACTCTACGAAAGTATAGGGATAAGGCTGACAAAAAGGAACTAGGGACGGATGGGGAAAGCTACGAGTGGGTGGGGGATAGACTGTATAGGATCCCCCAGGAGCCCGCAACAGGTAAAAACCCCGTCCCGCAGAAGCAACTAGTGCTACCGAAAAAATACCGACAAGAGATCATGAGGATCGCTCACGATATACCCTTAGCTGGCCATTTAGGAGTACGTCGCACGGGCCATAGGATTACCCAGAATTTCTTCTGGCCAGGGTTTAACCGGGACGTGCAACAATACTGCAGAACCTGTGACACTTGCCAACGGGTGGGTAAGAGGGGGGATCGCCCAAAGGCCAAATTAATGTTGATGCCGATCATTGGGGAACCTTTCTATAGGGTCGCCGTCGACATTGTAGGCCCCCTAGCGCGACCTAGCCCATCCGGTAAGAAGTACATTCTTACTGTGGTGGACTATGGGACCCGGTACCCCGAGGCAGTACCCCTGTCAAATATTGAAGCTGAGACAGTAGCCGATGCCTTGGTTAAGATATTCACTCGGGTGGGGTTCCCTAAAGAAATCCTATCCGACCAGGGAACCCAGTTCACTGCCGTACTCACACAGCAGTTATGGAAAGTGTGCCACATTAAACCCCTGCTCAGTTCCCCGTACCACCCCCAAACTAACGGTCTCTGTGAGCGCTTTAATGGGACTCTCAAACAAATGTTGAGGACCTTTACGGACGGTTGCAGAGACTGGGAAAGATTCTTACCCCACCTGTTATTTGCATATAGGGAGGTCCCCCAAGAATCTACGGGTTTTTCTCCCTTTGAGTTATTGTATGGGAGGAGGGTGCGAGGACCCCTCGATCTCATTCGGGACCACTGGGAAGGGGAGACCGAACAGGCAGGGACGCCTATTGTACCATATGTCCTGGAACTCCGGGACCGCATGGAGCAACTCTCCCTATTGGTAAGGGAGAATCTCCAGGCGGCCCAGGGGCGACAGAAACGATGGTACGATAGGGGTGCCCGGCAACGACTATTCCAAATAGGGCAGAAGGTATTGGTGCTAAAACCGGTGAAGGACAACAAACTGCAAGCTGCGTGGCAGGGTCCTTACAAGGTTTTAGCCCAACTCTGTGATACCACCTACCTTATTGCCAGCTGTGCAGATGAAAGGATCCAATGATCCTTTCATGTGAACATGTTGAAGGAGTACCAAGAACGGCAGGAAGATATTCACGCTGTTTGTGCCCCAGCTACTGATGACCCCGAAAATTTACCCCTACCTGACCTGCTAGAAAGGGAGACTCACCCCGACCCAGTTAGCCTAGTGAAGCTGGGAGAGCGACTGAACCCTACTGAGCTGGAGCAAGCTAGACAGCTCCTATGCGAGAAACAGAGTACCTTCTCCCAGGAGCCAGGATACACCACCCTGGCCATACACAAGGTAGAAACCCCAGGGCAGGCCCCCCTCCGACAACCCCCTTACCGTATTCCGGAAGCCGTCCGGGACGGGATGCTAAAGGAAATACGGGAAATGACCCAGCTGGGGGTCATTGAGCCATCAGACAGTCCCTGGGCCTCTCCCGTAGTCCTAGTCCCCAAGAAAGACGGAACCACTCGGTTCTGCGTCGACTACCGACGACTGAATGAAAAGACTACCACTGACGCTTACCCCATGCCCCGGGTAGACGAATTATTAGATCGCATAGCCAGGGGTAACTATCTCTCTACCATAGACCTCTGCAAGGGTTATTGGCAGATTCCCCTGGCCGAGGATGCCGTCCCCAAGTCGGCATTTGTCACCCCGTTTGGCCTATACCAATTTAAGGTCATGCCATTCGGGATGAAAAATGCCCCGGCTACGTTCCAGCGAATGGTGGATCGGCTCCTCGATGGATTCCAGGAGTTTGCGTGTGCATACCTGGATGACATTGCGATCTACAGTGAGTCTTGGGAAGAACATTTAGTCCACATAGGAGTAGTACTAGATAAGATTCGGGCCGCGGGCCTGACACTAAAACCCGAGAAGTGCCATTTAGGAATGGCCGAGGTCCAATACTTGGGTCACCGAGTAGGGTGTGGGAACCAGAGGCCGGAGCCTGCCAAGGTTGAAGCAGTAGCGAACTGGCCCACACCTAATACCAAGACCCAAGTATTGGCCTTCTTAGGGACCGCCGGGTATTATAGGCGTTTTGTCCCTGATTATAGTACGGTAGCCAAGCCCTTGACTGACTTGACCAAGAAGAATTTACCTAGACAGGTCCTGTGGTCTCCCGCTTGCGAAGCCGCATTCCAATCTCTCAAACATGCTCTTGTTAATGCTCCTGTCTTGGCTGCCCCAGTACCTAACAAACGTTTCCTTGTACATACAGACGCTTCCATGTATGGACTGGGGGCTGTGCTGAGCCAAATCGGGGGAAGATGGGAAGGAGCATCCGGTCGCATACCTCAGCCGAAAGTTGTTACCGAGGGAAGTGAGTTATGCGGCCGTAGAGAAAGAGTGCCTGGCCCTGGTATGGGCATTGAAAAAACTAACTCCTTATTTGTATGGACAAGAATTTTCCTTGGTAACCGACCACAATCCATTGGTATGGCTTAACCGGGTCGCAGGAGACAATGGCCGACTGCTAAGATGGAGCTTGGCCCTGCAAACGTACAATTTCACCATCAGCTATCGACCCGGTAAGCTAAATGGCAACGCCGATGGGTTGTCTCGACAACTTGAGAATTCTCCGGACAAGTGAATTCCGGTCATCCCTAAGTTATTCCGAAAGGATCAAGCCAGGTCTGCCGGAGTGTACCACTAGGAGGGAGCCGTGTGACAGACCCCTTTTGGAGTGACAGATGCCATCTCGGAGAATTGCCGTTGTATTTGGATTATTGTGGATTTCGGGTACTTGTGGATCCGTACGGTACACACCGCCACGTGGAGAGAACAATGGGTCGCGGCCATTTTGACCGCATGAACTAATGACCGAACACTCACGAACTTTCCACACGATGAATTTCAACCTTACCGATAACGTACGCCCATGCTGGTCGACAGATCCAAAGTACCGAAATAGAGACACCGGATCCAAGAGAGAGTTTTTGTTTATGTTATATGGTTCCTGAGTAAATGGTGCAAACGTGTATCTAGCGAACGGCCCAACCGATCTAGGGGATTTTCACGTATATTGTTCCCTTAGATCTCCGTTCCCTAATACACGTAGCACATTGTATTTTCGTTATATATTGTGTGTGTTATTAAACCTGTAATAATTGTAAAATATTCTGCCCGGTACAGTGGGAGTGACTCCCACTGTAAATGTATTATCTCCTCCGGATACGGGGAGGAGTTGTTGTACGGCATAAAAGTCCGAGTTGCAGAATAAACATTATTCCTACTTTGACCCTCAACACAGAGTCTCGTCTCGTGCTTGGAGGGGATGGCTATTACTTGGATTCGTAATTACTGGGAACCTGTTATGCTTTAGCTGACTTCATCTTGGGGGGGGAAAGGACACCTTCTCAGCGGCGTAAACCCCTACTACACCGGGGTGCCGCTACAGTTCTATCACCGAGTACTGAATGTAAAGGATCTATCACCGAGTACTGAATGTAAAGGATCTATCACCGAGTACTGAATGTAAAGGTTCTATCACCGAGTACTGAATGTAAAGGTTCTATCACTGAGTACTGAATGTAAAGGTTCTATCACATAGTACTGAATGTAAAGGTTCTATCACCGAGTACTAAATGTAAAGGTTCTATCACCGAGTACTAAATGTAAAGGATCTATCACCGAGTACTGAATGTAAAGGTTCTATCACCGAGTACTGAATGTAATGGATCTATCACCGAGTACTGAATGTAAAGGTTCTATCACCGAGTACTGAATGTAAAGGTTCTATCACCGAGTACTGAATGTAAAGGTTCTATCACTGAGTACTGAATGTAAAGGATCTATCACCGAGTACTGAATGTAAAGGTTTTATCACCGAGTACTGAATGTAATGGATCTATCACCGGGTACTGAATGTAATGGTTCTATCACCGAGTACTGAATGTAAAGGATCTATCACCGAGTACTGAATGTAAAGGTTCTATCACCGAGTACTGAATGTAAAGGTTCTATCACCGAGTACTGAATGTAAAGGTTCTATCACCGAGTACTGAATGTAAAGGTTCTATCACCGAGTACTGAATGTAATGGATCTATCACCGAGTACTGAATGTAAAGGTTCTATCACCGAGTACTGAATGTAAAGGTTCTATCACCGAGTACTGAATGTAAAGATTCTATCACTGAGTACTGAATGTAAAGGTTCTATCACTGAGTACTGAATGTAAAGGTTCTATCACCGACAGTGGTGTATTTTGGATTTGTGCTGCCCTAGGCACGACTAAATTCGGGCACCCCCAAAATCTAAAATTGACCCCCAATTCGTGTCAATGCCACTTTTTGGACTGATAGACACATGCCCTCATTGATACATGCACTAATATACACTCTCTGACAGATACAGTCATTGGCACACACATACAGTCATAAGCACACACTGTTTAACCAACACACACTTTCACTGACAGACACACACTGACACACCCACTCACTGACAGGCACACACTCTCAGATACACATAAAATGACATACACACACTGACACACACTCACAGGCACACCCATTCTCACTGAAAGACACACACACTTTCACTCACAGACTCACACTGACAGCTACGATCACTCACTCACTCACTCGCTCACTCACAGTAAGGTGGACAGCCCCAGAACACAAGGCAAGAAAGGCATTTGTCTGGGAGCTTGGGGTGGCATTTTTTGCCCCCCCCCCCCCTGAAAGTGCCGCCCTAGGCAAATGCCTTGTTTGCCTTGTGGTAAATACATCCCTGATCACCGAGTACTTAATGTAAAGGTTCTATCACCGAGTACTGAATGTAAAGGTTCTATCACCGAGTACTGAATGTAAAGGATCTATCACCGAGTACTGAATGTAAAGGTTCTATCACTGAGTACTGAATGTAAAGGTTCTATCACTGAGTACTGAATGTAAAGGTTCTATCACCGAGTACTGAATGTAAAGGTTCTATCACCGAGTACTGAATGTAAAGGATCTATCACCGAGTACTGAATGTAAAGGATCTATCACCGAGTACTGAATGTAAAGGTTCTATCACTGAGTACTGAATGTAAAGGTTCTATCACTGAGTACTGAATGTAAAGGTTCTATCACTGAGTACTGAATGTAAAGGTTCTATCACCGAGTACTGAATGTAAAGGTTCTATCACCGAGTACTGAATGTAAAGGTTCTATCACTGAGTACTGAATGTAAAGGTTCTATCACATAGTACTGAATGTAAAGGTTCTATCACCGAGTACTAAATGTAAAGGTTCTATCACCGAGTACTGAATGTAAAGGTTCTATCACATAGTACTGAATGTAAAGGTTCTATCACCGAGTACTAAATGTAAAGGTTCTATCACCGAGTACTAAATGTAAAGGATCTATCACCGAGTACTGAATGTAAAGGTTCTATCACCGAGTACTGAATGTAATGGATCTATCACCGAGTACTGAATGTAAAGGTTCTATCACCGAGTACTGAATTTAAAGGTTCTATCACCGAGTACTGAATGTAAAGGTTCTATCACTGAGTACTGAATGTAAAGGATCTATCACCGAGTACTGAATGTAAAGGTTCTATCACCGAGTACTGAATGTAATGGATCTATCACCGGGTACTGAATGTAATGGTTCTATCACCGAGTACTGAATGTAAAGATTCTATCACCGAGTACTAAATGTAAAGGTTCTATCACCAAGTACTGAATGTAAAGGATCTATCACCGAGTACTGAATGTAAAGGTTCTATCACCGAGTACTGAATGTAAAGGTTCTATCACTGAGTACTGAATGTAAAGGATCTATCACCGAGTACTGAATGTAAAGGTTCTATCACCGAGTACTGAATGTAATGGATCTATCACCGGGTACTGAATGTAATGGTTCTATCACCGAGTACTGAATGTAAAGGATCTATCACCGAGTACTGAATGTAAAGGTTCTATCACCGAGTACTGAATGTAAAGGTTCTATCACCGAGTACTGAATGTAAAGGTTCTATCACTGAGTACTGAATGTAAAGGTTCTATCACATAGTACTGAATGTAAAGGTTCTATCACCGAGTACTAAATGTAAAGGTTCTATCACCAAGTACTGAATGTAAAGGATCTATCACCGAGTACTGAATGTAAAGGTTCTATCACCGAGTACTGAATGTAAAGGTTCTATCACCGAGTACTGAATGTAATGGATCTATCACCGAGTACTGAATGTAAAGGTTCTATCACCGAGTACTGAATGTAAAGGTTCTATCACCGAGTACTGAATGTAAAGATTCTATCACTGAGTACTGAATGTAAAGGTTCTATCACTGAGTACTGAATGTAAAGGTTCTATCACCGACAGTGGTGTATTTTGGATTTGTGCTGCCCTAGGCACGACTAAATTCGGGCACCCCCAAAATCTAAATTTGACCCCCAATTCGTGTCAAGGCCACTTTTTGGACTGACAGACACATGCCCTCATTGATACATGCACTAATATACACTCTCTGACAGATACAGTCATTGGCACACACATACAGTCATAAGCACACACTGTTTAACCAACACACACTTTCACTGACAGACACACACTGACACACCCACTCACTGACAGGCACACACTCTCAGATACACATAAAATGACATATACACACTGACACACACTCACAGGCACACCCATTCTCACTGAAAGACACACACACTTTCACTCACAGACTCACACTGACAGCTACGATCACTCACTCACTCACTCGCTCACTCACAGTAAGGTGGACAGCCCCAGAACACAAGGCAAGAAAGGCATTTGTCTGGGAGCTTGGGGTGGCATTTTTTGCCCCCCCCCCCCCCCCCCGAAAGTGCCGCCCTAGGCAAACGCCTTGTTTGCCTTGTGGTAAATACATCCCTGATCACCGAGTACTTAATGTAAAGGTTCTATCACCGAGTACTGAATGTAAAGGTTCTATCACCGAGTACTGAATGTAAAGGATCTATCACCGAGTACTGAATGTAAAGGATCTATCACCGAGTACTGAATGTAAAGGATCTATCACCGAGTACTGAATGTAAAGGTTCTATCAACGAGTACTGAATGTAAAGGTTCTATCACTGAGTACTGAATGTAAAGGTTCTATCACCGAGTACTGAATGTAAAGGTTCTATCACCGAGTACTGAATGTAAAGGATCTATCACCGAGTACTGAATGTAAAGGATCTATCACCGAGTACTGAATGTAAAGGTTCTATCACTGAGTACTGAATGTAAAGGTTCTATCACTGAGTACTAAATGTAAAGGTTCTATCACCGAGTACTGAATGTAAAGGTTCTATCACTGAGTACTGAATGTAAAGGTTCTATCACTGAGTACTGAATGTAAAGGTTCTATCACCGAGTACTGAATGTAAAGGTTCTATCACCGAGTACTGAATGTAAAGGATCTATCACCGAGTACTGAATGTAAAGGATCTATCACCGAGTACTGAATGTAAAGGTTCTATCACTGAGTACTGAATGTAAAGGTTCTATCACTGAGTACTGAATGTAAAGGTTCTATCACTGAGTACTGAATGTAAAGGTTCTATCACCGAGTACTGAATGTAAAGGTTCTATCACCGAGTACTGAATGTAAAGGTGCTATCACTGAGTACTGAATGTAAAGGTTCTATCACATAGTACTGAATGTAAAGGTTCTATCACCGAGTACTAAATGCAAAGGTTCTATCACTGAGTACTGAATGTAAAGGATCTATCACCGAGTACTGAATGTAAAGGATCTATCACCGAGTACTGAATGTAAAGGTTCTATCAACGAGTACTGAATGTAAAGGTTCTATCACTGAGTACTGAATGTAAAGGTTCTATCACCGAGTACTGAATGTAAAGGTTCTATCACCGAGTACTGAATGTAAAGGATCTATCACCGAGTACTGAATGTAAAGGATCTATCACCGAGTACTGAATGTAAAGGTTCTATCACTGAGTACTGAATGTAAAGGTTCTATCACTGAGTACTAAATGTAAAGGTTCTATCACCGAGTACTGAATGTAAAGGTTCTATCACTGAGTACTGAATGTAAAGGTTCTATCACTGAGTACTGAATGTAAAGGTTCTATCACCGAGTACTGAATGTAAAGGTTCTATCACCGAGTACTGAATGTAAAGGATCTATCACCGAGTACTGAATGTAAAGGATCTATCACCGAGTACTGAATGTAAAGGTTCTATCACTGAGTACTGAATGTAAAGGTTCTATCACTGAGTACTGAATGTAAAGGTTCTATCACTGAGTACTGAATGTAAAGGTTCTATCACCGAGTACTGAATGTAAAGGTTCTATCACCGAGTACTGAATGTAAAGGTGCTATCACTGAGTACTGAATGTAAAGGTTCTATCACATAGTACTGAATGTAAAGGTTCTATCACCGAGTACTAAATGTAAAGGTTCTATCACCGAGTACTAAATGTAAAGGATCTATCACCGAGTACTGAATGTAAAGGTGCTATCACCGAGTACTGAATGTAATGGATCTATCACCGAGTACTGAATGTAAAGGTTCTATCACCGAGTACTGAATGTAAAGGTTCTATCACCGAGTACTGAATGTAAAGGTTCTATCACTGAGTACTGAATGTAAAGGATCTATCACCGAGTACTGAATGTAAAGGTTCTATCACCGAGTACTGAATGTAATGGATCTATCACCGGGTACTGAATGTAATGGTTCTATCACCGAGTACTGAATGTAAAGATTCTATCACCGAGTACTAAATGTAAAGGTTCTATCACCAAGTACTGAATGTAAAGGATCTATCACCGAGTACTGAATGTAATGGATCTATCACTGAGTACAGAATGTAAAGGTTCTATCACCGAGTACTGAATGTAAAGGTTCTATCACCGAGTACTGAATGTAAAGATTCTATCACTGAGTACTGAATGTAAAGGTTCTATCACTGAGTACTGAATGTAAAGGTTCTATCACCGAGTACTGAATGTAAAGATTCTATCACCGAGTACTGAATGTAAAGGATCTATCACCGAGTACTGAATGTAAAGGTTCTATCACCGAGTACTGAATGTAAAGGTTCTATCACCGAGTACTGAATGTAAAGGATCTATCACCGAGTACTGAATGTAATGGATCTATCACTGAGTACAGAATGTAAAGGTTCTATCACCGAGTACTGAATGTAAAGGTTCTATCACCGAGTACTGAATGTAAAGATTCTATCACTGAGTACTGAATGTAAAGGTTCTATCACTGAGTACTGAATGTAAAGGTTCTATCACTGAGTACTGAATGTAAAGGATCTATCACCGAGTACTAAATGTAAAGGTTCTATCACCGAGTACTAAATGTAAAGGATCTATCACCGAGTACTGAATGTAATGGATCTATCACTGAGTACAGAATGTAAAGGTTCTATCACCGAGTACTGAATGTAAAGGTTCTATCACCGAGTACTGAATGTAAAGATTCTATCACTGAGTACTGAATGTAAAGGTTCTATCACCGAGTACTGAATGTAAAGGTTCTATCACTGAGTACTGAATGTAAAGGTTCTATTACTGAGTACTGGATTACCCTTTAAACTTGTGGAGAGCAAAAAACGGGGCGCAAGAGATTACTGAGAAGATTGTGGTCGGGATGTTCAGGCTATCTGTTGCGGTGAGATGATATATTTTTGTTATTTGATTTAGATTACAGTCTGTGTTACAGTCTGTGTTGTATGACATTTATGAAGGACTTTATCACATTACTGTAAAGTGCTGTTTGTCATAGTGACAGGTTTCCCTCCGGCTCACACTGGTTTATAAAGAGAACAATGACTGAGAGGCAGAAACTGTTTACTCAATGACATATGAATAAAGGGGAATAAGAAAAGAATAATAAGGAAATTACTTACAAATACTGTTCTAAGAAATAATGTCTGTTTCAAGGTACCTGTTCTGTGTTTAAGTTTCTGCTATGACTCAGGGATTCGTTGCTCAACTCTGACATTAAAAGAACACTATAGTCACCTAAGTTACTTTAGCTAAATAAAGCAGTTTTAGTATATAGATCATTCCCCTGCAATTTCACTGCTCAATTCACTGTCATTTAGGAGTTAAATCACTTTGTTTCTGTTTATGCAGCCCTAGCCACACCTCCCCTGGCTATGATTGACAGAGCCTGCATGAAATAAAAACTGGTTTCACTTTCAAACAGATGTAATTTACCTTAAATAATTGTATCTCAATCTCTAAATTGAACTTGAATCACATACAGGAGGCTCTTGCAGGGTCTAGCAAGCTATTAACATAGCAGGAGATAAGAAAATCTTAATTAAACAGAACTTGCAATAAAGAAAGCCTAAATAGGGCTCTCTTTACAGGAAGTGTTTATGGAAGGCTGTGCAAGTCACATGCAGGAAGGTGTGACTAGGGTTCATAAACAAAGGGATTTAACTCCTAAATGGCAGAGGATTGAGCAGTGAGGCTGCAGGGGCATGTTCTATACACCAAAACTGCTTCATTAAGCGAAAGTTGTTCAGGTGACTATAGTGTCCCTTTAAATATCAGAATGTTTTGTGAACCTGCAAAGTTTTACTACTGGAAGGGTTAAACTGGGAGTGTTCAGATTGTTTGAATTTCCCAAGAAAGGGAACTGGTAAATATTTACAGAACTTTCCATTTTATAGTCCTTCTATAATATCGGGATTCTTCCACTCATGGGGGCAGGGGGGTACCTAGAGCATTTGGCACCCGGGGCGGGTCCTATTTTTGGAAAACCCCCTTCCCTCCTCACCCCCCTCCCTCCCCTCAACTTTAAATATAAAAACAACCACATGTATTTAGCACTAAGCAGTGTTTGTGTGTTTGAATGTATGCATGTTTTTGTATGGAGTATATGTGAGTGAATGTAGCGGTGTGTTTGTATGTAGTGTTGGCGTTTGAATGCAAGCATGCATTTGTGTGTTGAGGGTTTTTGAATGCAGTGGTATTATTATATATAATGGTGGGGTGTGTATGTAGTGTTGACGTTGAAATGCATGAGTGTATTTGTGTGAAGTGTTGGCAAGATTTTTAGATGTCTGCACATATACACATACACGGATATACACACATGCAGATACATATACACACAAACCCAGTCACACACAGATACACATTGACACACATGCCGACATCGTGGCGACTCTAGGAACAATATATATGGGGGGGCACATAAGATACCACAGTTAAAACAGGAGGGGGAGGGGGGGCAGTAAAACATCTCACTAGGGGATGGGGTAATACACACACACACACACACTGACAGATACTCACACATACTTACTTATAGACACACACTCACAAATTAATTTTATTGCTTGTTGCTCCTACATTTAGGAGTCCTCTGGGTCCTCTCCCCGGGGTCCCGTGACTTTCATAATCTTCCTGCTCCTCTCTGCTCCATCACACTGTTTAGTGATGCGGGGCCGGAATGACGTCATATTCCGGCTCCCGGCATCACCAGAGAGGGTGCGCGAGGGAGCAGGAAGATCATCAGCAGAGGCAGTGCTCCCTTGCCGCCGCCTGCCTCATTCCTCACCCGGCCGGTATATTGCTGCAGAGTAGGCATCTGGCATCTGGGACAAGCAGGTGTCTACTCTGCCTTGCTACCGGAGCGCCCTAGGTGGCCAGCTGGCCACCTGCTGGACTCTCTGTTGCAGACTATCAGCCTGTTCCATTGAGGCGCCCTCCACCTACTCCACTAAGTGCACCCGCCCAGGATCGGCCCTGCAGCGGCCGTTTTTCAAATGATTTAGGGTTGCCTGGGGGGGGGGGGCAATTGCCTCCCTGCCCCCAGGCCCAGCCCACCCCTGGGAGCATTGTACAAACTATCAATAAGTTTCACAGTTAGGAAATGGAAAATGATAGCAATGGATTCCTGGAAATATCTTTCGTAACAATGTTTTTCTTTCTTCCGCTTTGGTGAGTAGATGAAATGCATTGGGTGTTACAGAATGGCGCAATATTCCTTTTCACATCTTTCCTGAACATTGAAATCTGCCAAACAAGGCATTCTCAGCTCAGGAAGTATGAACAATGTGCAGCACAATTAAAGTTACATAATAAAACAATTGATTTGGATTTGGTTGACCATCCCCAAATCTTGTATCACAGAAAGATTTTGATTTTGTTTTTCTGAAGTAAGAGATATTTTTAGATAAGAGTAATCTCCCTCACCCCATTCTAGTGTTCACTTCCAATGTTTTCAGCAAGTATTACTGACACTCCTACAGAGAGTAACAGGAGCCATTACAGCTCATTACTGCATGGTTGGGTGCTAAAAGTTACTGACTGCCTCTGTCCTTGGACATTTTAAACCTGCTTCTACCTGAAGAATGGCTAGAGCCTCCATACCTATAGAAAGAGTATTCAATTATACCAGTTAGAGGGCAGACAAGAGGCCCCTGCCTCATATTTTACCCCACGGGTCACTTGTCAGGGCCCTACCTAGTATTATGGGGGCCCAGTACTCTCCAGGGTCTTTTAATTAAATGATGGTAGTTTTAATAACTGTATTTATAGAGAGAGTATGTAAGCCAATCAACTTTCTGTCTAGGGTGAATGGGGGGATGTAGCTGTTGTTAAACTGCTTTTGTGTCTTTCAACCAGGCAGAAGTAGGTATTATATTTGGATCATTATTTGCTGCTGGTAAAACATGGTGACAAGGCTTCCATTAGGTGTTGACTAGCCATAATAACGCTCATTATATTCTGTAGGAGCTGCTGAAGCAAGCTTGCGTATTAGTCTGAAGTCAGCCATGTATGTGACAGTTTATAAAAATGCAGATTTTAATAAAAATCTGCACTTTTATATTTGGGGTGTAAAGACCCACCTGGCTGTCAATCGGCAGAGTTAACAGAATTATATATATATTTGTGTTGTGTTGGGGCATTTATATTTCCGTTTGGGGTATATATTTGTGTTGTGTTGTGTTGGGGCATTTATATTTCCGTTTGGGGTATATATTTGTGTTGTGTTGTGTTGGGGCATTTATATTT